>NC_073224.2:54500151-54803181 GCF_029281585.2 Gorilla gorilla gorilla | reverse complement strand
GAACTATTTTTTTCTGTTCCTTTGAAGATGGAGCTATTTTTATTTTTAGATTACAACAATTAGTGATTTTAGTTTGGTCTAACAGTTTGTCACAAACATATATCCCTATAGTTTCTTCTTGATTTGTAGTTTGTTTGAAAAATTAACCTGAATTATGATACCCATTTGAAAATCTTGTCTCTGTCCTTCAGACACTCGGTGATTTTTTTTTTTTTTTTCCTTCTCCAGAAGAAAGACAGTTATTTAAAGCTCAGGTGTGAGGCCGGGCACGGGGCTCACGCCTGTAATCCCAGCACTTTGGGAGGCCGAGGTGGGCAGATCACCTGAGGTCAGGAGTTTGAGACCAGCCTGACCAACATGGAGAAACCCCATCTCTACTAAAAATACAAAATTAACTGGGCGTGGTGGCGCATGCCTGTAATCCCAGCTACTCAGGAGACTGAGGCAGGAGAATCACTTGAACCCGGGAGGCGGAGGTTGCAGTGAGCCAAGATCACGCCATTGCACTCCAACCTGGGCAACAAGAGCGAAACTCCGTCTCAAAAAAAAAAACCTCAGGTTCGTGAGTCAGGACCGATAGCTTCTGAGGTAACATAAAGCTGAAGAGAATGTGATCTGAAGGATTGGGGTTTCATGCAGAAGAAACCCATCAAGCCGATTGGACTCTTCTCCAAGGCTTTGGGACATTGTGCAGAGGTCATTGGAAAATTTGAAAAGATTCTATTCATTGTACTTTGTAAACTTGGTTATTCAGAAGCTGGGAAAAGGGAGGTGACAAAAAATGTTTGTAGGTTATATTCACTTACAAAGGTATAGTCAGGGTTGGGCGCAATGGCTCACGCCAATAATCCCAGCAGTTTGGGAGGCTGAGTTAGGCAGATAGCTTGAGCTCAGGAGTTCGAGACCAGCCTGGGCAGCATGGCTGCCCATTTCCCCAGAAAAATGGAAAAATTAGCCAGGTGTTGGGGCATGTGCATGTGGTCCCAGCTACTAGGGAGGCTGACATGGACGGATCACTTGAACCCATGAGGTTGAGGCTGCAGTGAGATTGCACCACTGCACTCCAGCCTGGGTGACAGAGACCCTGTCTCAAACAGCAACAAAAACAAACAACACAAGGGTATAGTTAGATTGGAGAGACCGTATATAAGACATGAAAAAATCTTAATACTTCAGTCGTTCCTTAGATGTTTTGGGTATCAAAATAATCTTCTCTTTGCTTTTCTTAACTCTCACAGTAATGAAGAAGTTAGTACTATTATTATCTCCCATTTTCCAGATGAGGAAATTTAGTTCCTGAGGGTTGAGGTAATGTTGTATCTTTTTCCTTTGTTCCCTGTGTAAGAATTATCTACCCTGGAAAGTAATTAGTAACTAATTTCTCTTTGTTTTCGTGTTGGTGGTTATTGTGTTATTCAAGAATGATGAGTGGTATTAAAAAGTTCACACCAAACCCAGAACCTCTAGTATATGCAGAAGCCGTATAGGTTTTTGCTTGTTTTTTGAGAGGCTGCTTCTATCACCTTACGCATTTTCAGTGAGTTAAAATACCATCAGATAACTGTCACTGCCAAAAGAAGCCTGTGAAGACATAGCAACTAAATTATTAGCTGGGCCCGGTGGTGCATGCCTGTAGTCCCAGCTACTCAGGAGGCTGACGCAGGAGAATCGCTTGAACCCAGGAGGTGGAGTTGCAGTGAGCCGAGACTGCACCACTGTACTCCAGGCAGGGTGACAGAGCAAGACTCTGTCTCTAAAAAATAAAATAAAAGGGCTGGGCGCAGTGGCTCACGCCTGTAATCCCAACACTTTGAGAGGCTAAGGCGGGTGGATCACGAGGTCAGGAGTTTGAGACCAGCCTGGCCAACATGGTGAAACCCCACGTCTACTAAAAATACAAAAATTAGCTGGGCATGGTGGCACGTGCCTGTAATCCCAGCTACTCAGGAGGCTGAGGCAGGAGAATCGCTTGAACCCAGGAGGTGGAGGTTGCAGTGAGCCAAGATTGTGCCATTGGACTCCAGCTTGGGTGACAGAGTGAGACGCTGTCTCAAAAAATAAATAAATAAATAAAATTAAAAACTAAATGTAGGCCGGGCGCAGTGGCTCATGACTGTAATCCCAGCACTTTCAGAGGCCGAGGCAGGCGGATCACAAGGTGAGGAGAGCGAGACTATCCTGGCTAACACGGTGAAACCCCATCTCTACTAAAAATACTAAAAATAACAACAACAACAAAAAAAAATACAAAAAAAATTAGCCGGGCATGGTGACGGGCGCCTGTAGTCCCAGCTCCTTGGGAGGCTGAGGCACAAGAATGGCTGAACCCGGGAGGTGGAACTTGGCGGTGAGCCCAGATCACGCCACTGTACTCCAGCCAGGGTGACAGCGAGACTCTGTCTCAAAATAAATAAATAAATAAATAAAAATAAATGTAATGTGGTACTGTGGAACAGAAAAAGGACATTAGCAAACTAAGGAAATCTGAATTAAGTATGGACTTCAGTTAATAGTAATGTGTCGGCCGGGCACAGTGGCTCACACCTGTAATCCCAGCACTTCGGGAGGCTGAGGCAGTAGATTACCTAAGGTCGGGAGTTCGAGACCATCCTGGCCAACATGGTGAAACCCCCGTCTCTACTAAAAATACACCAATTAGCCGGGTGTGGTGGCAGGCACCTGTAATCCTAGCTACTCGGGAGACTGAGGGAGAAGAATCGCTTGAGCCCGGGAGGCGGAGTTTGTAGTGAGCCGAGATTGTGCCATTGCACTCTAGCCTGGGCAACAGAGCAAGACTCTGTCTCAAAAAAAAAAAATAGTAATGTGTCAATATTGGGTCATTAGTTGTGACAAATGCTCCATGCTAATGTAGATGTTGGTAATAGGGAAAAACTGGAAGAGTTTATTTTTTCTTACAAAGCACGGTGAAATAGAGGAAGAGTGAGTGGTGATATGAGTGAATTGGAATTATCCATTTCAAATCCTAGAGGTTAGCCTTTTTTAGGAAGCTATTGAGAAGTTTTTATGGTATTTTAAATTCTAAAAATACTAGGATGATGATTTTATTAATTTGGTGAGCATTTGCTAAGGTATTCAGATCAAGGTGCAGGGAGGGACAGGCAGTATGGGAAAATCATAGTTGTGTTCTGAAAGGTGTTTTCTTTCCTTTCTTTTTTTTTTTGAGATAGGGTCACCCAGGCTGAAGTGTGGTGGCACAGTCTTGGCTCACTGCAACCTCCGCCTCCCAGGTTCAAGTGATGCTCCCACCTCAGCCTCCTGAGTAGCTGGGATTATAGGCATGCGCCACCACAGCCGGGATAATTTTTGTATTTTTAGTAAAGACGAGGTTTCACCATATTGGTCAGGCAGGTCTTGAACTCCCTACCTCAGGTGATCCGCCTACCTCAGCCTCCCAAAGTGCTGAGATTACAGGCATGAGCCACCACGCCCGGACTTAGGTCTTATATTTTCTTTTTTTTTTTTTCGAAACGGAATTTCACTCTTGTTGCCCAGGCTAGAGTGCAATGGCGCGGTCTCGGCTCACGTCAACTTCCATCTGTCCGGTTCAAGCGATTGTCCATCCTCAGCCTCCCAAGTAGCTGGGATTACAGGCGCATGCCGCCACTTCTGGCTAAGTTTTTTGTATTTTAGTGGAGATGGGGTTTCACCATGTTGCCTAGGCTGGTCTCGAACTCTTGAGCTCAGGCAGTCCACCCGTCTTGGCCTCCCAAAGTGCTAGGATTACAGGCGTGAGCCATCCGGCCCAGCCCAGGTCTTATATTTTCATAGAGAAAATAAGATAGGATTTTGACATGTCCCTGTTACTCTTTGACCACTTTCTTGCATTTTGGAAGAAGACATTTCAGGCTCATCTTGTACTTTTCATGCCCCAGCTGTGGGCAGGGCAGCTTTTCCTGTTGTAGCCATTTCTCCAAAGAGCCCCAGTTCCTTTTAGTTGAGAATGGTATTTAGGGCCAGAAGTGGTAGCTCACACCTGTAATCCCAGCACTTTGGGAGGCCAAGGCAGGAGAATGGCTTGAGCCCAGGAGTTCAACACCCTTGACAACTTAGAGAGAATGCCTCTCTACAAAAAAATTTTTTAAAAGAAAAGAAAAATCAAGAGTGGTATACAATCTATATTTCTGTATATCTATACATATTGAAAATCACAAGTTTATATTGATATCTCGTATTTCCAGTTCATCCCCACAGGATTCATTATTTTCTTCCTTTTCATATGTATACCTGCCTTCTTAACCTGCTTGGGCTATGGTACCCCACAACAGGCTGCCCTTTGTCAGGGTATACTCTGACACTCCATGCCAGGCTGCCTTCCTTGAGAATCTCTCTCTTGCTTAGGCTCTGAAACCTTGTTCGAGGGTGTCCAGGTGTATAGACGTTTGCCTCATCTGGCTCTGGATCCTCACACCAGGCTACCCTTTATGGATCTCCTCCTCATCCTGCTTAGACTCAAATTCTCCATTCTCATCAGTAGCCAAAACTTATTCTGGCAATGATTCTCAGGGGAAGGGTCTCCTGAGATTTTAGGCTCATGAGGAAATGGGAGGGTCTTGTCAGAAAATTTTAGTGAGGTAATTCTAATATACCTAGATGTCATAGCTCTCTCCCAGGGCATAGAATTACTGAGTTAGAAGAAATAACTGGTTTATTTTTACATAGGATGTGATGTCTAATATTGTACTAAAAATGAGGATGCTTATGCTGTACTCCACTGGTACTATCCACTGGATTTATTTATTTATTTATTTATTTATTTTTTGAGACGGAGTCTCGCTGTGTTGCCCAGGCTGGAGCACAGTGGTGCAAACTTGGCTCACTGCAAGCTCTGCCTCCTGGGTTCACACCATTCTCCTGCCTCAGCCTCCAGAGTAGCTGGGACTACAGGTGCCCGCCATCACACCTGGCTAATTTTTTTTGTATTTTTTAGTAGAGACGGGGGTTTCACCGTGTTGGCCAGGATGCTATCTTCTGACCTCATGATCCACCCGCCTCGGCCTCCCAAAATGCTGGGATTGTAGGCGTGAGCTACCGCACCTGGCTGTTTTTGTATTTAGATAGAGTTTAAGTGCAAAGTAATCTGCTGATTTAAGGTTGTTTTAAATTCATATCTGAGGAATAAAGGATGGACAGGCAATTTCCATCCCTTTGATGTTCCATAATTCTAGCTATTTATATCATTCATTTGCCCCTTCAGCATGGATTGGCTTACACCTGTAATACATTCCAGAATAGCTGGATTTCTTTTGTTTTCCCATCGGTGATTTTCATAGAGTAGATGCTCAATGACATATAATGCAGAAAGGCCAAAAATAGAGGTAAGTAAAGCTATGAAAGAAAAGAACGAAAGAGGAAGCAGAGTAGTTTGATTTTGTTTATTGCTGCTTAAACCAGAGAGATATGTTGTTCTGGAAGGGTGATTTGCTTGTTTTTACACATATGCAGCCTGACTCTTTTAGGCTTAGCTTCTTTTTTGTTTGTTTGAGATGGAGTGTCACTCTTGTTGCCCAGGCTGGAGTGCAGTGGCACGATCTCGGCTCACTGCAACCTCCGCCTCCTGGGTTCAAGCAATTCTCCTGCCTCAGCCTCCCCAGTAGCTGGGATTACAGGTGCTCGCCACCACACCCGGCTAATTTTTACATTTTTAGTAGAGGCGGGGTTTCGCCATGTTAGCCAGGCTGGTCTTGAACTCCTGGCCTCAGGTGATCCGCCCACTTCAGCCTCCCAAAGTGCTGGGATTACAGGTGTGAGCCATGGCGCCCGGCTGGCTTATTTCTTTTAGGCTTTGGGCCGTTGCTAATTTTCCAGCTGATATAATACAATCCAGCTTTATTCGAAAGATAAGTATTCTAACTCTTGTTCAGTGTTTATTCAAACTTGTGTTTGCATGTATTTGTTTGGACTATAAATTTTGAGACTATAGTGAGTGTGTTTTTGACTATAATATTTTAAATAGAAGATGAAATTTAAATTAGTATTTGCTTGTTTCTTTTTACAATAAAATAGGTAGCTTTGCAGTTTGGGGAGGGCTGTTTTCCATGATTGACTGTAGTATGGTTCAAGTCAGAGGAAAGGAAGATCCCTGGAACTCCATCACAAGTGGTGCCTTAACGGGAGCCATACTGGCAGCAAGAAGTAAGTAGTCATTACAGACATACTAGTAGAAGCCACACTTTTAGGAAAACTTCATCTGCCTCAATTGAATGACATCTGTAATATATAAAACTGATTATTGACCAGGCACATTGGCTCATGAGTATAATTCCATCACTTGGGAGGCTGAGGCAGGTAGATTGCACGAGTCCAGGAGCTTGAGATCAGATACAGGGAGACCTGGTCTCTACAAAAAAAAAAATTTTAATTAGCTGGGTGTGTTGGTGCATGCCTATAGTCCCAGCTACTCATGAGGCCGAGGCAGGAGGATCACTTGAGCCACTGCACTCTCACCTGGGCAACAGAGTGAGACCCTGCTTCAAAAATAATAATAATTATAAAACTGAGCGTTGTTTAATTTGACATAGCATAAATATACAGTATATGGTGATTTGAAAAAAAAGTAAGGGGATCTATTTATTTGGAATATTTGAGAATGAAAGAGCATGGAATTCTAACCCATATATTACAGTGGTTGAGAGCACTTCAGGTCCCAGTTCTGCCATTAATTAGCTGTATGGCTGGTCAGTTTACCAAACTTTTTATGCTATAATTTCTTCACCAATAATCTGGAGTTAATTAATAATTACACCTGCCATATAGAGTTGTTATGAATAAGGAACTTAGAACCATCTTCTGGATCCTCAGGACAGAGAGCAAACCAGAATTCCTTTGAGCTTAGTGGTTTAGAACAAGGGATTTGCAAACTATTTCTGTAAAAGGCCAGATAGTGAATATTTTAGGCTTTGTGGGCTGTGTGGTCTTTGTCATAGCTACCTAAATCTGCTGTCATAGCATGAAAGCAGCCATGGATAATACATAAACGAAACAGTATGGCTGTGTTTCAGTAAAACTTTATTTATTTATTTTATTTTATTTTATTTCTTTTTTTTTTTTTGAGACTGAGTCTCACTCACTCTGTCACCCGAGCTGGAATGCAGTGGCGCAATCTCGGCTCACTGCAAGCTCTGCCTCCCGGGTTCAAGCGATTCTCCTGCCTCAGCCTCCCAAGTAGCTGGGACTACAGGTGTGTGCCACCACGCCTGGCTAATTTTTTGTATTTTTAGTGGAGACGGGGTTTCACCATGTTAGCCAGGATGGTCTCGATCTCCTGACCTCGTAATCCACCCACCTCGGCCTCCCAAAGTGTTGGGATTACGGGCGTGAGCCACTGCGCCCGGCCCTATTTATTTATTTATTTTCTTGAGACGGAGTCTTACTCTGTCACCCAGGCTGGAGTGCAGTGGCACAATCTCGGCTCACTGCAACCTCTGCTTCCTGGGTTCAAGCAATTCTCCTGCCTCAGCCTCCTGAGAAGCTGGGACTACAGGTGCCCGCCACCACGTCAAGCTAATTTTTGTATTTTTAGTAGAGACGGGGTTTCCCCATGTTGGCCAGGCTGGTCTCGAACTCCTGACCTCATGATCTGCCTGCCTCAGCCTCCCAAAGTGCTGGGATTTACGGCCTTTCAGTAAAACTTTATTTACAAAAATAGGCAGTGGGTGGACTGTGGGTGGCTGTAGTTTACTGACTCTGGGTCTTAGGCAATAAGAAAGAGTTTGGGAGTTGGGGGAGCATGTCACCATATGGACAGTTCTCTTCTTTACTATCTCTTACAGTAAACTAGATTTCTGTAAAAAATAATCTCTTTGTTATTAATGTCTTCAGATGGACCAGTGGCCATGGTTGGGTCAGCCGCAATGGGTGGCATTCTCCTAGCTTTAATTGAAGGGGCTGGTATCTTGTTGACAAGATTTGCCTCTGCACAGTTTCCCAATGGTGAGTCTTTTTGCTTAAAACTATAGCTCAAACATTTTGGAATGGTTTTCTGATGTTAAGAAAGAACATACTTTGTCTGATAAAATGTGTGGTATGTATTAATATGCTGTGGTTCATGAGGACTGTGATAATAGGTAAAAAATGAACATGTTATATTTAGCCACAAAAACAAAAATTTTTTGTATAAATTTGCTGTTGATCTTTCTTTATAGTACTTAGGGTTTATCAGTGCTCATGTCTTGCAAGAAATGTCTGATCATTTTAAAGGGACTTGAAGAATGGTTCTGCAGATGTATAACAATCATGATGGTCAATTAACAATTTAGTATTGTACATCTACATGCCAGACACTGTTTTAGGTAGTGAACAGGACAGTTCCTGCCCTCAAGGACTTACATTCTGGTAGGGGGAGACAGACTAACAAATTAACAGATAAATTAGCTTATTTTAGATAGTGTTGCTTGTTTTGAAGAAGAGAGTAGTGGAAAGTGACTCATATTTGGGAAGGTCACTTTAGGGTTCACAGTAGAAGTATCTTAGAAAATGTGTTAGCCCGGCTAATTTTTATATTGGTTTAATTTGTTGCCTGTTGTTCCTCCTATATGATGCATAGGGTAATAATTAAATTGTGGGCTGAATGATCATTACGTGGTTATAGAATGTGCTCTCAGCTGATTAGCCAGGCATAATGGCTCACGCCTATAGTCCTAGCTACTCAGAAGGCACGAGAATCAGTTGAACCTGGGAGGTGGAGGGTGCAGTGAGCCGAGATCACACCACTGTACTCTAGGCTGGTCGATGGAGCGAGACTCTGTTTCAAAATGAAACAAACAAACAGAAAACTTCTATCAAGATGGTGCACTCCTGTAGTTCCAGCTACTCAGGAGGCCACTCACTTGACCCCAGGAGTTCAAGGCCAGCCTGGGCAACAGAGCAAGACCCCATCTCTTAAAAAAAAATTTCAGTGTCTAAATGAAAATATCCCTTGACAATGGAAGGATGCAGAAAGATATTGTGAGGTGGCCAGGCACGGTGGCCCACACCTGTAATCCCAGCATTTTGGGAGACTGAGGCAGGTGGATCACTTGAGGTCAGGAGTTTTGAGAGCAGCCTGGCCAACGTGGTGAAACCCCGTGTCTACTAAAAATACAAATTAGCAGGGCATGGTGGCACACGCCTGTAATCCCAGCTCCTTGGGAGGCTGAGGTACAAGAATCACTTGAACCTGGGAGGCGGAGATTGCAGTGAGCTGAGATCACGCCATTGCACTCCAGGCTGGGCAACAGAGCAAGACTCCGTCTCAAAAAATATATATATATAACATATATATGTTATATATATGCTATATATGTTATATATTATATGTTATATGTTGTATATATGTAATGTATTATATATGTTGTATATTATATATGTTATATATGTTATATATATATGTGTGTGTGTGTGTGTGTGTGTGTATATATATATATAGTGAGGATAATAGTAGTGAAAATTTGACCTGGCATTTGGGAAGGAAAGAAATACGTAGAATAGTGAGACATGTTGAAAATTATTTTTGGAGCTTGGAAAAGATTCAGCATAAAGTTAGGAATAGATCATACATCCCAATTTGCTTTGATTTCCCTGAGGCACCTAGCAAGAGATTCAGTATCTTTTTGGCACAATTTTCAAGTGCACTGCTCGTTAAATGGCAGTGAGTAATCTAGATGACCCTGCAGACCCTCTCACCTTCTGTTTGTTTTTCATTCCTTACTTCTGAGTTAACACTCTGTTGTGATGGTCATTTCCAATTTTGTTTTGACTGCTTCAGTGTGAAAGACTTTACATAAAACATCAAAACAGTTCCATATTCACAGAAATTCAGAAATGGATATAGCAAAAACTTAAATAGTTACATTATCTCATAGAAATTAGCCTTGAGTACTTTGTTTTAGGCTTTTTTCCTCAGAGGGAATCTCCTTTTTATTTATTTATTTTAATTTTTTTTGAAACAGAATCTCTGTGACCCCGGCTGGAGTGCAGTGGTGCAATCTCGGCTCACTGCGGCCTTGACCTCCTGGGCTCAGGCGATCCTCCCACCTCAGCCTCTTGAGCAGCTGGGACTATAGGTGTGCACCGCTATGCCCGGCTAATTTTTATATTTTTTGTAGAGATGAGGTCTCTGCCCAGGCTGATCCTAAACTCCTGGGCTCAAGCGATCCTCCTGCCTCGGCCTCCCAAAGTGCTGGGATTACAGGGGTGAGCCACCATGCCCAGCTGGAATCTCCTTTTTAGTAATTAAAACTCAGCATTTATATAGAAGCAGCCTAAAAGAGGTGTATTTATTTTTAGACAAGAGATGTGTTTCTGAAAAGCTGTGTAGGGGGGATATCTTTGAAAACTTAATCATGTTTTTCCAGTGAACTTACATGAAAAAGTTTGTCTTGTTTTGTTTTTGAGACAGAGTCTCGGTCTGTCGCCCAGGCTGGATTGCAGTGGTGCAATCTCAGCTTACTGCACCCTCCGCCTCTGGGGTGCAAGCGATTCTTCTGTCTCAGCCTCCTGAGTAGCTGGGACTACAGGTGCGCAACATCACACCCGGCTCATTTTTTTTTTTTTGTATTTTTTAGTAGAGATGCAGTTTCACCATATTGGTCAGGCTGGTCTCGAACTCCTGACCTCGTGATCCGCCCGCCTTGACCTCCCAAAGTGCTGGGAATGTGAGCCATCGCGCCCAGCAAAAAAGTTTTTAAAACAGTGGGAAAAGATTAGACAGAACTGTATGTAAATGGCAACAGTGGTTTTCATCGGCTTATCTTTTTTTGGGGTTTTTTTGTTTTTGTTTTGTTTTGTTTTTTTTTTTTGGACAGACTTGCTCTGTCTCGCAGGCTGGAGTGCAATGGCGCGATCTCTTCTCACTGCAACCTCCGCCTCCCAGGTTCAAGTGATTCTCCTGCCTCAGCTCCTGAGTAGTTGGGATTACAGACACCCTCCACCATGCCCGGCTAATTTTCATATTTTCAGTAGAGACGGGGTTTCGCCATGTTGTCCTGACCTCAGGTGATCTGCCCGCCTCAACCTCCCAAACTGCTGAGATTACAGGCGAGAGCCACCGTGCCCGGCCCCGGCTTATCTTTTTTACCCAGTATCTTCTCAAGTTTTCTGTAATTAACAGATAGTTGCATTTATAGTGAAGTAAAAATATATGAGTGAAACACTTTGAAAACTTCAGAGAATTCTACCACTGCCCTCTTTCTCTCTTCCTTCCAGATATTTTTTAGTCTACTTCAGTTTTTCTTAAAGGAGAAAAGATTGATTCATCCCCTAAAAGTCTTTTTTTTTTTTTTAAGCCACTTTGTTTTTCTTAGTTCACAGGCTCTCCTATCCTTTGAAAATGAAAACTGCAAGACTTTGTTCTACAGCAAGCTAGGGGGTGTCTTCCCATTTCAGAGCTCATTCCCTACTTAATTGGTTATATAAATTGGATTACCAAGTTATCTTAAAACATGACTAAGATACTTATACTTTGTGAAAATAATTTTAAATAGCTACTGAAAAATATGACAAGAAGTGGGAGAAACTCTTCTAATCTTGATATATGGCAGCTTGTTACAGCAGTTGCTTTAAAAACTTGAAGTTTGCTTCTTGCTATAATTAATCCGTCTGACTGTCCTAGCATAGTGTTTAAGAACTGTTCATTCTGGAGCATAGCAAGCCAGTCTGTCATATGTTATACCAAATTTGAAGGTTCTCCAGTACTCTTATGGGAATTAGGCAGATCTATAAAGAAATTTAGGGTTATAGCTTTAATTTAGCACATTTTTTTGTTGTTGATTGATTTACTCTCTATAGAGATTTGTTCTTTTTAATAATATAGTATTCAGGTGATTTTTAAATCCTTTTTATTTCTCACTTGCAGGTCCTCAGTTTGCAGAAGACCCCTCCCAGTTGCCTTCAACTCAGTTACCTTCCTCACCTTTTGGAGACTATCGACAATATCAGTAGGACTTCTTTCCTAGGATTTCTTTAACAGAACGAGTTGTAGTTCGAGAAGGATTTCAGAAGATCAAGTCACAGTCTGTTTTTAAAACCATAGGTGGGACAGCTATGGCCAATAGGCTATAAAGAGACATTTAGCACTTTTTTCTATTTAAAGGAACAAGCGGGGAAGGGTGCTAAAAGATAATACGTTTATTTATTCACACTTGAATTGCATTTGTGATCAAAATAAATGTTTAAATCGCTAAAGGAAAATACAGTAAGTGCTTGAAAGATGAAGGACCAAAGGGCCAAAAAACAGTGAAATATGATCATCATCTCCTTGCGGACTTCTCTGCCTGGTTTTGTGTGTTCTGTTATTCAAACAATAAAAAGCTGGTGGAACTTACTCTTTCTTTTAAGATAAGTTGTAGACTTCGACGTTTCATGCTCATGTACTTCAAATAATGCATGTTTTATAGTTAGTCCCTCATCACTTGAAGTGACTTCTGAGAATTATGCAGAGTCAACATGGATCATTTCACAGCGAGATGCTTTATGGATTGAAGGATATGGTAAAATGTTTATAGTTTACTTTGAAAGTAAAATATACTATGTCTTGGTTTTGAGGATATTGGATACAAAACTCTCTTCCTTTAGGGCTACTGAGTCTTGATTCCTGATCATCAGAAATTTCACCAGAAACAACTTGCTTCCAATATACCCAATTCTATATGAAGAATTCATGGAGAGTGTACTGGCACTGGAAGAGTTTAGTGTTTCTTGTATGCTTGAAAATAAAGTATGTACTGTTTTGAATGTGTTCCAAGTCCTCTGCATAAACGATGTATTTTGGGGTCTGGTTGGGCCTGGAAAATGGATGAGCACTTCAGGACAGGTCATTTTCCTGATATTGGAAGTGACATGTGGCCCTATAGGAGGCATGATGTTAGTTAATTACACATTTGCCTACATCTGTGGGAAATGGAGAACAAAGCCATGTGGGTACTGTAAACACACGTTTATCTTTTGGCCCAATGCCATACATATGGTAGGCATTTAATTACTGATTGTGTTTGGATAATTTGGGAATTTTCGACTGTGGTAAAATATACATAAAATAATACTTATTAACCATTTGTAAGTGTATAATTCAGTGGCATTGAAATACAGTCATAATGTTGTATAACAGCCACCATTATGTATACCCAAAATGTTCTCATTATCATCAACATAAACTCCGTTTTGTTTTTAGAGACAGTGTCTTACTCTGTCACCCAGGCTGGAATGCAGTGGCACAGTCATAGCTTACTGCAGCCTCGAACTCCTGGCCTCGAGCCATCCTCCTGCCTCAGCCTCCCACACCCCATGCTGGGATTACAGGCATGAGCCACCATGTCCAGCCTTCACAAACATAAACTCTGTACCTGTTAAATAATAACTTCCCATTCTTTCCTCACCACAACCACTAGTAACCACAATTCTGCTTTCTGTCTGTGAATTTGCCTTTTCTGGGTACCTTATATAAGTGGAATCATAAAATATTTGTTTTTGTGTGTCCGTCTTAATGCACTTAGCATGTTTTAAGGTCCATGTAGTAGCATGTAGCAAAATTTATTTTTATGGCTGAATAATATTCCATAGTGTGCATATACCACATTTTATTTGATGATCAGTTAGGTTGTTTCTACCTTTTGGCTATTGTGAATTATGCTGCTATGAACATTGGTGTACAACTATCTGTTTCAACTCCTATTTTTGGTTCTTTTGGATATATACATAAGAGTGAGATTACCAAGTCATATGGTAGTTCTAGGTTTAACTTTTTTTTTTTTTTAAAGACACAACAGTCTGGCTGGGTGCAGTGGCTCACGTCTGTAATCCCAGCACTTTGGGAGGCCGAGGCGGGCAGGTCACAAGCTCAGGAGTTTGAGACCATCCTGGCTAACACAGTGAAATCCCGTCTCTACTAAAAATACAAAAACTTAGCTGAGCGTGGTGGCGGGCGCCTGTGGTCCCAGCTACTTTGGAGGCTGAGGCAAGAGAATGGTGTGAACCCGGGAGGCGGAGCTTGCAGTGAGCCGAGATCTTGCCACTGCACTCCAGCCTGGGCGACAAAGCGAGACTCCGTCTCAAAAATATAAAAGAAAGTGCTGGGCGTGGTGGCACACACCTGTAATCCCAGCACTTTGGGAGGCTGAGGAGGGTGAATCATGAGGTCAGGAGTTCGAGACCAGCCTGGCCAACATGGTGAAACCCGGTGGGTACTAAAAATACAAAAAATTAGCTGGTAATGGTGCCGGGCACCTATAATCCCAGCTATTTGGGAGGCTGAGGCAGGAGAATCACTGGAACCTGGGAGGGAAGAGGTTGTAGTGAGCCAAAATCACGCCACTACACTCCAGCCTGGGCAACAGTGCAAGACTGTCTCAAAACAAAAAAGTAATCCACTATTGCATGCCAATTTGGCACAAGGTGTCAGATACCAAGCAAAACAGATGGGGTATTTCTGATGGGCATTTCAACCTTAAAAGTGAGAAACTAACTTCACTATTCCAGTAAAGACCTAGGGAAAACCTCCTTCCTAATCTGCTTGTTTCTCCAGTTATTTATTTCAGTTATTAAAACAATTTAGTTTTTTTACTTTTTATCTTGAGCTCTACTCTAGTATACCAAATTTAGTTTTAGAATATTTATTAAACAATTCTGCTGGGGATGGTGGCTCACACCCATAATCCCAGCATTTTGGGAGGCTGAAGCAGGAAGATCGCTTGAGGTCAGGAGTTGGAGACTAGCCTGGGCAGCATAGTGAGACGCTAGCTACAAAACGTAAATTTAGCCAGAGATAGGGTGCACACCTGTAGTACCGGCTGCTTGGGAGGCTGAGGCGGGAGGATCCCTTGAGTCTAGGTGGTCAAGCCTATAGTGACCTATGATTATGCCACTGCACTTCAGCCTGGGCAACAGAACAAGACTCTGTCTTTGTTTGTTTGTTTGTTTGTTTGAGATGGAGTGCTAGGATTACAGGCATGAACCACTGCACCTGGCCAGCACTTTCTTTAAATAGAGACAGAGTTTTGCCACATTGTCAAGGCTGGTCTTGAACCCCTGGACTCAATCCTCCCACCTCGGCCTCCCAAAGTGCTGGGATTACAGGCGTGAGCCACTGTGCCTGGCCGAAATAGTGGATTTCTGAATCAGGGTTTGGAAGACATGGGTACAGCTGCACCTGCTATTGAAAGTGCATCTGTTTTCACATAGGAAATGTCTGCAAATTATGAAAGCATGGTCATAGCTCCACCCTGTGGCATGTTACTTATAGTTAAAATTAATTGTCCAAATTCTATTCAGGCTGGGCCCAGTGGCTCATGCCTGTAATGCCAGCACTTTGGGAGGCTGACGCGGGCGGATCACTTGGGGTCGAGACTTGAGGTTTCACCATGTTGGTCAGGCTGATCTCGAACTCCTAACCTCAGGTGATCTGCCCGCCTCAGCCTCCCAAAGTGCTGGGATTACAGGCATGAACCACCGCATCTGGCCTCAAATAATAATAATAATAAACTCTATTCAGTCTGTTAGATCATGGATGAGACCTTGTCTCTACTAAAATTCAAAAAATTTAGCTGGGCATGGTGGCATATGTTTGTAGCCCCAGCTACTCAAGGGGCCGAGGCAGGAGGATTCCTTGATCCTGGGAAATGGAGGGAGCAGTAAGCTGAAATCGCACCACTGCACTCCGGCCTGGGCAACAGAGCAAGACCCTGTCTCAAAAACAAGAAAATTGAGGGCCGGGCGTGGTGGCTCATGCCTGTAATCCCAGCACTTTGGGAGGCTGAGGCGGGTGGATCACAAGGTCAGGAGATTGAGATCATCCTGGCTAACATGGTGAAACCCCATCTCTACTAAAAATACAAAAAATTAGCCGGGCGTGGTGGCAGGCGCCTGTAGTCCCAGCTACTTGGGAGGCTGAGGCAAGAGAATGGCGTGAACCTGGGAGGCGGAGCTTGCAGTGAGCTGAGATCGCGCCACTGCACTCCAGCTTGGGTGACAGAGCGAGAGACTCTGTCTCAAAAACAGAAACAAAACAAGAAAATTGACAATGGCTAACATCTTTAGCTAATAAGACAAATAATTATTGGATATTTTCCCTCCTTTTCCCTATGTTTTACATATTCTAGTCCTTTTCAGTGCATAAAGCTAGGAAATATGTAGTATATAATCCATGCACATAAACTTCTGTTTATTTCTGTATCTGTCCTTGTGTTATAAAACAAAAACTAAGTCCCTCCAACTCCAATCTGGCACCACAGGATTCATTCTAGCTGTCTCTCTTAGTTGTAACAGCAAGAAACCTGGCTTCTCATTATAATAATTTGCTCATTTGTTCAATCCTGGTTACATATATTTTGGACTTAGTAAACCATAGCTCTGAGAAATGGATTTGCCAGCTAGAATAGTGTTTGTACACAGCTGTTTTCAGTCTTCAGTATCTATTCAAAACATGTTCCAAAGCTATTTAATTATACTCCTTTCTCCCCCACTCTCTTCAGTGTGGTTATGCAATTCATTTGCAATGTGATTGTATTCATTTCCCCAGCCTTCATTCCATCTTTCTCTCCACATCTTGGTTGATTTTTAAATTACATTCAGTAAAATTCACTATGGGGTACAGTTCAGTTAATTTTGATAAATGCTTAGAGATGGCTACCCACCACCACAGTTTCACACAGGTAATCTTAAACTACAATCACATCACTCCCAAAATGTCTTCATGCTGCCTTTTTCTTTTCTTTTCTTTCTGAGACAGGGTCTTGCTCTGTTGCCCAAGCCGGCATGCAGTGGTGTGATCAGGGCTCACTGCAGCCTTGACATCCCAGATTTGAGCAATCCTCCTGCCTCAGCCCTTTGAGTAGCTGGGACTACAAGCGTGTGCCACCATGCCCAGCTAATTTTTTTTTTTTTTAATTTTAGTAGAGACCAGGTCTCACTATATTGCCCAGACTGGTCTCGAACTCCTGAGCTCAAGCAATCCTCCTACCTTGAGCTCCCAAAGGGCTGGTATTACTGGTGTGGGCCACTGTTCCTGGCCCATGCTGCCTTTTTATAGCCAACCCCTCTCCCTACTCCTTCCAACCCGTGGCAACTACTGGTGTGTTTTTTGTCTGTAGTTTTATCTTTTCAGTAGATAAATGGAATCTTACGACATGTAGTATTTGGATCTAGTTTCTGTCATTTAGCAAAGTGCATTTAATTCATTCATGATGGTATGTGAATCAATCATTTGTTCCTTTTTATTCCATTGTGCAGATGTACACTTGTTTATTCATCTCTTCACCAGTTGAAGGACATTGGAGTTATTTCCAATTTTTCATGATTATTCATAAAGTTGCTATAAACATTTACTTACTGGTTTTTGTGTGAACATGTTTTCATTTATCTTGGGTAAAATAAATAGGATCACTAGGTTGTAAGGCAAGTATATGTTTAATTTTATAAGAAAATGCCAAATTGTTTCCCAAATTGTATCATTTTACGCTCTCACTAGCAACCTATGAGAGTTCTGGCTGCTGTGCATCCTTGGCACTTGGTAGTGCCATTTTTTTTTTTATGTTAGCAATTCCGATAGGTGCATAGTGGTTTTAATTTTCCTTTCTCTAATGACTAATGATGTCCATCCTTTCATCTGTTTGCCATCTGTGTGTCTTTTTTAGTGATGTGTCTGTTCAAATCTTTCATGCTTTTGTTTTTGTTTTGTTTTGAGACAGGGTCTGGCTCTATCACCCATGCTGGAGCATTGGTGCAGTGGTGTAATCTTGGCTCCCGCCTGCAACTTCCACCTCCTGGGCTCAAGCAATCCTTCCCGCTCAGCCTCCTGAGTAGCTGGGACTACAGACACATGCCACCAAGCTTGGCTAATTTTTGTATTTTTTTGTAGAGACAGGTTTTCACCATGTTGCCTAGGCTGGTCTTGAACTCCTAAACTCAAGCCGTCTGCCCGCCTTGGCCTCCCAAAATGCTGGGATCACAGGCCAGGCATGGTGGCTCACGCCTTTAATCCTAGCACTTTGGGAGGCCGAGATGGGCGGATCACTTGAGGTCAGGAGTTTGAAACCAGCCTGGCCAACATGGTGAAACACTGTCTTTACTAAAAATACAAAAAAAAATTAGCCAGGCGTGGTGGTGGGCACCTGTAATCCTAGCTATTTGGGAGGCTGAGGCAGGAGAATTGCTTGAACCCGGGAGGCGGAGGTTGCAGTGAGCCGAGATGGTACCACCGCACTCCAGCCTGGGTGATAGAGTGAAACCCCGTCTCAAAAAAAAAAAAAAAAGTGCTGGGATTACAGGCACGAGCACCACACCCAGCCACATTTTTAAATTGTTTTTCTTACTGTTTAGTTCTGAGAGTTCTTTATATATTGTGATATAAGTCCATTGTAAGACATGTGACCCGCAATTATTTTTTGTACCTTTGTCAAAAGTCTGTTTCTTGAATCTCTATTCTGTCCCGTTGATGTATGTGTCTACCTTTCATCAGGGTCACACCATTGCTTTATAGTAAGTTTTGAAATGAGTATGAGTCTTCCAATTTTGTTTATTTTTTCAACATCATTTTGGCTATTCTAGTTTCTTTGCCTGTCCCCATAAATTTTATAATTAGATTGTTGTTATCTACAAAAAGTCCTGCTGGGGTTTTTACTGGGATTGGGTTTTATCTGTGTTTTGCAATTTTAGCATATAGTCCTGCATATAATTTGTTATATTTAAACCTCAATATTTCATTTTAGGAAATGCTTTGTAAATAGTATTGGGTTTTTTGGGGGGTTTTTTTGTTGTTGTTGTTTTTGTGGGGGTTTTTTTGTTTTTATTTTTTTAGACCTAGTCTCACTCTTCGCTCAGACTGGGGTGTGCAGTGGTGTGATCTTGGCTCACTGCAACCTCCACCTCCTGGGTTCAAGCGATTCTCCTGCCTCAGCCTCATGAATAGCTGAGATTACAGGCACCTGCCACCATGCCTGGCTAATTTTTGTATTTTTAGTAAAGATGGGGGTTCACCATGTTGGCCAGGCTGGTCTCAAACTCCTGACCTCAGGTGATCCACCCGCCTCGGCCTCCCAAAGTGCTGGGATTACAGGCATGAACCACTGTGCCCAGCCTGGTATTGGTTTTTAAATTTCAAATTTCATTGTTCATTACTAGTAAATAGAAATACAGGCTGGGTGCAGTGGCTCACGCCTGTAATCCTAGCACTTTAGGAGGCTGAGATGGGTGGATCACTTGAGGCCAGGAGTTAGACAGGCACCCAGCCTGGCCAACATGGTGAAACCCCGTCTTTACTAAAAAATACAAAAATTAGCCAGGCATGGTGGCACATGCCTGTAGTCCCAGCTACTCTGAAGGCTGAGGCACAGGAATTGCTTGAACCCTGGAGGTGTAGATTGCAGTGAGCCGAGATCATGCCCCTGCACTCCAGCCTGGACAACAGAGCAAGACCCTGTCTCAAAAAAAAAAAAAAAAAAAGGCCAGGTGCAGTGGTTCACACCTGTAATCCCAGCACTTTGGGAGGCAGAGGAAGGTGGATCACCTGAGGTCAGGAGTTCGAGACCAGCCTGGCCAACATGGCGAAACCCCATCTCTACTAAAAATACAAAAATTAGCTGGGCGTGGTGGCACGCACCTGTAATCCCAGCTACTTGGCAGGCTGAGGCAGGAGAATGGCTTGAGGCAGGAGAATGGCTTGAACCTGGGAGGTAGAGGTTGCAGTGAGCCAAGATTGTGCCACTGCACTCCATCTTGGGTGACAGAGCAAGATTCCATCTCTAAAAAAAAAAAAAAAAAAAAAAAAGGTATTCCCTGATCTGTTAATTACTTTAATTACTGGGAGAGGCGTGTAACGTTTCTTACTCTGTTGGTAAATTTGTCCGTTTTCCCTTGTGTTCTGTTAATTTTTTTATTTTTTGATACAGGGTCTTGCTCTGTTGCCCAGGCTGGAGTGCAGTGGCACGATCTCGGCTCACTGCAGCCTTGACCTCCTGGGCTCAAGTGATCCTCCCACCTCAGCCTCCCAAGTAACTGGGACCACATGTATGCACCACCATGCCCAGCTAATTTTTGTATTTTTCTTAGAGACAGGGGTTCACCACGTTGGCCAGGCTGGTCTCAAAATCCTGAGTTTAAGCAATCCACCTGCCTTGGCCTCTCAAAGTGCTGGGATTATAGGCATGAGCCATTGCGCTCAGCCAATTTTTATTTTATTTGTTTTGAGACTGTATTATTAGACAGATAATACTCCAACATGTGAGCTAGAACATTAACAAGCAATTTATACCTAGGTATTTGTGAACTACTTACCATCCCAGGTTTCTGCCTCCTCGATTTGAAGTAATAATATCCTGTCTTACTCTTTCTTTTCCTTTTTTTTTTTTTTTTTTTTTTTTCAGACAAAGTCTCACTCTGTTGCCCAGGCTGGAGTGCAGTGGCACAATCTCAGCTCACTGCAACCTCCGCCTCCCGGGTTCATGTGATTCTCCTGCCTCAGCCTCCTGAGTAGCTGGGATTACCGCCACCACACTGGGCTAATTTTTATATTTTTAGTAAAGATGGGGTTTCACCATGTTGGCCAGGCTGGTCTCAAACTCCTGATCTCAGGTGATCTGCCCACATCAGCTTCCCAAAGTGCTGGGATTACAGGTGTGAGCCACTGTGCCCGGCCAAGTTTTTTGCTTTTTTTTTTTAAACTACATAGTTCCCCATTTATTGGCTTATGAGTTATATACTGTCTTCAATTTATATTACTTAAGTGGTTTCCTTTAAAACTTTAATACAGATACTTAAGATCTCACATTTATCCCTACTCTCCATCTGATAATACAAGGAGCTTAGAATGCTTTAACTTCGTGCAGCCAATTAAGCTGACTGAGTTCCTTTCCTCATGGGGGCCCAGTGTGCAATGGCTGTAAATAGCAGCTTCCTTGGTAGTGTATGCAGCCTGTTGTATGGGTTGCTCTAAGGGACCTTGGAGACAGTCCTTTCAGATGGATGTTCATGTTTCTGACCTTACGCTACCCCAATGTAGGCTCCAAACTGGCATGCGAGGTGCCTTTGAAAAGCCCCAGGGCACTGTGGCCAGGGTTCACATTGGCCAAGTTATGTCCATCCACACCAAGCTGCAGAACAAGGAGCATGTGACTGAGGCCCTGCGCAGGGCCAAGTTCAAGTTTCCTGGCCGCCAGAAGATCCACATCTCAAAGAAATGGGGCTTCACCAAGTTCAATGCCAATTAATTTGAAGACATGGTGGCTGAGAAGCGGCTCATCCCAGATGGGTCAAGTGCATTCCCAATCATGGCCCTCTGGACAAGTGGCGGGTCCTGCACTCGTGAGGGCTTCCACTGTGCTGCCCCCTCTTAATACTCACCAATAAAGTCTACTTTCTGTCCACCTAAAAAAAAAAAATGCTTTAACTGATTTACCCCTCTCTCTTATGTACTTTTAGTCTGTTATTTTAGTTTTATCCTGATTCCCTCACATAAACATTATTAGTATATTATTAGTGTTGTTTTATACAGTTGTTTAAATTTATCTACTTTTTTTGCTCACTGTTCCTTTTTGCATCTCATTCTTTCCTTCAGTGATTCCTTTCCTTCTTGAAATAATTCCTGGCCTGGCACAGTGGCTCACGCCTGTAATCCCAGCACTTTGGGAGGCCGAGGCAGGCGGATCACCTGAGGTCAGGAATTCGAGACCAGCCTGGCCAACATGGTGAAACCCCGTCTCTACTTAAAATACAAAAATTAGCCAGGCATGGTGGCAGGCGCCTGTAATCCCAGCTACTCAGGAGGCTGGGGCAGGAGAATTGCTTGAACCCGGGAGGCGGGGGTTGCAGTGAGCCCAGATCGCACCATTGCATTCCAGCCTGGGGGACAAGAGCGAGACTTCATCTCAAAAAAAAAAAAAAAAAAAAAAAAAGAATTCCTTTAGAATTTCTTTGTTAGGAGTCTATGGATGGTAAATACTCTCAATTTTTATCTAAAAATCTGTTTTCCCTTACTTTTTAATAGTAGTTCATTTTTAATTTTATTTATTTTTATAAAGACAGGGTCTCCCTATGTTGCCCAGGCTGGTCTGGAACTCCTTGGCTAAAGAGATCTTCCTGCCTCAGCCTCCTAAAGTGCTGGGATTATAGGCTTGAGCCACTGCACATGACCAAATAATAGTTTAGTTGGGTATACAATTCCAATTTGACAGTTGGCTTTTTTTTCTCAGTATTTTGAAGATAATGTCTCCAGCTTGTATGTTGCTAATGAGAGGTCTGCCCTTGGTCCAGTTTCTTATTTTGAGACGGAGTTTTGCTCTTGTTGCCGAAGCTGGAGTGCAATGGCGTGATCTCGGCTCACCACAACCTCCGCCTCCCAGGTTCAAGTGATTCTCCTGCCTCAGCTTCCGGAGTACCTGGGATTACAGGCATGCGCCACCATGCCTGGCTAATTTTGTATTTTCAGTAGAGACAGGGTTTCTCCATGTTGGTCAGGCTGGTCTCGAACTCCCAACCTCAGGTGATCCGCCCGCCTCGGCCTCCCAAAGTGCTGGGATTATAGGTGTGAGCCAACATACCTGGCCCCTTGGTCCAATTTCTAATTGCCATTCTTTTGTAGATAATCTGTCTCTTTTCTTCCACTGCTGTAAGATCTTTATGTCTTGGTTTTCTTCAATTTAACTAAAACATGTCTATAGGTAGCTTTATTTTTATTTTTGCTTATAATTTATTGTAACTTTTTACTGTTTTTTTTTTTTTTTTGAGACAGGGTCTCACTCTGTCATGCAGGCTGGAGTGCAGTGGCGCAGTGTTGGCTCACTCCAACCTCTGCCTCCTAGGCTCAAGCAATTCTCCTGCCTCAGCCTCCCGAGTAGCTGAGATTACAGGTGTGTGCCACTACTGCCCGGCTAATTTTTTGTATTTTTAGTAGAGATGGTATTTCACCATGTTGGCCAGGCTGATCTTGAACTCCTGAGTTCAAATGATTCACCAGCCTCAGCCTCCCAAAGTGCTGGGATTACAGGCATAAGCCACTGCGCTCAGCCCTGTAACTTTTAAATCTACAGAATCAGGAATGGAAAATTTGTGGCCATTATTTTGAAATGTCCAACATATGTTGCATTCTAAGCATTCACAAATAAATAATAAATAATGAAAATGAATTGGGGGAGAGGTGGGCTGTGCCCACAGTGTCCCCTTTCTACAATCCTGAATTCTCTGAATTCCTGAATCTCTCCACTGTAAGTTATTACAGGCCATCTACAGGCCAGTTCTGAGGCAAACTAGACACTGTGGGAGCCATGCAGGGAGGCAGAAGTGGAAATGAGGTTCCTGGTATTCCCAGGAAGAAGTAAGGCTATAAGGGGAAATAATACAATTCCTAAAATCTTTTTTTTTCTTTTTTTCTTTTTTTTCTTGAGACAGGGTCTTTCTCTGATGCCCCAGCTGGAGTGCAGTGGTATGATCACGGTTCACTGCAGCCTTGACCTCCCGGGCCCAAACAATACCCCTACCTCATCCTCTGAGTAGCCAGGACCACAGATGTGCATCACCACACCCAGCTAATTTTTTTAAATTTTTTTGTAGAGAGGGGGTCTCCCTCTGTTGCCTAGCCTCATCTTGAACTCCTGGGCTCAAGCGATCCTCCCGCCTCAGCTTCCCAAAGTGTTGGGATTACAGGCGTCAGCCACCACACCCAGCCTAAAATCTTTTACCCTTTAGCTAAGGATGACATCCTCTTCCTCTGTCAATATTTAACTAGAAGGATCAGGCTAGGCATCTCTTCGTTGTGCTCCCCAGCATCCTTTTCTTCCCATATCAAGGGCAGCACGTGGAAGTGTCGTGACCTGTTTTCTTGTGCGTCTGCTAAAATGTGAGTTAGGCTATGAACACCACAGGAAGAGGAATTGTGCCGGACTTATTCAAACTGTACCCCAGGCACTTAGCTTAACAACTGGTGTCTAGCAGATACTCAGCAAAAGTGCACTGCATCGAAGACTGAATAATTTCAAGATAGGAGTATTCAATGTCTAATATGTACCAAGCGCTGTTCTCAATGCTACAGAAAAGCAGGTTTCTAAGGTTTCTGGAGTTAAACAAACAAAAAACCCTGACATTGAACTTACATGGAATATTAAAGTCATCATCTACCATAAGCATTATTTCATGAAATAAAATAATTTCAACTCTACAAAACTAGGAAGCACAGAACGGAATACTATTTCCCTTAATGAAAAACTCCCTACATTGTTCTTTTTAAAAATCTCATTTCCTAGCTGAACGGTAAAAACATCATCATTGATTAGCTCCTATTCATAGACGGCCCATTGCAACCCACTGGTACAGAAGAGAAACAAAGTATTCAGCAGAGAATACCCTAGCTCAATAAGCGGTACAATACAGTAAGGGAAATAGAAGTGACATGCGATGGACAGCCAGGCCTTAAATTGCGCGGTGCTGATTCCTGTCCCTTAACCCAACAATAGAAAGATAGGCGTGCCTGGAGTTGCTGGGGGACGAGGCTCGATCCAGTGTGAATTCCGTGAAGTTGTGCAGGGTTTTACTGTTTGCCGAGTGTGTTAGACAGGTTACCTGGTAGAGTTCTCACATTACTTCGTGAGATACACAGATATTATGACTCTATTATACTGGTGCAGAAAAAGGCTCGGGAAGATTCACGTTTCTTGTGCGACTTGCCCAAGGTGACACACAGTTCTAACAGCTGGTCTATCGCAGGGTGTGAGATCCGGAACTCAGACCTTCCCAGCCAGGGCTCAGTCCACGCCGCTGCCTAGATGAGGAAGCAGGAAGGGTCAGCAGAGAAGAGTGCCCCACCGGGACGACTGGAACACCTCAGTAGGATATGGGTGGGCAAACGTGGGCCACACGATCCCACCGGCCTCTTTTGTCCTAAGTCCCGAGGCACGGGTGCAGCTACAAGAGTGCGCGGTAAAGCGCAGGGAGGAGATGCGGTCGGGAGCAGATTTCGGGGGCGGGGCCCGCGGCGCTCGGGGCGGGGCTCCCCTCGGGTTCGCGGCCCGGCCGGTGAGCAACGGCGCTGCGGACCATGGCGAGCGGCGAGCCTTCCCCCGGCAGCGGCGCGGCCCGGCGGCCGCTGCACTCCGCGCAGGCTGTGGACGTGGCCTCGGCCTCCAACTTCCGGGCCTTTGAGCTGCTGCACTTGCACCTGGACCTGCGGGCTGAGTTCGGGCCTCCAGGGCCCGGCGCAGGGAGCCGGGGGCTGCGCGGCACCGCGGTCCTGGACCTGCGCTGCCTGGAGCCCGAGGGCGCCGCCGAGCTGCGGCTGGACTCGCACCCGTGCCTGGAGGTGACGGCGGCGGCGCTGCGGCGGGAGCGGCCCGGCTCGGAGGAGCCGCCCGCGGAGCCCGTGAGCTTCTACACGCAGCCCTTCTCGCACTATGGCCAGGCCCTGTGCGTGTCCTTCCCGCAGCCCTGCCGCGCCGCCGAGCGCCTCCAGGTGCTGCTCACCTACCGCGTCGGGGAGGGACCCGGGGTGAGTGCGCCCCAGACTGCGCCCGCCGCTGCCTGCCCGCCCTTCCGGCCCCGAGCCGCCCTGCACCCGCACCTACCCCACCCGGGAGGAGGGACAGGGAGGACCCTTCCAGAGCGTCCCTAGAGGGGCCTACTCCCCGCGCGCCGCCTCTAGGCCTCCTCCCCTTGCTTCCTCTTTTCCTCCCGGGCTGCCTGGTTTCCTTCTTCTGGACTTCCTCCAGCCACTGGGCGGCGCATCCTTCACCCTTTCCGTCCTTCCGCGTCTCCTCCCTGGTCCTGGAGGCTTGTCTAGATTGCGCCGCATTCCCGCTCATCGCACACTGCCGTTTCTAACATCTTGCGTGGCTTTCTAGATGACCTGTTGTTCATGCACTTCACTTAGTGCTGTCTTGGACTTTTGGGCCGAGGTACCTGATTATCAGCCACTTATCTCTGCTTTATGGTGGCTCTAGAATTAGCCAGATGTTGATCTAGCTCTTTGTTCTGTGTTGCCTTCTAGTTCCACGGTTAAAGCTCATATCTTTGTTTTTGTTTCCTCCTGTGAAGTCCTGGATTTGATTAACGAAAGAATTTGAGTAAAA
Organism: Gorilla gorilla gorilla; assembly: GCF_029281585.2. Taxonomy (NCBI): domain Eukaryota; kingdom Metazoa; phylum Chordata; class Mammalia; order Primates; family Hominidae; genus Gorilla; species Gorilla gorilla. The sequence goes on along the minus strand of NC_073224.2, from coordinate 54,777,145 downwards.
GTGAGAACTGGAATTAGGGTGCTATAAGCATTATAATAATTTGGCCTTCTCACTGTTGGTTAACTCTTTAATTTTTTTTCGGGACGGGGCAAATATTGGAAATAAGAGGATGGAGTTACGTGGCTTATGTCTGTAAGAGTTAGAAAATCCTTCCTGGAGAGTCCTTAGGCTGTGGCTGCCAGTTATCTCTCAGGTAGAGTTGGTTGCAAGTTTCATAGTAAACTGCTTGCTTACAGTTTAATCTTCCTTTTATTTATTTATTTGAGGCAGAGTCTCACTCTCGTCCAGGCTGGAGTGCAGTGGCAAGATCTCGGCTCACTGCAACCTCTGCCTCATGGGTTCGAGCGATTCTCATACCTCACCCTCCCTAGTAGCTGGGACTACAGGCGTGCGCCACCACACCCGGCTAATTTTTGTATTGTTTAGTAGAGACAAAATTTCACCATGTTGGTCAGGCTGGTCTCGAACTCCTGACCTCGTGATCCGCCTGCCTCGGCGGCCTCCCAAAGTGCTGAGATTACAGGCGTGAGCCACTGCGCCCGGCCCACAGCTTGGTTTTATACATTAGGGAGACATGATACATCAGTCAGTATATGTAAGAAGTACATTGGTTGGGTCTGAAAAGGTGGGACAACTTGCAGCAAAGGCAGGAAGACTTGAAGCGGCTTCCGGATCACAGATAGGTGATACACAAATGGTTACATTCTTTTGAGTTTCTGATGAGCCTTTCCAAAGGAAGCAAATCAGATATGCATCCATCTCAGTGAACAGAGTAGTGGCTTTGAATAGAATGGGAGGCAGGTGTGCCCTAAGCGGTTCCCAGGTTGAGTTTTCTTTAGTGATTTTGGGGGCCCAAGAGATTTTCCTTTCACAGCCTGATAACACCACTGCACTCCAGCCTGAGCAACAGAGTGCGACCCTGTTTTAACAAAAAAAAAAAAAAGCAAAGATGATGAGTAAGCAATTTTGGTGGAGGGGGGATGATGGCTAATATTTAATAAGATGAGCCAGGCACTAGTCTAAGTGCTTGACATAGGTTAAATGAGTTGTCTTTCCATAAGTGGCTAATATGGTGCGTGGTACATGGTAAGTAAGCTGTGTTAGCTCTTACTGCTAACTTTTGTATTTCTTTCTTTTTTTTTTTTTTTTTTTTTTTTGAGAAGGGGTCAAAAAGCTCCCTACATTGTTCTTTTTAAAAATCTCGTTTCCAGGCTGGGTGCGGTGGCTCACGTCTGTAATCCCAGCACTTTGGGAGGCCAGGGCTGGCAGATCACCTGAGGTCAGGAGTTTCAGACCAGCCTGGCCAACATGGTGAAACCCCACCTCCACTAAAAATACAAAAATTAGCTGGTTGTGGTGGCTCACACCTGTAAACCCAGCTACTTGGGAGCCTGAGGCAGGAGGATCACTTGAATCTGGGACACAGAGGTTGCAGTGAGCTGAGATCATGCCATTGCATTCCAGCCTGGGTGACACAGCGAGGCTCCTTCTAAAAAAAAAAAAAAAAATTCTCATTTCCTAGCTGATCAGTAAAAACATCACTGACTGATGGCATTCAATGATCAGTCAATTGATCAATTCTTATTGACTGGTATAGTGGCACCATCTCAGCTCACTGCAGCCTTGACCTCCCTGGCTCAAGTGATCCTCCCACCTTAGCCTCCTGAGTAGCTGGGACTGACCACAGACCTGCCACCTACACACTTGGCTAATTTTTGTTATGTTTTGTAGAGATGGGGTTTTGCCATGTTGCCCACGCTGGTCTTGAACTCTTGGGTTCAAGCCATCTGCCCGTTTTGGCATCCCAAAGTGCTGGGACTACAAGCATGAGCCAACATGCCTGGCTTAATTTATTTTTTTAATAAACTTTATATTTTAAAACATTAAAGAAGAATTGAGCAGCTAGTTCAGAGAGTTCCCATATACAGTTCAGTACTCCCTACATACACATATACACACAGATTCCCCTCTTGCTACCATTTTGCATTAGTATGACACATTTGTTACAATTAACCAATGCTGATATATTATTAACCAAGATTGAATCATTTTACATTAGTATAGTAATATATTTGTTATAATTAATAAACCAGTACCGATACTGGAGTCCATAGTTTTTTCAGATTCCCTTAGTTTTTACTTAATGTCTTTTTCTGTTCCAGGAAGCCATCCAGAATTCCACATTATATTTAGCTGTCATGTATCCTCTTGGGACTGTGACAGTTTCTCAAACTTTCCTTGTTTTTGATATAACTTTGACAGTTTGTTTGTTTTTTGAGACAGGGTCTTCCTCTGTCATCCAGGCCGTAGTGCAGTGAGTGGCACAATCATGGCTCACTGCAGCCTTGATCCCCCTGGTTCAAGTGATCCTCCTGCCTCAGCCCAAGTAGCTGGGACAACAGGCGCATACAACTGCGCCCAGCTAATTTTTTGAATTTATTATTTGTAGAGATGAGGTCTCACTGTGTTATCCAGGCTTGTCTCAAACGCTTGGGCTCAAACAAACAATTCTCCCATCTTGGCCTCCCAAAGAAAGTGCTAGAATTACAGGCATGAGCCACTGCTCCCAGCCAGTTTTTTGTTTTTTATTTTTTTATTTTTATTTTTTCTGTAGAGACAGGGTCCCCCTATGTTGCCCAGGCTGGTCTCAAACTCCTGGCCTCAAGCGATCCTCCTGCCTTGACCTCCCGAAGTGCTGGCATTACAGGTGTGAGCCACTGAGCCCAGCCAACCTTGACAGTTTTGAGGAGTGTTGGCCAGGTATAGCGTAGGATGACCCTGTATTGGAACTTATCTGATGTTTTCTCATGATTAGATTGGGATTATGGGTTTTGAGGGGCAATTCACAGAGGTAAAGTGCCATTTTCTTTCTTTTTTTTTTTTTTTTTTTCTTGAAATGGAGTTTCACTCTTGTTACCCAGGCTGGACTGCAGTGGTGTGATCTCGGCTCACTGCAACCTCCGCCTCCCTGGTTCAAGCGATTCTCCTCCCTCAGCCTCCGAAGTAGCTGGGACTACAGGCATATGCCACCACCCTGGTTAATTTTTGTATTTTTAGTAGACACAGGGTTTCACTGTGTTGGCCAGGCTGGTCTTGAACTCCCGACCTCAGGTGATCCACCAGCCTCGGCCTCCCAAAGTGCTGGGATTACAGGTGTGAGCCACTGTGCCCAGCCAAAGTGCCATTTTCATCAGGTATTGAGGGCGCGTAGTATCCACATGATTTATGACTGTCAGCGTTGACCTCGGTCCCCTGGCTGAAGCAGTGATTATCAGCTTTCTCCACTGTGAAGTTATTCTCTCATCCCTTTCTATACTGCACTGTACCTGTTATAAGGAGACTAATTAAATTTTTCACACACAAAAACTCTAACCCAGCATCCCAACGTAGCTTCCTTATGCCTCTTAAAATAGGTCTCAGACACCGCTATGTTGAGAACCCTTCATTAGACTTGCCCAGGCCTGCCTCCCCAACTCTGCATCTGGAGCCTGCATCTGTTTATGCCTCTCCTCGTGTTGCTGCTCGTCTCCTGGTGAATGTCTCCTCCCTTCCTTTCCAGCCATCTCAATCCTGCGTGTCTTTGAAGGTCCAGCCAGAAAGGTTTCTTCCCCTATGAAATCATCCTGGAGTAATCGAATCCATTTCTAAATTCTAAATGCTATTTGTTACTGACCTATGCTCCACCCTGCCCCTCTTCCAGGTAAATGAATGGCTGTTTGCTATAGGCAAAAACTGGGTTTTGTGATAAATCATTCAGATTTTATTTTATTTTATTTTATTTTTTTGAGGCAGAGTCTTGCTCTGTCACCCAGGCTGGAGTGCAGTGGCATGATCTCAGCTCACTGCAACATCTGCCTCTTGGGTTCAAGCAATTCTCCTGCCTCAGCCTCCTGAGTAGCTAGAATTACAGGTGCATGCCATCACAACTGGCTAATTTTTGTATTTTTAGTAGCAACGGGGTTTTACCATGTTAGCCAGGCAGGTCACGAACCCCTGACCTCAAGTGATCCACCTGCGTCGGACTCCCAAAGTGCTGGGATTACAGGCGTGAGCCACTGCACCCAACCCAGATTTGCCCTTTGTTTAAGAGCTAACAGAACACAGATAAAGAATCATATAACCAGTGCCTATCATATAAAATACATTTCTTCTGAAAAGGTAAATTTTAGGAACAGAAAACACATATTAGGCCAGGTGCAGTGGCTCATGCCTGTAATCCCAGCACTTTGGGAGGCTGAGGCGGGCAGATCACCTGAGGTCAGGAGTTCAAGACCAGCCTGACCAACATGATGAAACACCGTCTCTACTAAAAATACAAAATTAGCCGGGTGTGGTGGTGCATGCCTGTAATCCCAGCTACTTGGGAGGCTGAGGCAGGAGACTCGCTTGAACCCAGGAGGCGGAGACTGCAGTGAGCTGAGATCACACCATTGCACTCCAGCCTGGGCGACAAGAGTGAAACTCTTATCTCGAAAAAAAAAAAAAGAAAAGAAAAGAAAACGTATTTTAGGCTGAGCATGATGGCTTATGCCTGTATTCCCAGCACTTTGGAGACTGAGGTGGGCGGGTTGCTTGAGGCCAGGAGTTGGAGACCAGCCTGGCCAACATGGTGAAACCCTGTCTTTACAATACAAAAATTAGCTGGACTTGGTGGTGCACGCGCCTGTGGTCCCAGCTACTTGGGAGGCTGAGGCATGAGAATTGCTTGAGCCTGGGAGGTCGAGGTTGCAGTGAGCCGAGATTGCACCACTGTACTCCAGCCTGGGCGACAGAGCGATACTCTGTCTCAAAAAAAAAAAAAAAAACATATTAATCAGTGACTCCCAGTTGAGTTCTGCTTTTGTGTCTTATCACAAGTCCAAATGCAGTTGCTTCAGTAGTTTTTTGTTTGATGAGAAACTACTACAGTGAAAAGGACACAGATAGGGTACAGATGACAAGATCAGAGGCTAGGTCCGAGGTCTCTGAGATGACCCATGGGATGCAGTGAGGAATGGACCCTTTCTGGTGGCTCTGCCCTGTGAAGTGGATGTCATACTTTGGCTTGGATTCCAGGATGAACTAAATACACAGAGGAGAGAGCTTTCTAGTTCAAACCAGACTGGCTGGCGGAAAGGTTTTAAGGATTACCTAAAATTCTCTCATTCCAGCCAGCTCACTTCTCTGGCCAGACTGAGCTCGTGTGGGAGATGTCAGTTCTGAAATGTTCTTCTTTTTGCTTAGGTTTGCTGGTTGGCTCCCGAGCAGACAGCAGGAAAGAAGAAGCCCTTCGTGTACACCCAGGGCCAGGCTGTCCTAAACCGGGCTTTCTTCCCTTGCTTCGACACGCCTGCTGTTAAATACAAGTATTCAGCTCTTATTGAGGTAAGGAGACTAAGGTTAGGTGCACCTGCCCTTGGGATGAAGAAATGATTTCAGATCTATCAATCAGGTCACATTTCAGTGGTAAATTATTATATCCATTCAGTGGTACTTCTGAAAAATTGCTTACTTTTAAATTCTTCCACCTACTGAAGTTGTATGTAGCCTTCCTCTAAATCCCATCAGTTGAGCACAGATTTAGTTTCTTGAAACCTTTGTGTTCTCCAAGATAGACTCCAGGCCATTATCATCACACACAGGTGGCTGGTCATGCTCTTATTCAAACTAATCAAAAGGAAACTCTCTCCAGGTAAAATCTCCTAAGCTTTCTCTGTTGTCAGGTCCCAGATGGCTTCACAGCTGTGATGAGTGCTAGCACCTGGGAGAAGAGAGGTCCAAATAAGTTCTTCTTCCAGATGTGTCAGCCCATCCCCTCCTATCTGATAGCTTTGGCCATCGGAGATCTGGTTTCGGCTGAAGTTGGACCCAGGTAGGAGACAAAGACCCCACAGGCAAGGTTGGATTGGCCTCAGAGGTGAGGAGGACTCTGACCAGTGGACCTGCTGGGGGGTTCTTGGGCAGTCTTGGATCCTCTGTCTGAGTCCAGAGCCTTTCTGCAGCTGATGCAGCATGAGCACAGCTGGAGGAAGTGCTCTTTTTCTCTCTGCCTTTCTCACTCCCTCTCTCCAGTTCTAATCCTGCTGCCTGGAATGAGATCATCATCCCTGCTAGCAGTAGCGCTGTCCTGGGCTGCCTTACAGAGGGATGTTGGAATTTAGGCTGCAGTTTTGGGAAATGGATTTTTTTTTTTTTTTTGAGATGGAGTCTCGCTGTGTTGCCCAGGCTGGACTGGAGTGCAATGGTGCGATCTTGGCTCACTGCAACCTCTGCCTCCTGGGTTCAAGCGATTCTCCTGCCCCAGCCTCCCAAGTAACTGGGACTGCAGGCATGCCCCACCACGCTCGGCTAATTTTTGTATTTTTCGTAGAGACGGGGTTTCACCATGTTGGCCAGGCTGCTCTCGAACTCCTGACCTCAGGTGATTCACCCGCCTTGGCCTCCCAAAGTGCTGGGATTACAGGCATGAGCCATCATGCCCGGCCTGGGAAATGGATCTTTATTAATATCTTTAAGTTCTAAATGCCCTTCTAGCAGCTATATCCGCTTTCCTATCTTTGTACCAAATCTTCCCCATTTTCTTTTGCACGTAGTTCCTGGAAATAACAACTTCGGTATCATTTCCCTCGAAGAGGGAAGTGGACTCTCCTTCCTGTCTGCAGCAGATGCATGAGTCTAAGCCTACGGTGACAGCAATGCCTCCGTGAAGTTACATGGATCTTGTGAAGATAAAAAGGGATTTTGTAAGGTTTCCTGAGAAAAGAGGTTTGACCAGGAGTATAAGTTTTTCCTGGCTCTCATATTACCTCCACCATAGCTTGGTCCCAATGTGGGAGCATCACAGGCTGGACGGTGAAGCCGTGACCTTTTCCTGGCACTGTTGCTGTTCTTTATCTCTGGCCCTGCTCCCAGTTCCTAGAGGCAGTGGTGTCCTTGACAAGATTAGTTACAAGCCTCAGACTTCATAACTGGGCTCAGTGGCACTGCTGGTATCATGAGTCTTAGTTTCTGGTTATCAGTTGGAATAATAAATGGGATTCCATTGGCATCTGCTCCCAGCGCACACATTCAAAACAATACCAGTCTGGAAAGACAAAGTGCCCTCCTCTCACGAAGGGCTGTCTTCCTAATAGGCAGGGCGGGAAATAACCAAAAGGATGTCATCTTTGCAATAGACAAGCAAGTAGATAAGTAAAGGAATGTCGTTTCCAAGAATACCCTTACTAAGGTTCTATTTGTAAGAGTATGAACTATTAATGGGAAATGAGAGAACAATAGATTCTAAAGATACTGAGTGATAATGATTTCTTTTTATACTGCCTGTAATAAAATGACAACATGGTATATCGAACTAGGTGACAGAATCCACTTAACTGGTGGTAATGCCTTATTCCTTCCGTGATTAAATGGACAGTTCTTGCCTCCTGGGTCACATCGTAGGGTCTTGTGGGGGTTTATTTATTTATTATTTTTGAGATGGAGTCTTGCTCTGTTGCCCAGGCTGGAGTGCAGTGGCGCGATCTTGGCTCACCACAACCTCCACCTCCTGGGTTCAAGCGATTCTCCTGCCTCAGCCTCCCAAGTAGCTGGGACTACAGGTGTGTGCCACCATTTCTGGGTAATTTTCATATTTTTAATAGAGACAGGGTTTCACTATGTTGGCCAGGCTGGTCTTGAACTCCTGACCTCGTGATCCACCCACCTCGGCCTCCCAAAGTGCTCGATTACAGGCATGAGCCACCGCGCCCGGCCGTGGGGGTTTATTAAATGGGAGGGTCTTCTGGCAAGGTATGCCACCTATCCCAGTCCCTGTTACTGCAAGAGGAAAATCCTGGGCAGAGGGGAATTATGGGTATATCCCAGTAGGCCCTTTTATGTATAATCTCTTCTAATCCTTACACGGACTCCATGAGGATGATACTTTCTACATTTTAAAAATAAGCAGACCAAGGCTGTGGTGAGTGGCTTGTGCAGGACCACTAGTTGGCAAAACTGGAATTAAAATTCAGGTATTTCCATTGCAAATCCAGTGCTCTTTGCAATATACTACAGGTGGTGAGACTGCAGCTTGACTGAGAGCATCCTCATTTATTTTGACAGAAATGTGTGTCCTGGTGGAGGTATCTTGGATGACTGTCTTAAACCTTCTAGCTGTAACAAGCTGAAGTCCACTGGGCTGAAGGACTATGGTAATTTTGATATCCAAGGTGGTGGTAGAACAGTTCACAAAGTAATTCCTTGAAGGCACTGACTGCCGTCCCATGGTCTTTTTCTGTCTGGTTTCCTGTCACGTCATCTTTGGCAACTTCTCTCCTAACATCCAGGGTTGAGGGTGGCTGCAGGGTTTCTTGTGCCTTTCTCCGTCCCTCCCTCCCTCCCTCCCTCTTTCTTTCTTTCTTTTCTTGCCTCGCTCTCTTGCCCAGGCTGGAATGCAGTGGCACAATAACAGCCCATTGAACCTCAAGCTACCAGGCTCAAGCAGTCCTCCCACTTCAGCCTCCAGAGTAGCTGGGACCACAGCTACTCTGTCACCATGCCCAGTTAATTTTATTTATTTTCTGCAGGAGCAAGGTCTTGCTGTGTTGTCCAGGCTGATCTTGAACTCCTGGGCTCAAGAGATCCTCCCACCTCGGCCTCCCAAAGTGTTGGGATTGCAGGCATGAGCCACCACACCAACCTTCAGGGTTTCTTGACCTCTACTCAGGGAGCCTTCTCCACTCTGTGAGCCACCCATATTCACACCCATGCTCTGGAGTCTAGAGCCTAGGCATCGTCATTGTCATGAACTGACCATATCTGAACTTTTAAGGCCCTTGAGCCCCTTGTCCTCATTCATCCTGACTCTGCTAACCTTCCAGCTCTCTGACGGCCTCTCTCCCACTATATTCCACCATGTCTCCTCCTTGAGCTCATGGCAGCCTCCCTTCCGGCAAGCCACTCATTTCTCCTGGGCAGTCAAGACCCTCCTGACTGGGCTTCCCTCCCTGGCCGAACTGTGTGGTTGGTTACCTCTTACCAACACCCCAAAGCCCCTTGCTCACTTCCCGCTGCTATAATGTCCCAGTCCCTTGTTATACAATTCCTTTTCTCTACTTCTATAAGTGGGTATTTGGGAGATGTAGAAAATAGTGAAACTACACAGTAATAACCACTGCACCTTTCTCAATTCTTCGTGAAAAGTTGGAATTAAAGGAAAGTTGAAAAGACATGTGTGGGGTTTTCCAGAAAAATGTAACAGATGTACAGTCTCCAACTGCAGGTGTGCTTTCAAGGTTGTTCAACAGTCCTCTTATTTACCTTTCCATCTCACTCCCTTTAAGCTGTTCTAAGACTTTACTCTTCTCTTTAAGTTTGCTATCCAATCCCATCCCCTCATTTAAGCAGAAGGTCTTGTCTCCTGTTTTATTGAGAATATTAAATTCATCAGATATAATTATGTCAGTTTCCTGTCCTCCACTTAAAAAGTTATCTTCATCTGCTTTTATCCTTCCGGACTGCAACAAAGGTCCTTCCTTCTGTTTAAAGCCAAATCTCTTCCCTCACATGTCCTCTGGGACTTTGCCTCATTATTTCCGTCTCTCTCTTCAAATCTGCAGCCTCCCCCTCTAGACAAGCACCAGTTTCTCTAAGATCTATAGCAAAGCAAAAAACAAACTCAAGGCTGGGTGTGGTGGCTCACGCTTGTAATCCCAGCACTTTGGGAGGCCAAGGTGGGCGGATCACCTGAGGTCAGGAGTTTGAGACTAGCCTGGCCAACGTGGTGAAACCCCATCTCTCCTAAAAACACAAAAATCAGCTGGACATGGTGGTGCATGCCTATAATCCCAGCTACTCAGGAGGCTGAGGCAGGAGAATCACTTGAACGCGGGAGGTGGAGGTTGCAGTGAGCCGAGATTGCACTATTGCACTCCGGCCTGGGTGACAAAGTGAGACTCCACCTCAAAAAAAAGGCAAAACAAAAAAAAAAAACAAACTCGGCCAGGTGCAGTGGCTCACACCTGTAGTCCCAGCTACTTGGGAGGCTGAGGCAGGAGAATGGTGTGAACCCGGGAGGTGGAGCTTGCAGTGAGCCAAGATCGCGCCACTGCACTCCAGCCTGGGCAACAGAGCAAGACTCCGTCTCAACAAACAAACAAACAGAAAACTCAAAAAACCCTTAACTCCATATTCTCTTGTGGCACGACGCACTGTCCTTCCCTCTGTAGCCAGGTGACTTCAGTGGCATGTATACTCACTGGCTGCACTTCTTGAAAACCCCCCCACCCCACAATCATTTATTGCTACAACCCATTGGAATCCAGCCCCCCACCCTTGCCATGCCGTTGAAACTGTAGTAAGAGAGGCCATTCGCCTCAATACAGATAACATATGTGATGCTTTTTAGCCCTTGCCTTCATGTTCTGCTGTTTTTCTTCTGCCCCCATTGACCCTCCTCTGGCTTCTGTGACACCACCCATGCTGGTCATCAGGCCTCCTGGTTAGTCCTTTTCTCATCTCCTTCCCTGACTCCTCTGCCCAGCTCCTTGTGTGTCGGTGTTGCCCAAGGCTCTGTCCTTGACCTGTTCCTTTCTTCTACATGCTTTCCTTGGAGAAGCTCACCCATTCTTGTAGTTTAACATATTTTCTGTGTTCTGCAGCCAGGATGATATCTTAAAACTAAATCTGATAATGTCACTTGTTGGCTTAAAATGCTCCCATGGCTCTGAAGGTCCGGTTCTGTAACAGTGCACCTGAGGCTCTTTATGACCCGACCCTCTTGGGCATCTCATGTCCCACCTCCTGCCACTGCCTCCCCCATTGCAATCTGATCCTGTCCTCAAGTAATCCCAGACTCTCGGTGCTTCCTCACATGTATATGCAGTGTTCCATGGCTAGGTCTTTGCTTTTGATATTTGGGAAGTACCTGATACTGGTTTCCCTGTATCTTTTCTTCCTGTTAGAATAGTTCCTATGCTTCAGCAAAGGCAGAGGAAGTTTTCCCTCATCCGGGCCTGGACCCATCCCACTTTACATCAGTCTCTTTTTTTTTTTTTGAAACAGAGTCTTACTCTGTCACCCAGGCTGGAGTGCGATGGTGCAATCTTGGCTCCCCGCAACCTCTGCCGCCCAGGTTCAAGCGATTCTCCTGCCTCAGCCTCTCAGGTAGCTGGGATTACAGGCAAACACTACCATGTCCTGCTAATTTTTTTTTTTTTTTTTTTTTTTTAGTAGAAACAGGCTTTCACCATGTTGGCCAGGCTGGTCTGGTACTCTTGACCTCAGGTGAACCGCCCACTTTGGCCTACCGAAGTACTGGGATTACAGACGTGAGCCACCAGGCCCAGCCAGTCTCATTCATATGTCCGTGTGGAAAAGCAGTTCTACAGCGCAGCCAGGGGCTCCTGGTCAAGCAGAGCCTTTGGCTGCAGGAGCCCTGAGTCCATTGCATCTTTCCATTAGACTGGATCTTCTTGTTTTGTTTTTGTTTTTGTTTCCTCCAAGCCACCTTTGTTTCCCTATCTTTTTATTAAGAAAATTTCAAATATTTAGAAAATTGAAAGGATGATGCATTGAACACCTATAGAACCATCTACTTTGTCACATTAGTTGTATGAGTGGATTTGTTTTTATTTTTGCTAGACCATTTAAAAGCAAGTAAATCTGTGTGCCTCTCTGAAGAATACAGGCATTCTCCCTTATAACCACAATCCCATTATTGTACCTAAGGCAGTTAACAAATTTCTGTTAACATTAGTAGGTTTGGGTCGGACACAGTGGCTCATGCCTGTAATCCCAGCACTTTGAGAGGCTGAGGCAGGTGAATCACTTGAGCCCAGGAGTTCGAGACCAGCCAGGGCAACATAGCGAAACCCTACCTCTACAAAAATAAAAAAATTAGCCAGGCATGATGACGTGCAACTGTAGTCCTAGCTACTGGGGTTGGGGAGCTGAGGTGGAAGGATCACTTGAGCCCCAGGAGGCAGAGGTTGGATCACACCACTGTACTCTAGCCTGGGCAACAGAGCAAGAACCTGTCTTAAAAAAAAATAAAAAAGGTTTGTCTCTTAAGGTTTTATTCAATTCCAGATTCTATTATTAGAACGCTTTCTTATCTCTCCTATAAGTAGGGAGAAGAAAACTAACATTTACTGTATAAACCGCTGTTTGAAGGGCTTTTGTGTGTTGTCTTATTTAATCTTCACTCATTTTACAGATGAGGAAACTGAGGCTCACAGAGGTTAAATCACTTTTGCAAGATCGCATTCAGTAGCAAAGCCATAACTGCGTAGCATGGTTCCACCTCCATGAGGCTGTCTTGGGTTCTTGTTTCTCAGGTGTGGTGAGCGGTCTCTTGGATCTGTGTGGTGATCCGATCTTGCACTCCGTCACTGTGGCTGACTGCATTGTCACATTCACTTGGCGGAGGCCAATTTCCTACAGGTGCTTTCAGGATCAGGTCACTGCGATGGTCTCTAAACACCATTCTGCTTTCTCTGCTCTCTTGTCTTTAGGAGCCGGGTGTGGGCTGAGCCCTGCCTGATTGATGCTGCCAAGGAGGAGTACAACGGGGTGATAGAAGAATTTTTGGCAACAGGAGAGAAGCTTTTTGGACCTTATGTTTGGGGAAGGTGTGGTATCACATTGACTCTAGTGTCTCCTGTTAAATTGAGTCACTGGCTTCCATTCTTCCTCTTCGTGTGGCTTTTCCACCTCCTGCCTCCCAGAGCAAAGTTTCCCTGATCCCAGAAGTGAAGGAGAGGAGGAAGAGAGGAGGGTATGAGCCAGGCTTCTCACTGTTGCTGAGGAGAGGACCTAGGAGATGAGGTTCTTTTTTTTTGTGTGTGTGTGTGTGTGTGTGTGTGTGTGTGTGTGTGTGTGTGTTTTGAGATGGAGTCTCGCTCTGTCGCCCAGGCTGGAGGGCAGTGGCGTGATCTCAGCTCACTGCAACCTCCACCTCCCAGGTTGAAGCGATTCTCTTGCCTCAGCCTCCAGAGTAGCTGGGATTACAGACGCCCTCTACCACACTCAGCTAATTTTTGTATTTTTAGTAGAGACAGGGTTTCACCATGTTGGCCAGGCTGGTCTCGAACTCCTGACCTCAGGTGATCTGTCCATCTTGGCCTCCCAAAGTGCTGGGATTACAGGTGTGAGCCACCAGGCCCGGCAGAGAAGAGGTTCTTGAGGTGATCAAAATGTGACCTGCAGTTGCCAAGTTTGAGATGGGGCAGCACCGTCAAGGTCCTTTGTTGACCTGTGTTTTCCCATTGCTGGAAGTTTCCCCACACTGTGTTTTTAACTATGACTTCTTCAGACTTTAGGCTCCTTAGATAAAAGGCTTCAGGTTGGTCTTTATGACCCCAAGTTGGCCTCCAGGGAACTACATGTGATGGAGCTGATAATACACTTACCACCTCCACACCTGCTTGGAAGGAGAGAGGGAAACAAATGCCTGGAGAGTGAGCTCCAGGAGAGCAGACACCTGGACGAGGGAAGTCCCAGCAAGGCAGGGGAGACACGTGGGAGAAGCATTGAGGAGCCTGGGCTTTATTTTCCGCACTGGGCCCAAAATCGTACTCTGCCTGTTTAGTGACTGCATCTCTTAGGGCTTGGAAATAGGCTGGAAAGGGAGGCGAGGTAGGGTCTGCTCCAGGAAGCCAGGGCCTCTCGGTGACCTCCCCGCTTCTCGGCAGGTATGACTTGCTCTTCATGCCACCGTCCTTTCCATTTGGAGGAATGGAGAACCCTTGTCTGACCTTTGTCACCCCCTGCCTGCTAGCTGGGGACCGCTCCTTGGCAGATGTCATCATCCATGAGATCTCCCACAGTTGGTTTGGGAACCTGGTCACCAACGCCAACTGGGGTGAATTCTGGCTCAATGAAGGTTTCACCATGTACGCCCAGAGAAGGATCTCCACCATCCTCTTTGGTAAAGTGCCCACCCCTCTCCTAAGGACTCTGCCTCCCATTCTTAACCTGTGGGGCCAGTGTGATCTCCTTTATGGGGCTTCAGAATACAAGTGGGTGTGAAGAAACGAGACAGTAGTGTGTATCCAACATTTTTCTGTATGTATGAATTGTCAAACCATACATGGTTTGATAACTGACTTTTTTTAAAAAAACATTTCCCCAGGTCATTAGATTTTTTTTTTTTTTTTTTTTTTTTGAGAGAGAGTTTTGCTCTTGTTGCCCAGGCTGGAGTGCAATGGCACGATCTTGGCTCACTGCAACCTCCGCCTCCCGGGTTCAAGCGATTCTCCTGCCTCAGCCTCTCGAGTAGCTGGGATTACAGGCATGCGCCACCACACCTGGCTAATTTTGTATTTTTAGAAGAGACGAGGTTTCTCCATGTTGGTCAGGCTGGTCTCGAACTCCTGACCTCAGGTGATCCAGCCGCCTCGGCCTCCCAAAGTGCCAGGATTACAGGCATGAGCCACCGCGCCCGGCCCATTAGATTTTCTTCTATAGCTGCATATATGGATGTTTTTTAACTTACTGGTTGTTTACAAATTTCCTTACATATAAATGTCTATTCATATCAGATGATTTCAATAGTGATAAATTCTTAGAAACATAATTTCTGGGTCTGAACTTTTTTTTTTTTTTTTTTTTGAGACAGAGTCTTGTTCTGTTGCCCAGGCTGGAGTGCAGTGTTGCAATCTCGGCTCATTACAACCTCCACCTCCGTGGTTCAAGCAATTCTCCTGCCTCAGCTCCCCCACATCCCACTCCCTGTAGCTGGGATTACAGGCATGCACCACCATGTCCGGCTAGTTTTTATGTTTTTAGTAGAGACAGGATTTCGGCATATTGGCCAGACTGGTCTTGAACTCCTGGCCTCAAGTGACCTGCCTGCCTAAGCTTCCCAAAGTGCTGAGACAACAGCTGTGAGCCACTGTGCCCGGCCCTGAACATTTTAAATTACATAGTCTTTTTAGTACATATTGTCCATTATCTTCCAGAAAGTTTGTACAAATTCTATACTTTCATTCAGAATATATATAGCAAGAGCCTGTTTGTGAATATCTTAATCAGCCATTAGGAATCCTGCAAGCAAATATTTTTATCCCATTGTACAGTTGAAGAAACTGAGGCTGAGAGAGGCTAAGTCACTTATTCAGAGTCAAAACATCTAGGAAAGGGCAGAGCTGGCTGGTTCCAAAACCCTGTTCCCCACCCCTCCACTGTTCCCTTAGTCATTGTTTTTAATGCAGAAGGAGACTTAGAGATCCTTAAAAATTTGGGGTTGATAATTTCTTTTGTCTGACAGAAACAGTCAGATGAAAATAATTCTAAGTTTTCACAGAAGATCAAGTCATTGCCAGGCATGGTGGCTCACGCCTGAGGCGGGTGGATCACCTGAGGTCAGGAGTTTGAGACCAGCCTGACCTATATGGTGAAACCCCATCTCTACTAAAAATACAAAAATTAGCCAGGCATCGTGGTGTGTGCCTGTAGTCCCAGCTACTTGGGAAGCTGAGATAGGAGAATTGCTTGAATCCAGGAGGCGGAGGATGCAGTGAGCCGAGATCGTGCCACCGCACTCCAGCCTGGGCAACAGAGCGAGACTGTCTCAAAAAAAAAAAAAAAAAAGAAGATCAAATCATTTTCTAAAAATAAGGCTGGGGGCCAGGCGTGGTGGCTTACGCTTGTAATCCCAGCACTTTGGGAGGCCAAGGCGGGCAGATCACCTGAGGTCAGGAGTTTGAGCTTGGCCAACATGGTGAAGCCCCCTCTCTACTAAAAATACAAAAATTAGCTGGGCGTGATGGTGCACACCTGTAATCCCGGCCACTCAGGAGGCTGATGCAGAAGAATCGCTTGAACCCGGGAGGAGATGGAGGTTGCAGTGAGCCAAGATCACGCCATTGCACTCCAGCCTGGGTGAGAGAGTGAGGCTCTGTCTCAAAAAATAAAATAATAAAATAAATGAAATAAAATAAAAATACAGTACTTTGATAAGGAAAGGTAACTTTCAGAAAGGTGCGATTCCCCCAGTCCTCACTTGGGAGAGAGACCAACAGCCTGAGTTAACCAAGTCCTTTGTAACCCACAGCAGCAGGGAGCTAGGGACTGAGTCAGGCTCTCTGTAACTGTCCCTATTTGCTCTGGGTCCCCATGAGGGTAATGTTATTAAGCTTCAGGTATCTGTCGCTGTTCTTCTTGAGGCCACAAGGGGGCAGCACAGTGTCTCTCAGGAAACTACACTTGGATGTGGTGACAGACGTTTTCCCGGGGCTTACGTTTGATTCTGCACCAGGCGCTGCATACACCTGCTTGGAGGCTGCAACGGGGCGGGCTCTGCTGCGTCAGCACATGGACATCACTGGAGAGGAAAACCCACTCAACAAGCTCCGCGTGAAGATTGAACCAGGTCCAGGAGGCTCCTCTGTCTGACACCTCCTCCCCTCAATTGAGCTTGGAGCCCCAAGTTAATGCGAACTTCATGTTGATCAGTGCACACTTAGAATACTTTATTTGGAGGGAGGGGCACTCCAGAGCTCTTTCTAGCCAATTCTCTGGCCCCTGGGCTGACTGAACCCAAGCCATTGCAGCCAGATAGGAGTTCTGTCCAGTCTGTGCAGTTCATGATGACTTCACCATTGCTTTGCATTTGCACAAGTCCATATCATTTTACCAGGCTCTTTCGCATTCCTTCATGATCATCAGGGCAGATCTGTGGATTCTGTAGAATAAAAGCATTAGCCTTATTTTACAGAGGATGGGACCGAGTGCCAGACAAGTTAAGTGTCTTGTCCAGGTCATGTACCTAATCAGTGCGTGACTGCAACTGAGATCCGGGTCCTGTCTCCAAATTCAGATCTTTTTACTTCCTAACATTTTCCTTCATTCCATGTGTGACTAATCTGAAACCTTTTTATGCAATTGAAGCTTATGTTCCTTGATGCCGTTAAGTTTGCAGATGAATTTCTTAGAGACTGGTAATTAGTTTTAGCCTGGAACAGCTGTAAAAACAACACATTGGCTGGGCATGGTGGCTCATGCCTGTAATACCAGGCCAAAGCGGGCAGATCATGAGGTCAAGAGTTCAAGACCAGCCTAGCCAATATGGAGAACACCGTCTCTACTAAAAATACAAAAATTAGCTGGGTGTGGTGATGCACACCTGTAATCCCAGCTACTGGGGAGGCTGAGGCAGGAGAATCACTCGACCCCAGGAGGCAGAGGTTGCAGTGAACTGAGATCACGCCACTGCACTCCAGCCTGGATGATAGAACAAGACTCCGTCTTAAAAAAAAAAAAAAATTGATCTGGGAGGGGAGGTTGAGTATTTAGGTGGTGACCAATAGGGATGGAAAAGACACAGCTTGGTGCTCAGTGGGAAGAGCTGATGGAACCCACCCACACAAAGTGTATCCTGGGACTAAGGAAATGTGTCCGCTCCTCTGGAAGGCTGGTTTCTTTGTCTTCATATTAGATCCACAGTGAATGGCCCTCTGAGATCTTGGAAGTACCTTGAGAGAGGCCAATATCTGGAGAGAGATCTTGGCCTTGAGAGAGGCCAAGACCTGGAGAGAGGCCAGGATCTGGACACCTTGGCCTTGCTGTCCCTGGGGAAGCTGAATTCTGATCTCTTCCATTGCTAGTCTTTGACTGTGGAGCTAGAGAAGAATGTTACGGGTGACAGGCTACAAAAGCTCAAATCTTGTCTGCTTTCTCCTCTGCCAGGTGTTGACCCGGACGACACCTATAATGAGACCCCCTACGAGAAAGGTTTCTGCTTTGTCTCATACCTGGCCCACTTGGTGGGTGATCAGGATCAGTTTGACAGTTTTCTCAAGGTATAGTCACATGAGGGGAGAAGGAAGAGGAGCGGATAAAGCCACTGGGCCTGATCAAGGGTAGAGGCAGGGGGCGAAAGAGGTAAGGGGTTGGAGGAGGACTCAGGACACAGAGGGACACCACTCCCCACGGGGCCAGAGAGGGTCTAAAGAGCCTTCCCTCCTCACAGGCCTATGTGCATGAATTCAAATTCCGAAGCATCTTAGCCGATGACTTTCTGGACTTCTACTTGGAATATTTCCCTGAGCTTAAGAAAAAGAGAGTGGATATCATTCCAGGTAAGCAGAGGAACTGGCCCACAGGCTTCTAAAAAACAGTAGAGAATGAGATCTCATTTATACTCGGAAAGATGGTGGTGGATGGGAAAACACTGGGTCAGAGTCAGCTAGGTAGGGGCATTTTGGGAAGCAAACCCAGAATCCTGGGATTTATTCCACAAAAATGACTTCTTTTAACTCCTCTCTGCCTCATTTTCTCCCAGTCTGTTTCCTTACTCTCTCCTCTCCTTGTTTTCCTCACACCTGGACACACATAGTCAGACCCTTAACTTGCCCGGAGAGCTGCCACTGCTGCTGCTGCACCACTGCCCCAAGCTAAAACTCACAGGGCAGGAGTGGAGGCAGCACCCCCTCCTACAGCCTTCTGAGTGAAGGCAACTCCAGTGGCCCTCCTTATTTCTTTCTTTCTTTTTTTTTTTTTTTTTGAGATGGAGTTTCACTCTTGTTGCCCAGGCTGGAGTGCAATGGCACGATCTCGGCTCACTGCAACCTCCACCTGCCAGGTTCAAGCGATTCTCCTACCTCAACCTCCCGAGTAGCTGGGATTACAGACACACGCCACCACGCCTGGCTATTTTGTATTTTTAGTAGAGACAGGGTTTCTCCATGTTGGTCAGGCTAGTCTCGAACTCCTGACCTCAGGTGATCCACCTGCCTCGGCCTCCCAAAGTGCTGGGATTACAGGCGTGAGCCGCTGCGCCCAGCCGCCAGTTTCTGCCTGGGAGGTACCACTTCCAAAGAAAAAACGAAAAATGTCCTGTCATGGAAGACACAATCCATTAGACATACCCCTACTTCTTGCTGTGACCTGAACCTTGAGTCACTCTATTGTTGGTTTGATGAAGTCCGCGTCCTCTGACAGTAGGATTGGTCAGGCCTTTAGCAGCACCTACTGTTCGGTTGGAGGCTTGCATTTTAATGTGGGGACTCCGGAGCTAATGGTAGTTAATAATTCCAGAGTACTTACTATGCATCAGGCAATACGCTAAGCTTTTAATGTTTATTTGCTCATGTAATCCTCATAACCATCACTGAGGCAGGGCCTATCACCCCCACTTTATAGATAAAACTGAGGTGCAGAGAAGTGAAGTAACATGCCCGTGGCCTCCCAGCTGGTTAATGACAGAGCAGGGGTAGGAACCCAGGCAGCCTGGTCCTAGAACCTGGGTGCTTAAGTACAGTGTGCTTGTGATCGGTAGGAGAATGTGCACGTGAATAGAGCATCCACCAACTTGGCTCTGACAACACAGTGCTAATTTGGAGCGAAAAGCACTTTCACGGTCGAAACGGCAGTCTCTAGATATCATTATAACTAGGACCCTGCTGGAGCGAATAGTTACATGGGAAAGTAATGTGAAATGCTGGGGAAAGAGTTTGGGATGGAGAGAGGAGAAACTTGAGGTCTCTGGGAGTTGCTTAAACCAGTTGACCGTAACCTGGCCAGAGAATTCTGATAGTGTCTTCTCTCCTCCCAAACAGGTTTTGAGTTTGATCGATGGCTGAATACCCCTGGCTGGCCCCCATACCTCCCTGATCTCTCCCCTGGGGACTCACTCATGAAGCCTGCTGAAGAGCTAGCCCAACTGTGGGCAGCTGAGGAGCTGGACATGAAGGCCATTGAAGCCGTGGCCATCTCTCCCTGGAAGACCTACCAGCTGGTCTACTTCCTGGATAAGATCCTCCAGAAATCCCCTCTCCCTCCTGGTAAGAAGAAATGGTGAACCAGGGCTCCTTGTGTGCAGAGCTTTGTGTCAGGGGCTAGAGGGAGGCTCACAAAAAGTAGTGATGCCTGCCCCTAGGGAACTGCCACGTACACTAGGGAGGCTGGCACTCCACAAGGAATGTGCCTTTGGGAGGTTATGGGTTAGGGGACTGCCACGTACACTAGGGAGGCTGGCACTCCACAAGGAATGTGCCATCAGGAGGTTATGGGTTAGGGGACTGCCACGTGCACTAGGGAGGCTGGCACTCCACAAGTAATGTGCCATCGGGAGGTTATGGGTTAGGGGACTGCCACGTACACTAGGGAGGCTGGCACTCCACAAGGAATGTGCCATTGGGAGGTTATGGGTTCTACTTACAAGCACCTCAAGGACAAAGTCACAAAGCCTGGCATTGCTCAAGTCCGAAGCTCCTGCAGGCGACTCTTGTAAGGCTTTTGTGTCTATTAAGTCATTTAATTCCCACAACTCCTCTGGGAAGTAGGTGGTGTTATGTTAACACCCAGGTGACAGAGAATGAACTTGAGGTACAAACAGGTCGCACAGAACCCAGTCATCCAGAGCTCTCAACCTCTAATGCTTTGTGGCTGCTCAGTCAACATAATAACCAAGGGGTTAAAAAAAAGTTAGAGCCAAGATGACTTTTAGCAGGTGAGTGGTAGGAGAAAAAATGGGACAGATATTGGGGGAATATGTCTGCTTTAATCTTGCTCTGTCGACCAGGCTGGAGTGCCGTGGTGCTATTGGCTCACGGCAATCTCCGCCTTCTGAGTTCAAGTGATTCTTGATTCTAGCACCTCAGCCTCCAAGTAGCTGGGATTACAGGCGTGCACCACCACACCCGGCCAATTTTGTTTGGTATTTTTGGTAGAGATGGGGTTTCGCCATGTTGGCCAGGCTGGTCTCACATTCCTGACCTCAAGTGATCCGCCCACCTCAGCCTCCCAAAGTTCTAGTGTTATAGGCGTGACCCACCGTGACCAGCCACAAACCGTTTCTTTCTCTTCTCCAGGGAATGTGAAAAAACTTGGAGAGACATACCCAAGCATCTCAAATGCCCGGAATGCAGAGCTCCGGCTGCGATGGGGCCAAATCGTCCTTAAGAACGACCACCAGGAAGATTTCTGGAAAGTGAAGGAGTTCCTGCATAACCAGGTGGGTGACCCCTGCCTGGCTGTTCCCGAAAGCACACCGGGACCCACTCGGCCATACGTGAAGTAATCATGTGGGCAGGGCTCATCTAGGACTCATCTGAGGCACAGAGGGAGGGGCAAATGACCTGAGGACCCTACCACTCAGCCTCTTTACTAGTGTGGCTTTGAAGGCATTGCCCTAGGGACAAGAGGAGGCCTGCAGGCTTGTGGTGCTTTCTGCAATTCAGCTGGTGAGACCTCAGGGAAAAAAGCTGGCCAGAGCCAACCCAGAGGCGGGAAAGAGGGTGACAGTGTCATGTGGGAAACACAAGAGGGAAAGGGGCCAGAGGCGGAGCAAGAGGAACAAAGGCTTGGAGGATAGGTCCTTGCTGCCCTGTGACTTGGGCATGATTGGGACAGCAGCCAGACCCTCTGTCACTATGTGAAAGTTGCCCTGTTGGGGAAAGGACCCGGGCTCTCAGGATGAACTGAATGTCATCAGATTCCGGAGCAGGGAGGGGCTGGACTGGAGACGAAGCATTGCTCTGCATAAAGTCAGGACTGCGTGCCTGGGGATATTCTGAGCCCTTTGATGGCTTCCTCAAGGCTCTGGATTTTAGGAACTTGTGATGTCGCTGGCTTATATTTGTGTGAATTTGACCTGTGGGTTGACCTGTGGGTTTTCCTTTGTTTGACTGCAGCTGGACCGTATGCGGCTGTGAGCTTTATGTGCTGCAGCCGCTGATATCTGCTATTCACTTAGTGGCTCACCACCTACACCTTTCCAGAAGTCTGGAATCCCATTGTGTCCACCCAACTCACTCGTTTCGTTGACTGTAGACGTCCGCATGTTAGTATGGATTGGGATGCATATTGAGATCCATCTCCATGGATCTTTGGACCCCAAGAAGATGCCTGAATTAGAGCACTTCTGATGAGAAACTCCTCATTCCAGCTGTGATACCCACATCCCTTTTAGCACCTAGCCATGGCTGCTGTTAGACTGGCACTGGGGGCAGGAGGGCTGGACAGATCCACCAGGCAAGCTTCTTAGGCATGTGTATGTGTGTTTCTTGCAGGGGAAGCAGAAGTATACACTTCCGCTGTACCACGCAATGATGGGTGGCAGTGAGGTGGCCCAGACCCTCGCCAAGGAGACCTTTGCATCCACCGCCTCCCAGCTCCACAGCAATGTTGTCAACTATGTCCAGCAGATCGTGGCACCCAAGGGCAGTTAGAGGCTCGTGTGCATGGCCCCTGCCTCTTCAGGCTCTCCAGGCTTTCAGAATAATTGTTCCCAAATTCCTGTTCCCTGATCAACTTCCTGGAGTTCATATCCCCTCAGGATAATCTATTCTCTAGCTTAGGTATCTGTGACTCTTGGGCCTCTGCTCTGGTGGGAACTTACTTCTCTATAGCCCACTGAGCCCTGAGACAGAGAACCTGCCCACAGCTCTCCCCGCTACAGGCTGCAGGCACTGCAGGGCAGCGGGTCTTCTCCTCCCCACCTAAGTCTCTGGGAAGAAGTGGAGAGGACTGATTCTCTTCTTTTTTCTCTTTCTGTCCTTTTTCTTGCTGATTTTATGCAAAGGGCTGGCATTCTGATTGTTCTTTTTTCAGGTTTAATCCTTATTTTAATAAAGTTTTCAAGCAAAAATTAAGTTACGGATTGAGTGACTATTAAATTTCTTCCACCAGAGGTCCTCACTGTGTTTATTCAGGAAAGGTCACTGGGGGAGGCCCAGAGAATGACAGTGTTTTCCTGTCCTCAGGGAACAGCCAGGGTGAAGGAGGTGGGTGTCCTACACATGCATATGAAAAAAAATATGGCAAAATGGCACAGCTGGTGCAGGAAAATGAAAAAGGAATAGCATTCCAGTTCTCCGTGAAGCAGCTGAATTCTCTCTCTGCAGCAGCATTCTTATTATCTTTTCCATCACTAAGAAAAAAAAAATGGGCTGGGCACGGTGGCTTATGCCTGTAATCCCAGCACTTTGGAAGGCTGAGGTGAGAGGATCGCTTGAGCCCAGGAGTTTGAGACCACCCTGGCCAACATAGCAGGACTTCATCTCTACCAAAAAAAAAAAAAAAGCCGGGCATGGTGGTTCACGCCTGTAATCTCAACACTTTGGGAGGCTGAGGCAGGCAAATCACTTGAGGTCAGAAGTTTGAGACCAGCATGGCCAACACGGTGAAACCCCATCTCTACTGAAAAAAAAGATAGATGCAAAAATTAGCCAGGCATGGTGGCGCACACCTGTAGTTCCAGTTACTTGGGAGGCTGAGGCAGGAGAAACACTTGAACCTGGGAGGTGGAGGTTGCAGTAAACTGAGATCATGCCACTGCACTCCAGCCTGGGTGACAGAGCAAGACTTCTCAAAAAAAAAAAAAAAAAATTGCTGGGCGTCGTGGTGCATTCCTGTGGTTTCAGCTACTCAGGAGGCTGAGGCAGGAGGATCACTTGAGCCCAAGAGGTCAAGGCCACAGTGAGTCTTGATTGTGCCACTGAACTCCAGCCTGAGTGGCAGAGTGAGACCCTGTCTCAAAAATTAAAGTGTCTTATGACTTTTTATCTACACTTCTGCCCATCCCCAAGGCTTCACTGGGCCTCACCTGTCTTTGATCCTAGATAACTATTTGAATGGTAATCAGTAAAGTCTTTAGAACTTAGCACTAAATTGTGATTTCCTGGCCTCAACATGGGGACCTAAACAGTTAGCAATCTGGGTTTGGGAGTGGGATGAGGGGAGGGTTGGAAGAAATATTTAGTGTGTTTCAGTTGCCTTTCTTAAATACAGGGCACCCCTGAAACAGGCTTTGTTCGCAGCTCTGCTCTGTCCTCGGATTTAGGTTATCAAACAGGCTTCCTCCCTCCCCTGCACAAGGGTTGGGAATGAGTCGATTTGCTTTCACTCAGCAAGAGCAAGGGACTAGTGGTGACCAAGTAGTAGACTGGAGAGGCCTCTGCCCCGTGGCACACAGCTCCACCATCAGAGAGGGTGATGTGGGTCATAGGTGAGGGATCTGGAGGCCCGGTATCGGAAGAGCTTCTCCAGGCACTGGCATTTTGACAGCAAACTGCTTCCGTGGCTCTTTCAGGACTGTTCCTGGCAATATGTTATTGGCAAGGACTATGTTAGGGCTATCCAATTGTCTCCCCCTCTCCCCAACCTTTTATCTAGCTTATCAGTAGCTATCTTTCCTTGCTCTGTACAAAAACCTATAGCACCAGTAGGCCCAGTAATCATGAAGGGTCAGTGGAAGGAAAGGCTGGAAGCCCTTCCTCTAACAGCCGTGCTGTGACTCCACTAACTTTGTGGGGTCTCCCATTACATAGCGTGGGTATCCTGAGCTGTGCAGCCTGCCTCACTCACCACCTTGGTACCCGACAGGACTACTGGATGTGCCTGTCCTTTTGTAGGACATTCTCCCATCCCAAAGATGAGGCTGTGCTGCCATGTGGGCAAGCTCTGTGGGGAGAGGGGAGGCCAGTGGGTTGTTTTTGCCATCATGGAATACTGGGAAGCCCCTGGCATCCTGCTCCATAGCTCTCTTGACCACTATCCTGGAACCTTCTCCCCACCCCCATCCCCATGCCTCCAAGGCACTGACCTCAAATCCAAGTCTTTCCCACTTATCTCAAGCTGCCAGCCTGTAGGGATTCCTTATCTCAGCTCCATGTCAGAGGTGAGGAAGCCCCAAGAAGGCAAGGGAGCTGACAGCCTTCTCATTTTTCTCGTACATCCTCCTGTTCACCCCGCCATTCCGGGAGCCCCAGCCAGATGCTCTTCAGGGCAGGGAGCACGTGAGCAGCCCTGGGGCTAGAAGCCGGTTCTCCCACATTCCTGGGTGAGGGACTGGGTGGAGGGTGTGCCTGCCTCAGGCTCCTTGGGGGAGGCCCCCTGAAGGGCTGGGGAAAATCCTACTGAGCCCCAGGCTCTCCTGCCTGCACTGGCCCAGTGCGGGGGCGGGGGGGGGGGGGGGAGGGGGAATCCTGGACATTAACTCTCTCCTAGGCACCTGGGAGCTTCAGAGAGGAAGAAGGTAAGGTAAGAAGCAGATTCTCTGCGCAGGACTTTTAGTCCTCAGGCTATAGAGTTAAAGGAAGGAGTATCTGTAGAAGGTGGAGTCGCCTTTTGTTTGAGTAACCGTTTCACCCACCCTGGCTGAGGGTGGCCAGGAACTCCCCAAGTTGTGCATTAATGGAGGTGGGTCACACAGATCCTACATTTTTTTTAAGTTTTTTGTTTTTTTTTTTTGAGATGCAGTGATTACAGGTGTGAGCCACCGGATCCTACATTTTAGATGCATAAAAATCTAGATATGGGCTGGGCGCAGTAGCTCATGCCTGTAATCCCAGCACTTTGGGAGGCTGAGGCAGGCAGATCATGAGGTCAGGAGATCGAGTCCATCCTGGCTAACATGGTGAAACCCCGTCTCTACTAAAAATACAAAAAGCCGGGCATGGCAGTGGGTGCCTGTAATCCCAGCTACTCGGAAAGCTGAGGCAGGAGAATCGCTTGAACCCAGGAGTCAGAGGTTGCAGTGAGCAGAGATCACACCACTGCACTCCAACCTGGGCGACAGAGCGAGACTCCACCTCAAAACAAAATAAACAAAATACTAGATCTGGAAGAGATCTTAGGGATTATTAAATTCAGACAACCTCATTTTTTATAGATGGGGAAACAAGCACAGACTCCAAGGGTCTCACCCAAGATCACACAGTTGCAGATGCTGGCTACAAGTCTCCTGCCTCAACCACCTGTGTTACCCCATTCAGGGTCTCAAGACGGGTCTATAAGACACTATCCATTGTGTTTTGGGCTGAGTCCATAGAGACAACCACAGACATGGGGGACTCTGCCCACAGGGAAGGCAAGGGCTCTGGCCATGGAGCTGGATGGGAAGACTCTGAAGCCCGAAGACATTGAGTCCTGTGCAGGGAAAGAGCGAGGGTTTTGTGTACAACACACCTGCATACCTGGATGTGAATCTCAGCTCCACCCCTTCACCAACTCTGTGTGGCCTGGGCAAGCCATTCTAAGGGAACCCTCCACACTGCAACTTTCATGTCTATAAAATGGGAATAACCATGCATTCCTTACAGGACTTTTTTGGTGTGAGGATTAAATGAGAGAATATGTTGAAAAGTGCTTGGTAAATATATTAATACTATGCGTTCCCTCTTCTTTGAATGACGTGACCCAGGTAGTCAGGCTTCTGACCACTAGAGGGCAGCAGAAGGTACTGGAAAACTGGGCCAAGTGAACCAGAGATTAGATGGGGTCCAGAGAGCAGGCATGAGCTTACCCGTGTGGATTCTGGCAACTCCGGCAGGGAGGGCTCCAGCAGGCGCTGAGGGAAGAACTTTCAAGCAGAGCCGGGTCTCTTCAGGAGCAACTGCAGCAACCCTGATGCTTGGATGGAGTCCAGGCAGGTGATGGTAGTGAAGACCTTGCCAACAGAGTGGGTGCTGGAGAAGGAGCCCTTTAGTGGGGACCCTGGGGCCAAGACTAGGCTGGCAGGCCCAGCCACCACCAATTAATCCATGAGTATTGCCCAGCGTTGAGCCTGGAGCACCTCCCAGCCCCTGGCCAGAGTCCTGGGTGTTCTGGGAAAAACCCCTAAACCTAGTAACTCCTCTCCCTACTAGGCCTCTTCGTTGCTGAATCTCTGGAATTTAGGGGCCGGCAGCTTTCTGACCCAGGTCAGCCAGGGGTTCATGTTCCCTCACTTGCCCTCCCCCTGCCTGGCCCATCTCTGGCCTGGCCCCTGGGAGGAATTTCCTGGGCCAGAGGGCAGCCGAAAGCACAGATGCCCACCCCAGCAACGTTCCCACCACCTGCCCAGGCCAGTGCCCCGTGCCCAACCCCAGAGGGTGCGGGATGACAGACTCTGACAATCATTAAACCAGCCGGGCCTGATTTCCCAGCACCGCCTGCTAAGATCCGGGCCAAGTGGCACTGAATATGCAAATCACCTGGGGCCAGGAGCCCAGTCTAAAGGCCAGGAAATCCCCTCCATCCAATGAGACACCAGCTCAGGTTACTGCAGGGGACGCACTATAAAGGCCTGAGCTCAGGGAGGAGCTCCCTCCAGGCTCTATTTAGAGCCGGGTAGGGGAGCGCAGAGACCAGACACCTCAGCGCTACCTGGCGGAACTGGATTTCTCTCCCGCCTGCCGGCCTGCCTGCCACAGCCGGACTCCGCCACTCCGGTAGGATTCCCCGCCTGTCATTCCCTAGCCCAGCTCTTGGGAAACTGCAGAGGGGTGCAGAGGATTTGCAGTTCTGAACCTGCGCACTCCAGCCTAGGATCTCCGAGCAAGAGCGTAGGTGTCCTGAGGGTCAAAGAACAGAGAGAGATTGTCTCTGGGAAGGCAGAATGGCCATGACGCCACCAGTCTGGCTCCAGGGCCCCAGAGATCTGAGGAGGGAAGCCCAGCTGGAGGCTCCTGTGGTCCTGCCCTGGTCTGAGATCTTGGAGCCCTTCTTGAAGAGAGGGTGTTCGCAGAGTTGCTGATCTTCCTGCCCCTGGGGGCTACTCTTGCCCAGGGTTGGGCAAAGCAGAGTAGCTGGGAGTGTAAGGAGAGGACTCTTGTCCCCTCACCAACCTCATCCTCTCTCCCCCTACCCACAGGTAGCCTCATGGCTGCAACCTGTGAGATTAGCAACATTTTTAGCAACTACTTCAGTGCGATGTACAGCTCGGAGGACTCCACCCTGGCCTCTGTTCCCCCTGCTGCCACCTTTGGGGCTGATGACTTGGTACTGACGCTGAGCAACCCCCAGATGTCATTGGAGGGTACAGGTGGGTCTCAGCGGGGTGGGATGGGGCACGGAGTGGGAGACAGATCCATCTAAGGGCCTGTTAGACAAATGGGGGAATGGGCAGGGAGGATGGTCTCTAGGCAAATTCCAGGGCTAGAGGCTAAGACTTAGTGACTGAGGTGCTGGGGGTTGTGGGGCTGTGACAGGCAGAGGGAGGTGTCAGATACCAGGACAAGGGTGTTGTGAATGCTACCTCCTGCCCCTACTCTTGAGATGGCTCCAAGGGCTGAGGTGTGAATCCCCAGTGTGCTCCAGGAATGGGGCTGTGTGGGCTGGGAGTGGTGGCTCACGCCTGTAATCCCAGCACTTTGGGAGGCTGAGCTGGGCGGATCACCTGAGGTCAAGAGTTCGAGACCAGCCTAGCCAACATGGTGAAACCCCGTCTCTACTAAAAATACAAAAAAAAATTTATCCCCGCGTGGTGGTGGGCACCTGTAATCCCAGCTACTGGGGAGGCTGATGCAGGAGTATCGCTTGAACCTGGGAGGTGGAGGTTGCCATGAGCCGAGATCGTGCCATTGCACCCCAGCCTAGGTGACAGGAGTGAGACTCCGTCCCCCCCAAAAAAAATGGGGCTGTAGGGTCTGCTGGGTGGCCTGAGCTGAGCCTGTTTCCCTTCCTGGCCCTTGCAGAGAAGGCCAGCTGGTTGGGGGAACAGCCCCAGTTCTGGTCGAAGACGCAGGTTCTGGACTGGATCAGCTACCAAGTGGAGAAGAACAAGTACGACGCAAGCGCCATTGACTTCTCACGATGTGACATGGATGGGGCCACCCTCTGCAATTGTGCCCTTGAGGAGCTGCGTCTAGTCTTTGGGCCTCTGGGGGACCAACTCCATGCCCAGCTGCGAGACCTCAGTGAGTCCAGGCCCCTGGAGGCTGGGGAGCAGCTCCACATGTTGAGCCGAGTTGAGTTCAGTGTGGCCGTAGGCAGGCCCTGGAGCTCTGGGCCAGCTGCACAGCCAGAGAGAGCCCTTGAGGGAGGGATGAGGGGAGTGTGACCCTTCCTTCCTTCCTTGTCAGCTTCCAGCTCTTCTGATGAGCTCAGTTGGATCATTGAGCTGCTGGAGAAGGATGGCATGGCCTTCCAGGAGGCCCTAGACCCAGGGCCCTTTGGTGAGAACCCATTTTCTCCCTCCTTCCCCAGCCTGTCTTGTCCCATCCCTGCCCCTCCACAGAGTGCTAGAGATGACCCCCTCTCCAGACTTCTTCCTCCCTCAATTAGAAAAATTGCAGCAGGTCATCAGACCCATGGGCAGCCTCACCTGTCCTGGTCTGGTCCCCTGAGCCCTCTCTGAGTTCTCACCTCCTCTTCCCAGACCAGGGCAGCCCCTTTGCCCAGGAGCTGCTGGACGACGGTCAGCAAGCCAGCCCCTACCACCCCGGCAGCTGTGGCGCAGGAGCCCCCTCCCCCGGCAGCTCTGACGTCTCCACCGCAGGTGAGAGCTCTCTCTGGGCCACAACCTCCCTTCCCCGAAGTGTCCCTTGTTCCCTCTGGCTCCCAGCACCAGAACTCAGGCCTTCTGGCAGGAACAGGAACAGGCTGGGAAGTGTGTCCTGAGAGCCAGCAGTGTGGTTTAGCAGAGGGTGGGCCGGCAGGGGACTTACTCTGACCCCACCTCCCAGGGACTGGTGCTTCTCGGAGCTCCCACTCCTCAGACTCCGGTGGAAGTGACGTGGACCTGGATCCCACTGATGGCAAGCTCTTCCCCAGCGGTGAGTCGAGGGAGGTCCCCAAGAGGGCGTCCCATTTAGCAATGCACAGGGGGCCCAGCTCTTCCTGCAGCCTTTTCCTGTAGAGGGGCTACTCTCCCTAACTTCCCTCTTGCCCCTCCTTGACCTTCCACCACCGTCCCCACAGATGGTTTTCGTGACTGCAAGAAGGGGGATCCCAAGCACGGGAAGCGGAAACGAGGCCGGCCCCGAAAGCTGAGCAAAGAGTACTGGGACTGTCTCGAGGGCAAGAAGAGCAAGCACGGTGAGCTCCGGGGGCACCTGGGTCCTCCCTGCGCCGAGGCTGAGCGGCTTTCTGGGGCACTGCGGGTCGTTGCGGGTATCCCTTCTCCCATTTTCTCTGGCCTCCGCATGGCCTTTGGTAAGGCTGTGCACAAGCTGGGGGCTCTATGGTATCGGTCACCACCTAATTGCAGAGCCTGGCTTGGTGGTCCTGGAGAGGAGGAGGAAATAAGGCTCCCAGTGGGAGGCTCATGGTACCAGAGTCCTGTCCACTGACCCCAGTGTCCTGTCCACTGACTCCAGTTCTCTCTGCACTTGGCCACTGTCCTGCCCTCTGGGACACCCTCAATGTGAGGAGGCAGCTGGTGGGTCTTACGTGGGCTGAGGAGAAAAGCAGTCACTGCAGTACCCGCACAGAGGGCACTGCGGGGTCTCTGGAGAGGCTTGCTGCATGCTGTGGCCGAGTCAGCAGTGCACTGGGGCGGGCAGGGCCGGCTGGCCTTGGGTGAGAGGGGACACCTGGATGGCAAACTGATGGAGGCTGGCCTTGCAGCGCCCAGAGGCACCCACCTGTGGGAGTTCATCCGGGACATCCTCATCCACCCGGAGCTCAACGAGGGCCTCATGAAGTGGGAGAATCGGCATGAAGGTGTCTTCAAGTTCCTGCGCTCCGAGGCTGTGGCCCAACTGTGGGGCCAAAAGAAAAAGAACAGCAACATGACCTACGAGAAGCTGAGCCGGGCCATGAGGTGAGCTGGCGGCCAGGACCCTCACTATACAGCCGGACATGGGGACAGGCGCTCACACTCCCACCGCCCTCTTCCTGGCTGCCACTTGGCTTCATGCAACAGGGCTGAGTCCTGTAGAGTGAGGACAACATCTGGGTTAGCCTACTTTGTGGATTAAATGACAACATGGAGAAAGTATTAGCCTGGCAGACAGCAGACACAGTGCACTTGAGCGAGCAGCAACATTTCTTGTATCGCCTGTGAGGCTCGTCCTCAGGAAGGCACCTGGAGAGTGGGAAAGGGGGCAGGAGCCGTGCCCACCCAGGGCCTGGCTTTCTCCTCGTTGAAGCACTTAGGTTGCTTTTCTCTGGGCCTCAGTTTCCTCCTATGTCCAGGGGTAGACTAGATCATCTTAAGATCCTGTCCAGCCCTAAAATCATGTACTTACTTTTTTTTTCTTTTTCTTTTTTAAATAGAGACAAGGGTCTCTACGTTGGCCAGGCTGGTCTCAAACTCCTGGCCTCAAATGACTCTCCTGCCTCGGCCTCTCAAAGTGCTGGGATTACAGGTGTGAGCCAGTATGCTTGGCCTTTTCTTTTTTCTTCTTCTTCTTTTTTTTTTTCGAGACAGGGTCTCGCTCTGTCACCCAGGCTAGACTGCAGTGGCACAATCTTGGCTCGCTGCAACCTCTGCCTCCCAGGTTCAAGTGATTCTTGTGCCTCAGCCTCCAAGTAGCTGGGATTACAGGCACCTGCCACCATGCCCAGCTAATTTTTGTATTTTTAGTAGAGACGGGGGTTTCACCATGTTGGCTAGGCTGGTCTCGAACTCCTGACCTCAAGCGATCCGCCCGCCTCAGCCTCCCAAAGTGCTGGAATTACAGGCGTGAGCAACCATGCCCAGCCGCCTGGCCTGAAAAATCATGTAATTTAATGATCAGACCCCAGTCACAGCCATAGGATACAAAGAAGCAAAGGCAAAGAGCCCTGTGTCCTGGGCACAGTTACAGGCCAATGTAGGGAAAGAGCTTCTGCTTGCGAGTGTGAAGAACAGAGGAGTTTAGGAAGTGTGAGTCAGGCTCAGCTTAGTCAGGCAGAGACCAGTGGGCATGGGTTACCTGGGGGTAACGCGGGCCAGGTAGGCGGGCTGGCAGCCTGGGGCCCGTTTCCTGCCAAAGCACCTCTGACCATCCTTCTCTTCACCCAGGTACTACTACAAACGGGAGATCCTGGAACGGGTGGATGGCCGGCGACTCGTCTACAAGTTTGGCAAAAACTCAAGTGGCTGGAAGGAGGAAGAGGTTCTCCAGAGTCGGAACTGAGGGTTGGAACTATACCCTGGACCAAACTCACGGACCACTCGAGGCCTGCAAACCTTCCTGGGAGGACAGGCAGGCCAGATGGCCCCTCCACTGGGGAATGCTCCCAGCTGTGCTGTGGAGAGAAGCTGATGTTTTGGTGTATTGTCAGCCATCGTCCTGGGACTCGGAGACTATGGCCTCGCCTCCCCACCCTCCTCTTGGAATTACAAGCCCTGGGGTTTGAAGCTGACTTTATAGCTGCAAGTGTGTCTCCTTTTATATGGTGCCTCCTCAAACCCAGTCTCAGACACTAAATGCAGACAACACCTTCCTCCTGCAGACACCTGGACTGAGCCAAGGAGGCCTGGGGAGGCCCTAGGGGAGCACCGTGATGGAGAGGACAGAGCAGGGGCTCCAGCACCTTCTTTCAGGACTGGCGTTCACCTCCCTGCTCAGTGCTTGGGCTCCACGGGCAGGGGTCAGAGCACTCCCTAATTTATGTGCTATAAATATGTCAGATGTACATAGAGATCTATTTTTTCTAAAACATTCCCCTCCCCACTCCTCTCCCACAGAGTGCTGGACTGTTCCAGGCCCTCCAGTGGGCTGATGCTGGGACCCTCAGGATGGGGCTCCCGGCTCCTTTCTCCTGTGAATGGAGGCAGAGACCTCCAATAAAGTGCCTTCTGGGCTTTTTCTAACCTTTGTCTTAGCTACCTGTGTACTGAAATTTGGGCCTTTGGATCGAATATGGTCAAGAGGTTGGAGGGGAGGAAAATGAAGGTCTACCAGGCTGAGGGTGAGGGCAAAGGCTGACGAAGAGGGGAGTTACAGATTTCCTGTAGCAGGTGTGGGCTTACAGACACATGGACTGGGCTGGGAGGCGAGCAAAGGAAGCAGCTGAGACTGTTGGAGAATGCTTACAAGACTTCATGCAAGCAAGGACATGAACTCAGAAAGCTGAGGTCAGAAGCATCCTGCTGCCATGACACCGCTCGAGTGACCTTGACCTTGACCAAGTCTGTCCTGTTTAGGACTGATTTTTCCTATTAGGCTAGGGTTTGGACCTGATGTTCTCAAGATGTCTAGAATTGCATGGCTGGCCTTGTGGAATAGATGGTTTTGCATTCCAGCCAAGTGTGCTGTAAACTGTATATCTGTAATATGAATGCCAGCTTTTGAGTCTGACAAAATCAGAGTTAGGATCTTGTAAAGGAAAAAAAAAAAACAAAACAAAATGGAGATGAGTACTTGCTGAGAAAGAATGAGGGAAGGAGTTGGCATTTGTTGAAAGTATAGTCTTTTTCTCTTTTTTTTTTAATTGCAACTTTTACTTTAGATTTAGGAGGTACGTGCGCAGGTTTGTTACATGGGTATATTGTGTGATGCTGAGCTTGGGATGCGAATGATCCTGTCACCCAGGTAGTGAGTATAGCACCCAGTGAAAGTGTAGTCTCATGCCAGGCACTGTGCTAGCCCACTCTGGCTCATTTAATCCTCTCCTAAGAAGAGAGGAGACGCAGCGTCCCCATTTGACAGATGCAGAAAGAGGTTCCACAGGTGTGCCTTGATTCTGTCCTAAAACCGTTTCCCGGGAGCTTTTCCCGGTGTGGGCGCTCCTAACCTAATCCTCAATCGATTCCAGAACTATTACTCTGTTTCCACAGTGATACTGTGTCTAGGTTTTAGGGAGGACAGTTCATTGATGTTACTTAAGAATGCTTTCCAGGTGGAAAGTTCCTTAAGTTTGAGGCTTCAAATTCCATACAGCACATTAAAATCCCATTCATGAGTTTGAAATACTGCTCTGTTGTCTTGGAAATACCAATCAGATTGTTGGCTGAAGTGATGTGGATAAAGAAGGGATCTTAGAAAAACTAAAGCTTGTGTGTGGATTTCTGGAAATGCAGCTTGCTCTGGAGAAGCAAGGAATGGTGGAAAAGGAGAGTGGGGAAGTTGATTGGAGAGGAAAGTGAGGTCATGAGAGAACCCAGAATCCAGGAGCCATTTGGAAAAAGGCTTTTACTTACATTTCCCTTCTGAAGTGTGAGCCAGTTAGACAAAGGGGATGCGGGCCAGGGCGTAGGTCTAGCCTCAGAAGCTGGGGAAGCTTTCACAGCTACTTAGTCTAAAAATGACCCCATTTCTTGGAAATTATGCATTAGACTCTGGTCTAGTTTCCCTAGCCACAATATCTCGGGGTCCTTGCACCCTTAAAAGAGGTGACCCAGCTGGGCGCGGTAGTTCACGCCTGTAATCCTTGTACTTTGGGAAGCCAAGGCGGGAGGATCACGAGGTCAGAAGATCGAGGTCATCATGGCCAACACGGTGAAACCCCGTCTCTACTAAACATATAAAAATTAGCTGGGCATGCTGGCACGCGCCTGTAGTCCGAGCTACTCAGGAGGCTGAGGCAGGAAAATCACCTGAACCCAGGAGGCGGAGGTTGCAGTGAGCTAAGATCATGCCACTGCACTCCAGCCTGGTGACACAGCAAGACTCTGTCTCAAAAAAAAGAAGAGAGGTGACCCAGTGTGGCCTGAAGTCACCTAGCCAAGAAGTGGGGGAGGGGCCTCTGGAGCCCGGGACATGCTTGTTCAGCCTCCCTTGACTCCCAGCCTCTTCAGCTTCTAAAGGAGATCCTGGCAGGGAGGAGGGCTGGGAATATGGCGCTCAGCCCCTTCACCCTCTTCTGGAGGGCTGGGGGCAGGTGCTGCCCGCTGCGTGCTGACCTTTGCCCTGCCATCTGCAGTTTATGAGGCGCTTTCCTCATCCCATTATCTCATTTGATCCGCCCCACAGCTCGCTGAGGAGACCAGGTGTCCCCATTTTACTTACAAGGCTAGTGGTGGGCTGAAGTCACTGACTGGGTGAGAGCGGGGCCAGCTCACAGCATGCCTGCCTCCACCCTGCAGCTCAGTGAGACCACCTGGGCAGGTGGCCTCTGCAGGGCAGCGCCTGGGACAGCCTGGAAGACGGCAGCCCTGGGAGGGACGTCTTTCTCCCCAACAGTTCTCTGCCCTCTCACCCCTCAGGATGCTGCAGAGTCCTGGCACGGGCCCCTGGGCTGGCCTCCGTGCTGCCCTCTCTGTCGGGCACCAGGCACCCTTACCCCGACTCTCACCAGTCCAGGGGCCTCCTAGCAGGAGACGGCCCCGTCTCTCACCCACCAGAGTCTGCATCCCCTCAGGTGTGTCCTGGGCTGGGGAGTGGGGGTGGGGAGGAAGCCACAGGGCCGGGCTGTTTATATCCCGCCCTGCCGGAGCTGCTGGTCACCTCTTATCTGCTTCTGTGGGATTGGGTGTGTCGCTGAGCAGGTCAGAGGGAGGTCACCCCTCCCGTGGTGTTTGGGTGTGCCTGAGGAGGGCCTGGGGTTGGCCCCCTGGGACAGTTCCTGGCTTCTCCCACAGCCCCACCTGTCCCACCAATTCTGGGGAAGTCTGGCTTCTCCTGGGGGAAGTCTGGCTTCTCCCGGGGGAAGTGGGTGAAGGGGTTGCATTTCTGAGGAGTCTGGTTTCAATCTGCTGTCTCTCTCTGCCGTTGTCTGTTTACACATCTCTCTCTCTCGCAGGGCTGTGAGCACCTCTGGGCAAGTGCTGGGGCTTACTCACCTCAGCACCTTGCACAGCGCCTGGCACAGAGGAGGTGCTCGATAAATATTTGCTAAATGGCCCCGTGACTCTCCCTGCCCTGGCCACCACCTCCCCCACACACCACACACATTCATACACACTCATGGGAACCAAAGTCACACACACTCACACTCACAAAGATAAATATTCACAAGCCCTCACTCACATGCCCCTGCACGCACTGCAGACACTGCCTGCTCTCACACATTCGCATGGACCGTATTCACAACCTCACACACTTGCATACACCGGCGCACGCAACACACTCCCACCTCACAGTCTCACATAGCCACACCCAGGCCTGCCTGCACGACTCACCTCCTCCCTCGGGGTCCTTCTATGAAGCATTTCCTGACCTCCTCTTTGGTCCTTTTCCCCCACCAGATGGGTTCAGCCCTTGCCTCCAGTCAGGACAGGCCTGGTAATTTGCAGAGCCCAGTGCAAAGTGAAAGCCTGGGCCCTTGTTAAAGAATTATTAGGCTGGGCGCAGTGGCTCACGCCAGTAATCCCACACTTTGGGAGGCCGAGGCGGGTGGATCGCCTGAGTTCAGGAGTTTGAGACCAGCCTGACCAACATGGCGAAACCCCATCTCTACTAAAAATACAAAATTAGCTGGGCGTGGTGGCGTGCGCCTGTAATCCTAGCTACTCTGGAGGTTGAGGCAGAAGAATTGCTTGAACCTGGGAGGCGGAGGTTGCAGTGAACCAAGATCATGACACTGCACTCCAGCCTGGGCAACAAGAGAGAAACTCCATCTCAAAAAAAAAAAAAAAAAGAATGATTAAAAATTTCAAAATGGCAACAGCAGAGCAGAGCATGAACCATGCACGAGGTGCAGTCCTCCAAGCACAGGGCCCTGTGGGACCACTGCACAGGTTGCACTCAGGAAGCCACCCCTGCCTCCATTTGCCACTGGCCTATAAGAGCTCCACTGAACTACCCACCACGCCTTCTACTACAGATATGTTTGCCACAGTCACAAAAAAATCAACAAGTTGTCAAGTTTTTTGCTTTTTGTTTTTGAGACGGAGTCACGCTCTGTCCCCCAGGCTGGAGTGCCGTGGTGCCATCTCGGCTTACTGAAACCTCTGCCTCCCGGGTTCACACCATTCTCCTGCCTCAGCCTCCTGAGTAGCTGGGACTACAGGCACCCATGACCACACCTGACTAATTTTTTACATTTTTAGTAGAGATGGGGTTTCACTGTGTTAGCCAGGATGGTCTCGATCTCCTGACCTCGTGATCTGCCTGCCTTGGCCTCCCAAAGTGTTGGGATTACAGGTGTGAGCCACTGTGCCTGGCCCAAGTTGTCTCAAGTTTTTAAAAGTAGGAAAATTTTCACAGAAAAAAACCCTGAATTTGTGGCTTGTCTTTTTAAAAAATTGGCTGGGCCAGGTGACTCATGCCTGAAATCGCAACAAGGGGAGGCCGAGGCAGGAGAAGTACTTGAGCCCAGGAGTTCAAGACCAGCCTGGGCAACACAGGGAGACCCTGTCTCTCAAATAATTTTTTAAAAATTAGCCAGGAGTGGTGGTGTGCACCTGTGGTCCCAGCTACTCAGGAGGCTGAGGCAGGAGGATCACCTGAGCCTGAGAGGTCGAGGCTGCAGTAACCTCTGATTGCACAATCCAGCCGGGGCATGATTTGTAACTTTGAGCAAGTTACCTTCCTTTTCTGAGCCTCAGTTTCCTCATCTACAAAATGAAGATTGTTCGAGTGCTTTGTCCTACAAGTCACCAGAGTGAGACCTGGTCTCAAAAAAATTTAAAAATAAAAATAAATGTGAAAAAAAGAATCAGAAGATTTGGCCCAGCTAGGTCAGCTCTCCCTGGACCACAATCTGTCACAATGGAGTGAGGCTGCTCCATATAGTCTTTGCATGTAGTTTACCACCATCTCCACCATGCAGTACCTGTGTGGCCCCAGAAGCACTAAGTTTTCAACCCCTGGTTAAAAACATCTATGCTTCTCTCACCTACTGCTCCCAGGCTAGGAGCATGTTTTGTACCCCCTCTACTTGGCAAAAGGATGGCTCGTTGGGCTTGTCAACAAGTAAATGAATGAAGTGGGTTGCGGGGGATGGGAGGATGCTCATGAGTATGGAAGCCCAGCCAGATCCTTCTATTATGAGGGCCTGGGGTGGACACCAGAGCCTCTGATACTTACTGGGAAGTATTGAGTTTTCTTACTTCCAAAACCATTGACTTTTAACCCAATTCAGTGCATGGCATAGCATGGGCCCTCATGCACACTGGACTATCTCTGCATGGTCTTCTGGGCTGTAAATGGCTGCTTAACCCAGAGTGTCCAAAGATGCCACCACTGCCCAGCAGTCTTGTCCCATCCCCTCTCTCTGCTGAGGGAGGAGAGTTGGCAGAACTTCATTTGTCCATGTAATAGCTCTGCATGTATTTCCCCCTCAACCCATCTTTTTTCAGGAAGAACAAGCACCTTAAATTAGTCCTTACATTGGCCAAGTGCAGTGGCTCACGCCTGTAATCCCAGCACTTTGGGAGACCGAGGCAGGCGGATCACCTGAGGTCGGGAGTTCGAGACCAGCCTGACCAACATGGAAAAACCCTGTCTCTACTAAAAACACAAAATTACCCAGGCGTCGTGGCGCATACCTGTAATCCCAGTTACTTGGGAGGCTGAGGCGGGAGAATCGCTTGAACCTGGGAGGCAGAGGTTGCAATGAGCCGAGATCACGCCATTGCACTCCACCTGGGCAATGAGAGTGAAATTCCGTCTCAAAAAAAAAAAAAAAACAATTACTCCCTACATCATAACTACCAGTGATTTGTAGGACAGAGCACTCAGTGTAGAACACTCTTCACTTTGCAGATGAGGAAACTGAAGCTCAGAAAAGAAAGGTAACTTGCTCAAAGTCACAAAACATGTTGAATGGAGCCTCAGCTTCATGTTGACAGCTGACCGCTTACTGAGTATCTACTAAGTTATTGCTTTACATACATCATTCATTCTCTCTGTGTTCATTAACTGTCTGCTGTGTGCATGGCTCCATGCTGTGTGCAGAAGACCCAGTAGGGAAGAGGTCACCCAGGGGGAGTAGGAAGCCTAGGCTACGGCCTGGCGCGGTGGCTTATACCTGTAATCCCAGCACTTTGGGAGGCTGAGGCGGGTAAATCACCTGAGGGCAGGAATTTGAGACCAGCCTGGCCAACATGGCGAAACCCCATCTCTAGTAAAAATACAAAAATTAGCCAGGCGTGGTGGCGGGTGCCTGTAATCCCAGCTACTTTGGAGGCTGAGGCAGGAGAATCGCTTGAACCCGGGAGGAGGAGGTTGCGGTGAGCCGAGATCACACCACTGCACTCCAGCCAGGCGACAGAGTGAGATTCCATCTCAAAAAAAAAAAAAAGTCCGGGTGCAGTGGCTCAGGCTTGTAATCCCAGCACTTTGGGAGGCCGAGGCGGATGAGTCATGAGGTCAGGAGTTCAAAACCAGCCTGGCCAAGATGGTGAAACTGCGTCTCTACTAAAAATACAAAAAAATTAGCTGGGTATGGTGGCAGGTGCCTGTAATACCAGCTACTCGGAAGGCTGAGGCAGATAATTGCTTGAACCTGGGAGGCAGAGGTTGCAGTGAGCTGAGATCATGCCACTGCACTCCAGACTGGGTGGCAGAGTGAGACTCCATCTCAAAAAAAAAGAAAAGAAAAGAAAGAAAGCCTAGGCTAGAGCCTAGGAAATTCCAAAGACATCTATATAAACCTCTCAACAAGGTAGAGGATAAGTGCCTCATTTCACAGATGAGCAAACTGAGGCTTCAGAGAGGTTAAGAAAAGCTTAAGCTCTCAGAGATAGTAGTAAGTTTAGTAAACCGGAGCTTGAACCCTGCCTTCTTTCTTCAATTCCACAGCTGACTCTGCTTTGAGAGGTGCTGAGCAACACAAAAGTCTCCGCTGCATGGGTGCCTAAAACCCCACCATTAGACGTGCAGTTTGAGGAATGCCCTATGGATATACAAACATGCCTGGGGTGGAGGGTGGATTCAATGAGCATTGCTTTCCAGGGACCCTTGGATCCTGCAGGGTGGATGGAAAGTGAGTTTTCAGTTCTTCAGAACCTCACAGTGGCCAACCCTTGGAAGCATTGCCCTCTCATTCTTATCCTACGCTCCTCCTCCTCCTCCTTCTCCTTCTGCTACGTGCAGGGCTGGGCTGGGGCACCAGCAGCAGCAATTAGCCCAGCTCAGCCGCCCGTTACTGGAACCTGCATGTCAGCTCTGGAGCTGATCCAAGAAACCACACCCAGTGTCCTGCATGACTCAACCTCACCTGCCCCCTCCACACCTGCCAGCCTCAGCGACCCAGGCCATAGTGCCCAGGGGAAAGTCCCAGCATCCTTTGGTCAATCCTCATCTACTCCATGTGTTTGTAAGGCCAGCTGGGATTTAGAGTCTTTGTATCACAGGCTTGATTCCGGGCTGATTTCTAGCCAGGAGAGAATGCTCCAGGCAGAGCAAATGCTGGGGTTTGGAAAACTAGACTCTCCATGGCAAATGCAGACAGATGGACCTCCTCTTCACTATCATTGCTTGAAACACGAACAGCTTAAGGCCATGGGAGATATTACTTTTCATGTGTCAAATTGGCAAAGAATTAAAGAATGCCCCTGATGTCTAGCTGGTGAGGATGTGAAGAAACTCAAACTTGACATAAACCACTCATCAAGGTGTGAATTGAGAGACACTTTTTTTTTTGAGATGGAGTCTTGCGCTGTCACCCACGCTGGAGTGTAGTGGTGCAATCTCAGCTCACTGCAACCTCTGCCTTCCAGATTCAAGCAGTGCTCCTGCCTCAGCCTCCCCAGTAGCTGGGACTACAGGCGCACCACCACGCCCGGTTAATTTTTATATTTTTAGTAGAGACGGGGATTTCACCACGTTGGCCAGACAGGTCTTGAACTCCTGACCCCAGGTGATCCGCTTGCCTTGGCCTCCCAAAGTGCTGGGATTACAGGCGTGAGCCACAGTGCCTGGCCGAGAGACATTTTCTTTCTTTTTAATTTTTTTATGTTTATTTTTATTTATTTTTAAACTTTTTTTTTTTTTTTTTTTGAGATAGGGTCTTACTCTATCACCCAGGCTGGAGTGCAGTGGCATGATCATGGCTCACTGTAGCCTTGAGCCTCCCCCACCCCCAGGGCCCAAGTGATCCTCCCATCTCAGCCTCCCAAGTAGTTAGGACCACAGTCATGTGCCACCACACCCAGCTAATTTTTAAATTTTATTTTATTTTTGTAGAGACAGGAGTCTCACTGTGTTGCCCAGGCTGGTCTTGAACTCCTGAACTCAAGCTATCCTGCCTTAGCCTACCAAAGTGTGGGGACTACAGGTGTGAGCGGGATATGCTTTCTAAAGAACTATTTCACAGACTGTTTAAAAGCCTTAAAAAACATGCATATGTCTTTACACAGCAATTTCATGTCTAAGAATTTTTCCAAGAAAAATAATTGGAAAAGTGCACAAAGATATATGTACAAGGATGCTCGTTGTGGTGGTGTTATAACTGAAGACAAAAGCTAGCAACCCATGTCAACCAAAAGAGGACTGGTGGCTGCTCTGTCTATGGAGTAGC
The DNA here is from genome assembly GCF_029281585.2 of Gorilla gorilla gorilla. NCBI lineage: Eukaryota > Metazoa > Chordata > Mammalia > Primates > Hominidae > Gorilla > Gorilla gorilla. The sequence continues at coordinate 54,736,204 of NC_073224.2, read as the reverse complement.
CATTCTTTTATTTCTTTACTTCTCTTTTTTTTTTTTTGAGATGGAGTCTCGTTCTGTCACCCAGGCTGGAGTGCAGTGGTGAGATCTTGGCTCACTGCAAGCTCCGCCTCCCGGGTTGACTCCATTTTCCTGCCTCAGCCTCCAGAGTAGCTGGGACTACAGGCTCCTGCCACCATGCCCAGCTAATTTTCTGTATTTTTAGTAGAGACAGGGTTTCACCGTGTTAGCCAGGATATTTCTTTACTTTCTTAATAAACTTCCTTTCACTTAAAAAAAAAAAAAGAGGATTGGTGACAGAGTCTCTCTGAACCTATTCTGGTTCAGGGCATGCTTAAAAAAAAAATTTATAAATAGGGCTGGGCATTGTGGCTCAAGTCTGTAATCTAAAATTTATAAATAGGGCTGGGCATTGTGGCTCAAGCTCTTTGGGAGGCTGAGGCAGGAGGATCACTTGAGCCCAGTTCCTGACTAGCCTGGGCACATAGTAAGACACCATTTCTAAAAATAGAAGTACATAAAAATTATAAGTAAATTTTTAAAGAAGGATGGGTGAAACAAACTACAATAGAGATATTTATTCAAATATTAGGCAGTCATTAAAGTGATGCTATGGAGCTATATTTACTGACATGTAGCATTGTCCATGATATATTATTAAGCGAAAAAAAGGTTTGTACTCATTTTGTATATAATGATTCTAACTTGTATAATGTTAGTGGTTATCTCTGGGTGGTATGAAACATATATTTTCTGAAAAAAGTTAAATAGAGCATATGTTATCATAAAAAAGTAAGCTATGTTCCATTCAAGGAAAGAAAAAAAAAAAGCATCAATGGGACTGAAGAAAAGCTTCCAAAGGCTGTTATTTACATCTCTACAACATTTTAAAAGTGTCTCTAGGCCGAGCGCGGTGGCTCACGCCTGTAATCCTAGCACTTTGGGAGGCCGACGTGGGCAGATCACAAGGTCAGGAGTTCAAGACCATCCTGGCTAATACGGTGAAACCCTGTCTCTACTAAAAATATAAAAAATTAGCCAGGGGTGGTGGTGGTGGTGGTGGTGGTGGGTGCCTGTAGTCCCAGCTACTTGGGAGGCTGAGGAAGGAAAATGGCATGAACCCGGGAGGTGGAGCTTGCAGTGAGCCAAGATGGCACCACTGCACTCCAGCCTGGGCGACAAAGCGACACTCTGTCCCAAAAAAAAAAAAAAGGGTCTCTAGGGCCAGGCTTCATACCTGTCATCTCAACACTGAGAGGCCAAGGTGAGAGCAAGGAGTTCAAGTCCAGCCTAGGCAACAAAGTGAGACCCCATCTCTGCAGAATCAAAATAATTTTAGGCTGGGCACGGTGGCTCATGCCTATAATCTCAACACTTTGGGAAGCCAAGGCGGGCGGATCACCTGAGGTCAGGAGTTCGGGACTAACCTGACCAACATGGAGAAACCTCGTCTCTACTAAAAATACAAAATTAGCCGGGCATGGTGGCACATGCCTGTAATCCCAGGTCCTCGGGAGGCTGAGGCAAGAGAATCGCTTGAACCCGGGAGGCGGAAGTTGCAAAAAAAAAAAAAAAAATTAGCAGGGTCTGATGGTGTGCACCTGTAATCCCAGCTACTCGGGATGGTGAGACAGAAGGCAGAGGTTGCAGTGAGCCAAGATCACGCCATTGCACTCCAGTTTGAGAAACAAGAGCAGAACTCCGTCTCAAAAAAAAAAAAAAATTAATGTCTCCAGAGGCATTTCTTTCTCTTAGGTATTCAGTGACAAGAATTGTTCTTTTCAATTTGGCAAGAAACCTCTGACTCTGAAAGATTAAAACTCTGTCCAAAGATTCACAGCAAACTGTAGTGTTTTTAAAATTTATTCTTTTGGGCCGGACGTGGTGGCTCATGCCTGTAATCCCAGAACTTTGGGAGGCCGAGGCGGGTGGATCACGAGGTCAAGAGTTTGAGACCAGCCTGGCCAACATGGTGAAACCCCATCTCTACTAAGAATACAAAAATTAGCCGGTGTAGTGGCACATGCCTGTAATCCCAGCCACCTGGGAGGCTGAGGCAGGAGAATTGCTTGAGCCCGGGAGGCTGAGGTTGCAGTGAGCAGAGATCACGCCACTGCACTCCAGCCTGGGCGAAAGAACAAGACTCTGTCTCGAAAAAAAAAAAAAAAATTCATTCTTTCCTCAGCTGTTTTGAGTCTACTGATGAGCCCACTGAAGATAGCCTTTATCTCTATTTCCATTTTTTTGTTGCTGTTTTTTATTTTTAATTTTTGACAGGGTCTCACTCTGTTGCCTAGGCTGGAGTGCAGTGGCACCATCTCAGCTCACTGCAACCTCTGCCTCCCAGGTTCAAACAATTATCATGTCTCAGCTTCCTGAGTAGCTGAGCTTACAGGCACCCACCACCGCGCCCGGCTAATTTTTGTATTTTTATTTTTATTTATTTTATTTTGTTTCGAGACAGAGTCTCACTGTGTCACCCAGGCTGGCGTGCAGTGGCACAGTCTCGGCTCACTGCAACCTCCGCCTCCCAGGTTCAAGCAATTCTCCTGCTTCAGCCTCCCGAGTAGCTGAGATGACAGGCACGCACCACCATGCCCAACTAATTTTTCTATTTTTTAGTGGAGATGGGGTTTCACCATGTTGGCCAGGCTGGTTTTGAACTCCTGACCTCAAGTGATCTGCCTGCCTTGGCCTCCCAAAGTGCTGGGATTACACGTGTGAGCCACCATACCCAGCCATGTTTGCATTTTTGTGTGCATCTCATAATTTTTTATTAAGTGTTAGACATCTTTTTTTTAAGACAGTGTCTCACTCTGTTGCCCAGGCAGGAGTGCAGTAGTATGCAGTCTTGGCTCACTGCAACCTCTGCCTCCCAGGTTCAAGCAATCCTCCCACCTCAACCTCAGTAGGGGAGATCACAGGCATGCACCACCATGCCCAGCTAATTTATTGTATCTTTGGTAGAGATAGGGTTTTGCCATGTTGCCCAGGCTGGTCTTAAACTCCTGAGCTCAGGCAATCCACTCGCCTTGGCTTCCCAAAGTGCTGAGATTACAGTCATGTGTCACCATGCTTGGCCAGATGCTGGACATCTTATGCAGAACAGAAACTATTTAATTTCTAGTGACTTGTTATCCAGATATACTTTCATATTGGTACAAGGATAGTCATTGCAGTATTTTTTGGAAAATAATTATTTGTATTTGGAGACAAATAAAAAATAAGTCATTTGCCCAGGTGTGGGGGGCTCATGCCTGTAATCCCAGAACTTTGGGAGGCCAAGGCGGGAGGATCACTTGAACCCAGGAGTTTGAGACCAGCCTGGTCAACATGGCAAAACCCTGCCTCTACAAAAAATACAAAAAATCAGCCGGCCATGGTGGCATGAGCCTGTAGTCCCAGCCACTGGGGAGGCTGAGTGGGAGGATCACTTGAGCCCAGGAGGCAGAGGTTGCTGTGAGCCAAGATCACACTACTGCACTCCAGCTTGGGTGACAGAGCCAGACCCTGTTTCCAAAAAAAAAAAAAGAGAGAGAGAGAGAGAGAAGAAGTCATTCTATTAAGTGGTCCTATGTGTCAGATCTTGTTAGCGTTTTATAGATGCAAACTCTGAATCCTCACAACCACATTTTGAGGTGGGTCTATGTCATTTCCATTTTATTGATGAGAAAACCAAGGCACAAAGAATGTCAGTCAGTTGCTCAAGATTTCACAGCTAGTAAATTGTGGAGCCAGTACTCAAACTCAAGCAGTCTGATTTCAGAGCTTATGCGTGAATCTTAAGCATGATGCCTAAATCTCCGCTAATAGGGGAGTAGTTAAAAAAATTACAGTGCACTGAAAAAAAAAATGAGGTGATTCTGCATGAATTTATGTGGACCAATCTCCAAAACAGAATAAGTGAAAAAAGCAGATGTAGAATAGTGCGTATCGTTTACTGTGTGTATGTGTGAGTGACAAAGAAAGGAGAGAATCTCTGGAAGGACACAAAAGAAACTGATAAACTGCGTTCCTTGTGGAATAGGAATGAAAGTCAGAATAGGTGAGGAGACTTTTTATAATATAACCTACGGGACCATTTGAATTTTTTGCCATAGAAAAGTATTTTTAATGCTTTTAGCATTTTTTTTTTTTGAGACAGAGTATTGCTCTTGTTGCCCAGGCTGGAGTGCAGTGTCTCCCAGTACTTTGGGAGGCCAAGGTGAAAGGATTGCTTGAGCCCTGGAGTCTGAGATCAGCCTGGACAACATAGTGTGACCCCATCTCTATTTTTAAAAAGTCCAAAGATAGGTGATCTGTTAAATAAATTGTCATACCCATAAAATGAAACACTATGCAATCATTATAAACAATGATCTGTGAGTATTTAATGACATGGAATATTGTTCATTACATACTGTTAAGTGAAAAAGGCTGATTGCAAAACACTATGCACAGTATTTCTCAATTCTGGTTTTAAAATGTAGAAATAACTATTGTATATTTATGCATAGAAAACAGTCTCGAGCTAGGCGAGGTGGCTCATGCCTGTAATTGTAACACTTTGGGGGGGCAAGGAAGGCAATCAAGAGTTCAAGAGCAGCCTGGCCAACAAGGTGAAACCTCGTCTCTACTAAAAACACAAAAATTAGCTGGGTGTGGTGATGCACACCTGTAATCCCAGCTACTCTGGAGGCTGAGGCAGGAGAATTGCTTGAACCTGGGAGGCGGAGTAAACCAAGATCAGGCCATTGCACTCCAGCCTGGACAACAGAGTGAGACTCCAAAAAAAAAAGAAAGAAAGAAAAAGAAAGGGGAGAGAGAGAGGGGGGGGAGGGAGAGAGAGAGAGAGGAGAGAGAAAGGGAGAGAGAGAGAGAGAAAGGGAGAGAGAGAGAAGGAAGGAAGGAAGAAAGGAAAGAGAAAGAAAGAAAGAAAAGAAAAAAAAAAGAAAGAAAACAGTCTGGGAGGCCGGGCATGGTGGCTCACACCTATAAATCCCGCACTTTGGGAGGCGGAGGTGGGTGGATCACCTGAGGTCAGGAGTTCAAGACAAACCTGGCTAACATGGTGAAATCCCCTCTCTACTAAAAATACAAAAATTAGCCGGGCGTGGTGACAGGCACCTGTAATCCCAGCTACTCGGGAGGCTGAGGTAGGAGAATTGCTTGAACCCGGGAGGTGGAGGTTGCAGTGAGCCTAGATCGCGCCATTGCACTCCAGCCTGGGGGAAAAGAGCAAGACTTCGTCTCAAAAAGAAAAGAAAAGAAAACAGTCTGGGAGGAAGATATCAGCTTAATGACAACTATCTTTGGATAATGATATGATGCATAATTTTTACTTTTGTCTTAATGCCTTTCCATATTGCCTGAATTTTCCTTTACAAAAAGCCTGTATTTCTGTTAAAATAAAAAAGAAGACATCGTGTAGGATGTAGTTGGAAGGGGGAAAAAAAAAAAGAAGAAAACGAGGCGGGAAAGGGCGCAGGGTTTGAAACATGGCGGACGACACAGACCAGAAACGCACTACCGACACTGTAGAGGAGCCCCTGGATCTTATCAGGCTAGGCCTAGATGAGCGAATTACTTTATTTTATTTTATTTTATTTTTTTTTTTTTTTGAGACGGAGTCTCGCTCTGTCGCCCAGGCTGGAGTGCAGTGTCGCAATCTCGGCTCACTGCAAGCTCTGCCTCCCGGGTTCACGCCATTCTCCTGTCTCAGCCTCCTCAATAGCTGGGACTACAGGCGCCCGCCACCACGCCCGGCTAATTTTTTGTATTTTTAGTAGAGACGGGGTTTCACCGTGTTTGCCAGGTTGGTCTCGATCTCCTGACCTCGTGATCTGCCCGTCTTGGCCTCCCAAAGTGCTGGGATTACAGGTGTGAGCCACCACGCCCGGCGTAACTGACAACTTCTTAAGCTAAATGGTATTTTCAGTTTTCTCAAGCTCTTCCAATAAACATGACCAAGATGCAGAACTCTTTTTCAGGACTTGTTTTGCTCCATTATTCTCACAGATATTTTTCTGATTTTTTTTTTCTTTAAATTAAAATTGGTGTTTCCTCGGGGGGGGAAAAAAAGAAGAAAATTCTTCCTTCGTTTTGAAAAATAAACATTAGTAATTCAAAAAAAGTAAAATAAACAACATGTCTATATTTGGAATGAGTTAACCAAAGTATGACTCATCTATTTCTACTATGGAATACTATGCCTTCATTAAAAATGATGATTCATTGAAGAATCTGCTTTGTGCCAGGCATTGATGATATAAAAGAAACCAAGATGAGAACTCTCCCCTCTTGAGGTTATATGAGTAAACAGATGCTTAACACATAATGGGAATAATTGTATGACAAAAGTATCTATAGTGACACTGAAACCACAGAGAAGAACACAGACTCTGGAACCAGGTGCGCGGGGGTTCTGGGAAGATAAGTAGGAACTCACCAGGGCACAGAGATGGGGGTCACCTAGGCAGAAAGAACATCACGTGCAAAGGTCAAGATGCATGAAATGGTATGATTTAAACAGAGGACAGGAAGAAATTGAATAGGATAGGAGCCTAGCATTTCAGGCAGGAGTGGCAAAAAATGAGGCTGAGAGATTTGTAGATCATGAAATGTAAGGTAACAGTGTCAAAATAGCTTTTTGGTAATGTCTCACTGATGGCAATGTGGAGGGTAGCATGATGGGATAGTATTAAAGAAAGGACACCACCCAGAAAGCTGTTACAGTTCCCAAGAAAAGGGGATGAGGGCCTGAGTGGCAGCAATGACAGTGTAGATGAGGACTGGAGTGGAGCAAAGGGTCAGGAGACATCACAGAGGTCTAAAGGGCAGGACTTGGTGAGAGGTGAAGGGGAGGGCAGAGTCAAGATAACACAGAGAGTCTGACATGTGGCTGGGTAGGCCAGGCTCCGGTCTTTAGGAGGAAGAACAGATTGGGGGCTGGATCTGATTACTGCGCTTTGAGGGGCCTGAGATATTCTGTAGGCAGATATGTTCAGGAGGGAGGCTTGGGTCAAAAAGTAGCTTTTAGGGTCTTGAAGCATTTAAATGATAGTTGAAGCTAAGGGTTTGAACACTAATCAGGGAAAATGGACAGAAAAATACAGGGGAAAACAGTCCAGGGATAGAGCTTCTGTATGTTTAGGGGCTAAATGGAGAAAGAAGGGCTGGTAGATTGAGAAGGTGAGATCAACTAGGTAGGAAGAAAACAAAAACCAGGGAGGATGGTGTCAGAGAGACCCAAGAAGTAGAAACCTCAAGGTAGAAGTAGTCAATAGTATCAAATATCAAAAGACGCTCATAGGCCAGGCACGGTGGCTCACACCTGTAATCCCAGCACTTTGGGAGGCTGAGGCGGGCAGATCATGAGGTCAGAAGTTCGAGACCAGCCTGACCAACATGGTGAAACCCCATCTCTACTAAAAATACAAAAATCAGCCGGGCATGGTGGTGTGCGCCTGTAATCTCAGCTACTCAGGAGGCCGAGGCAGGAGAATTGCTTGAACCTGGGAGGCAGAGGTTGCAGTGAGCTGAGATTGCACCACTGCACTCCAGCCTGGGTGATAGAGCAAGACTCCGTCTCAAAAAAACAATGTGCTATGATGGGCACATTGTCTCACACCTGTAATCCCAGCCTTTTGGGAGGCTGAGGCAGGAGGATCAATTGAGCCCACGAAGTCAAGGCTGCAGTGAGACATGATCGCACCACTGCATTCCAGCATGGGTGACAGAGCAAGACCTCTCTCTCTCTCTCTCTCTCTCTCTATATATATATATACACATATATATATATAGTCCTGCTGGGCACGGTGGCTCACTCCTGTAATCCCAGCACTTTGGAAGACTGAGGCGGGTGGATCACCTGAGGTCAGGAGTTCAAGACCAGGCTGGCCAACATGGCGAAACCCCATCTCACTAAAAATACAAAAAAAAAAAAAAAAAAAAAATTAGCTGGGCATGGTGGCACATGTCTGCAATCCTAGCTACTTGGGAGGCTGAGGCAGGAGAATCACTTGAACCTGGGAGGCAGAGGTTGCTGTGAGCCAAGATCGTGCCATTGCACTCCAGCCTGGGTGACGGAGTGAGACTGTCTCGAAAAAAAAAAAAAATTGCCCTATGGACTTAAAACAAAAGAAATAATTTCCAGGCAAAGAGAAGATCCAGGGCACTGTCAGGAAACATTGTCTAAAGATAAATCAAGGATGTGACTGAAAATCCCTTTGTTAAGACTTCAGGGGGCTTGTCCTCCACATTAATTCAACTGTAGACTCCCTTGGTCATCTCTTAATCCTTGTCATTACCAGACACTGAACACCTTAATATTCTCAATTTCACTCTGGCCACTGCCTCTCGTTTTTATAGCTCACCTCTGTGGAATTATAACTCCAGCACCCGTTCAGTTTCACAGGGATATCTAATCCACTGACCATTCTGTCTTTTCTCTGTCCCTCATCCCTTCAAGTTTTCTCTCCCCTCTTTACCCAGATTACATTTTATGATCGGTCATTACAATCACTTTCTTTCAGAAACCCTGAACTCTCTTGGCCCCTTTTGCTTTGTGCTTCTCACTTGGCAGAACCACAATCTTGATAAAATCCAACCCTCTGTCCGTTCTGAGTATGCACCTGTGCTGATTAACAGACACATTGACTGTTCTCAGTCTAAATTGGTGGTTCTCTGTAGGGAGCAGCTTTGTATCTGGCACCCCCCGCAACCCCGCCGCCACCGCCCCTGTCAGGGACATCAGTGTTTGGAGACATTTTTATTATCACACCTGAGGGTAGGTGCTACAGGTATTTAGTGGGTAGAGAGCCCAGCCATGTTAAGCATCCTGTAGCTCACAGGCCAGCTCCCCACAACAAACACTTAACTGGCCTAAAATGTCAACAATGCTGAGATTGAGAAACGCTTCTCTAAATTATTGATCATGAATTTCATGTGGGCCCTAGTGTTACCTGACAATCATACTACCTTTCCCAAGTTGACTCACCCTCTTGTTTTCTCAGAGGAATATTTTATACCTTCTCTCTCATCAAACCTTCATCTGCTTTCCACTTCTCACTTGGTGGAGGATCTTGCCTCTTAGTTCACTGAGAAAATGGAAGCGACCAGATGAGGACTCCCTCCAATGTCTCACCCCTGCACCCACCCGCCTACCAGCCTCCACGCCTAAACCCTCTGCCTTCTCTCCTGTTACTGCAGATGACTGGCTGAGCTCCTGGCTGAGGCTAACCCCTCCGCTTGTGCACTAAATCCCCTCCCATCTCGCCTACCCAAGGACAGTGCTCCAGCAACTCTCTCCCTTCTCAAAAATTTCCTTTTTACTTGATTATTTACATTGGCATATAAACGTATTATAATTTCTCTCATCTTAAAAACAGGCTGGGCACAGCGGCTCACACCTGTAATCCTAGCACTTTAGGAGGCCTAAGGAGGATCGCTTGAGGCCGAGAGTTTGAGACCAGCCTGGTCAACATAGGGAGACTCCGGTCTCTACAAAAAATTTTTAAAAGTTAGCAAGGGCTGGGCACAGTGGCTCATGCCTGTAATCCCAGCACTTTGGGAGGCTGAGGCAAGCAGATCACTTGAGGCCAGGAGTTCAAGACCAGTCTAGCCAACATGGTGAAACCCTGTCTCTACTAAAAATACAAAAATTAGCTGGGCGTGGTGGTGCACACCTGTAGACCCAGCTACTCAGGAGGCTGAGGCAAGAGAATTGCTTGAACCAGGAGGCAGAGGCTGCAGTGAACCAAGACTGTGCCACTGCACTCCAGCCTGGGCAACAGAACGAGACTCCGTCTCAAAAAACAAAACAAAACAAACTTAAGTCATGGTGGCGCACACTTGTACTCCTCGCTACTCAAGAGGCTGAGGCGGGAGGATGGCTTGAGCCCAGGAGAGAAAGGCTGTAGTATGCTATGACTGCACCACTACACTCCAGCCTGGGCAACAGAGCGAGACCCAGTCTCTCTCTCTCTCTTTTTTTTTTTTTTTTTTTTTTTTTTTGAGATGGAGTTTCACTCTTGTTGCCCAGGCTGGAGTGCAATGGTGCGATCTCAGCTCACTGCAACCTCCACCTCCCAGGTTCAAGCAATTCTCCTGTCTCAGCCTCCCAAGTAGCTGAGATTACAGGCACCCACCACCATGCCCAGCTAATTGTTGTATTTTTAGTAGAGATGAGGTTTCACCATGTTGGCCAGGATGGTCTCGATCTCTTGACCTCGTGATCCACCTGCCTCAGCCTCCCAAAGTGCTGGGATTACAGGCGTGAGCCACCATGCCCAGCAAGACCCAGTCTCTTAAAAAAAAAAAAAAACCAGCAACAAAAGTGGGGTAGGAGGCTGGGGGAGGGATAGCATTAGGAGAAATACCTAATGTAAATGACGAGTTGATGAGTGCAGCAAACCAACATGGCACATGTATACCTGTGAAACAAACCTGCATGTTGTGCACATGTACCCTATAACTTAAAGTATAATAATAATAAAAAAAAAAACACAAAAATAATTGTAACCCATTGCCCACCCTAGCCCTGCCCGCCTTCCTATCTTCTTTCTTGGTTTTATTTTTCTCCATAGCATTTATCATGCTCAGACACACAAAATATTTATCTATTTTTGCTGTTTGTAATTGTCTTTCTCCCCCCACTAAAATGAACACTCCGTGAGGGCATGGCATTTTGCCCGCTTTGCTCACAATGTCTATCCCACTGAAGACATCCAATAAACAATTTATCGAATAAATGAATGCATCTACCTGATACCTCATCAAGAAATTGATGACCACTAATTATCATCTTTGAACCTCTGATTGGTGACCTCTGGCAAGGCTGAGGACCTTTAGCTCTAATCAGTGGGCAAAAGGTTGACCTCTTTGCTACTGATTGGCTTTTCCTTTTCATTATACCCTTGGGCTGGATGGGGAAGCTGTGTGAATCAACGCTTCATAAGCCTTCCTCTCTGAGAACTAGGGCTTCCAAGGAATTGGATATGAAAAGGCAGAGAGGAAGGAGGAGGATATGAGATGCTAGACGGGGGAGGGTGGGGGGGACAGGTCCCAGAAGAGGTCAGCTGGGACCCAGGCAGGATGGCATTGTGGCTGCGGGTGCCAGAGCCAGCCTGCCTGGGTTAAGGTCCTCAATCAGCCTTGACTGCTGGGTAATCCATGGTAAGTACCCACTGCTCCTGCCTCAGCTTCCCCACCTCTCACATGTGGTTGATCCTCACAGCCATCTCTTGGGGTTGTTCTGAAGATGAAATGAGATCATCTGTGTAAGAAGCTGGCACTTAAAAGCACAGAGAGGTCACCAAGGAACGTATGGTCTGTCCTTATTTGGGGAATGGGGGTGGAAGGCGCCCAGCAGGGCGTGGGGCGTGGTATGGCAGAGCCAGGACTAAGGGTCTGTAGCCTCCTAAATCAGGGCTTTCTCCACAGGATTTCCCATGTTCTCACCATCTACAGAGTCACTCCCCTCCACCCTGCTGCCCCGTTCCACCAAGTGGCCCTCACACTAGGTGGAGGGGCCCTCACAGATCTCTTTCCTTCAGCCTGCCGTTCTTTCTGCAGCACCAGGGCCCTGGGACCAGCTGGTGGTTTCCACCAGAGCAGGCTCAGGGTGAATTTAGTCAGGAATGTGCCCTCAGCTCAAGAGAACCCTCCCCCACCTTCCACTCCCCATACCCACCCCCGACCGCAGGTTCCCCACCCACCCGTGGCCTGGCCAGCAGCAACCTCCACTAGCTCGCTAGCTCAGTGACGGTGATGTCAGCCCTGCAGTGCAGGCTGGGCTGGTTTACCCGCAAGTTTCACCTCTCCCTGGGGAGACTGGATTACCTCACCCTGGGAGCAGAGTGAATGATTAACCAGCTTCATCCTGGAGGGCCTCAAAGGCCCGTCCTGGGGTGTAGGCCTACAGGGCAAGGGGCTGCATGGTCACATACCCTAGTATGCGGGGTCACATACCCCAGCCGGGGCTGGGGTGTGTGACCGCCCCGTCCTTGGCCACTGCCCTCTTATCTGCATCACTGCTCACAAGTGTCATAAAAATTTGTCTACAGCATATATAAATATACATATGACGTGGAAGGCTTCCGATGGCAAATAACATTTTCCATTTTGCCTAAGCTTCGGTGGCTTTTTATTCATCTATTGTTGTTTTAAGTACATATTTCCATCTAAACTTAGATGTATGTTTAGGCTGGCCGCGGTGGCTCATGCCTGTAATCCCAGTACCTTTTAGGGGGTTGAGGCGGGTGGATCATTTGAGGCCAGCAGTTCAAGACCAGCCTGGCCAACATGATGAAACCTCGTCTCTACTAAAAAATACAAAAATTAGCTGGGTGTGGTGGCAGGCGTCTGTAATCCCAGCTACTCGGGAGGCTGAGGCAGGAGAATCACTTGAACCTGGGAGGCGGAGGTTGCAGTGAGCTGAGATTGCACCATTGCACTCCAGCCTGGGCAACAGAGTGACATTCTGTCTCAAAAACAAAAACAAAACAAAAAAATAAACTTAGATGTATATCTAAAAATTGCTTTTTACCCCTGAAGGTCTCAGCATCCTACCTGCACTATTCATTAGTGTTTAGATTACCCACGACACCAGAAGGACTTCCCAACCCAGAAATAGATCCAGGAGTTGATATAAAATATAGAACTACTATAATATTAGCAACTTGGAGCAGCAAGTTCTTGACTTGGGAAAGTAGGAATTCCTCTCATTAAGAGATGTTTGCCCACAGGGAATGCTGCATAGGAAAGAATTTGGCTGGAACTCTTTTTTTCCACTATGACTCCATTCACACTTGAATTGTTTCCTTTTACTTTTCTTTTTCTTTCTTTCTTTCTTTTTTTTTTTTTTTGAGACAGAGTCTCGCTCTGTCACCCAGGCTGGAGTGCAGTGGCATGATCTCAGCTCACTGCAACCTCCGCCTCTCAGGTTTAAGTGATTCTCCTGCCTCAGCCTCCAGAGTAGCTGGGATTACAGGCGCGCACCACCATGCCTGGCTAATTTTCACATTTTTAGTAGAGATGGGGTTTTGCCATGTTGGCCAGGCTGGTTTTGAACTCCTGACTTCAACTGATCCACCTGTCTGGGTCTCCCAAAGTGCTGGGATTACAGGCATGAACACAGCATGTTTCCGTTTTCAAAATAAGATTTGTCCTGATTGCTGTGAATTTTTAAAAGAGAATTATTTTCCATGACACATTCTGTTTTCAGATGTACTGACTTCAGGAGTTGGTAAATAGTCCTCTAGCAATGCAAATGCAAATTATATATTAAAATATGAATTTTTTTCTCCAGAAATATCACAAGATTCTGGATTTTTAAAATCATAAAGCTAACAAATTATACATATATGTATGTAAAGATGTGTGGTGTGTATTACACACGTGTATAGGTATAAATCTTGAAAGAACACAATGGGGGGGCCAGGCATGGTGGCTCACAATTGTAGTCCCAACACTTTGGGAGGCTGAGGCGGGCAGATCACTTCAGCCCAGGAGTTTGAGACCAGCCTGGGCAACATAGTGAGATCCTGTCTCTAAACAAAACAAAACAAAACAAAAGCCTGGCATGGTAGTGCATACCTGTTGTCTCAGCTACTCAGGAGGCTGAGGTGTGAGGACCGCTTGAACCTGGGAGGTTGAGGCTGCAGGGAGACATGATTTCGCCACTATACTGTAACCTAGGTGAGGGAGGGAGATCCTGTCTCAAAAAAAAACCAAAAAAACTATAAAAGAAAGACATTCAATAAAACACATCAGGATTGATGATCATGTATATACTGATTTATTCACAAATATTTAATGAGCTACTATTATCTATGGAGTACTGTGCTAGATACTGAAGGTACAAAGTGGGAAGAGAACAGAGTGATCCCTTCTCTCAAGGCTTTATAGCGTGTGAGATTAGCAGATGACATCCAGTGAACCGCACCATTGAGTGAGGCCTGGCTGCTAGTTAGAGATCATCTGAATCAGGAAGGATAATCAATTGGTTTTCAGGGCTGGGCTGCATGGAGGTATCCAAGGCACAGATGGAGCAGTAGCACCTTCCACAGGCCTGGGGCACACAGGACTGCTCAGCACGAGGGCCCATCCCTGGCAATGAACGTGCTCCTTGGAGAGAAACCTCACATCCCAGTATTTCTGGATCATTGTGCCTAGAGACCATAGTGGTAGGAGTGATATGGTTTGGCTGTGTCCCCACCCAAATCTGAACTTGAATTGTATCTCCCAGAATTCCCATGTGTTGTGGGAGGGGCCTAGGAGGAGGTAATTGAATCATGGGGGCCCGTCTTTCCTGTGCTATTTTCGGGATAGTGAATAAGTCTCACGAGATCTGATGAGTTTATCAGGGGTTTCTGCTTTTGCTTCTTTCCCATATTCCCTTGCTGCTGCCATGTAAGAAGTGCCTTTCATCTCCCACCATGATTCTGAGGCCTCCCCAGCCATATGGAACTGTAAGTCCAATTAAACCTCTTTTTCTTCCCGGTCTCGGGTATGTCTTTATCAGCAGTGTGAAAACGGACTAATATGAGGAGTCTGCCTACTGCAACCTTGAGTGAGGATTCTCTGCAAGGACCTCAGTCCTCCAGGGAGATTGGCTCCCTCTCTGTTCTAGAAATGGCTTTGTTTTCAGCCCAGGTCCCTGGGGATTTCCCAATCTCAGTCTTCTCACTGCACAGATCCTGCCCTAAGTATTATCTCTGCTGCTGACTCAGAACCTTCAGATATGGGACATCTAGTCATTGGATTCTACTTGGTTTCTGGGATGTATATGGATCCACAACAGTACGAAGTCCCTTGGATGGCTTTGTTTGGGCACATTCCAAGCCTGCTGGTGCCATTTTCTCACACCAGTCAGACAAGTGTGAGAAAATGGCACCAGCAGGCTTCGAATGCAGCCCACAGATGGGCCACCTATCAGCTGTTTGTCAGGTGTGTACAGAGCGGATGGCTAGCCCTGTGTCAAAGGCCTGGGAGCACAAAGGCTCCCAGGAGAGCTCAGTGGCACCTGCTTGGTTCTTTGGATGGGGAGCTTGCATTGGACCCCTTTTCCACCTCCTCTTTCTCCTGTTCCCAACGTGTGTCCTGAAATTCCCAGATTAGTAGATCTAGTTATCCCCACAGACAGAGATGAGGGAGAAGTCCTCTGTTCTCACAGCCTGTTGAATTTCCATCTTTAGTCACCCTGTACCATTGCCACATCTGCAGACATCCTAAATTCTAATATATTTTAATGTTTTCTATTTATTTATTTGTATTTTTTGAGATGGAGTCTTGCTCTGTTGCCCAGGCTGGAGTGCAGTGGCACAATCTCGGCTCACTGCAAACTCCTCCTCCTGGGTTCAAGTGATTCTCCTGTCTCAGCCTCCCAAGTAGCTGGGATTACAGGTGTGCACCACCACACTTAGCTAGTTTTTGTATTTTTAATAGAGACAGGGTTTTGCCATGTTGGCCAGGCTGGTCTTGAACTCCTGACCTCAAGTGATCCACCCACTTTGGCCTCCCAAAGTGTTGGGATTACAGGCATGAGCCACTGCACCTAGCCTGATGTTTTCTCTTTAAATAGACTCCCCTTTACATCATAAGTGAAACAAGTCAGACATGAAAGAACAATTATTCTATGTGATACCTAGAATAGGCAAATTTACAGAGACAGAAAGTAGAATGGTGGTTGGTAGGAGCTGTTAGGAGGGGATGTGGCGAGGCAAGAATGGGGAGCTAGTGTTTAATGGGTACAGAGTTGCAGTTAGGGAAGATGAAAATGTTCTGAAGATGGGTGGTGGAAATGGCTGCAACACAATGTGGCTATCCTTTTTTTATTATTATTATGAAGATACAGTGTCTTGACCAGGCTGGAGTGCAGTGGTGCGGCTCACCCCACCCTCAATCTCCTGGGCTCAAGTGACCTTTGACCTCAGCCTCCCAAGTAGTTGGGACTACAGGCATGCACCACCACACCCAGATAATTTTTAGCTTTTGTATAGTGATGAGATCTCCCTATGTTGCCCAGGCTGGTCTCAAACTCCTGGGTTCAAGTGATTCTCAGCCCTGCAAAGTGCTGGGATTACAGGTGTGAGTCACCGTGCTCAGCCTCCACAATGTGAATATACTTTAATGCCACAGAACTGTTTTTTTAAAATGGGACCTACAGCCAGGCGTGGTGGCTCACGCCTGTAATCCCAGCACTTTGGGAGGCCGAGGCAGGCAGATCACGAGGTCAGGAGATCGACACCATCCTGACTAACACGGTGAAACCTCGTCTTTACTAAAAATACAAAAAGTTAGCTGGGCATGGTGGCGGGTGCCTGTAGTCCCAGCTACATTGGAGGCTGAGGCAGAAGAATGGCGTGAACCCGGGAGGTGGAGCTTGAAGTGAGCCAAGACCGCGCCACTGCACTCCAGCCTGGGTGACAGAGCGAGACTCTGTCTCAAAATAAATAAATAAATAAATAAAATGGGATCTTCCAGACAGCTGAATACATGGAGGTTCCCAGAGGGTGGTGTGCCCAGGGAGGGTGTAGAAGCTCCATGCCCCTTCCCACATGCCTTGCCCTACACATCTCTCCGTCTGTATACTTTGTAATATCCTTGATCATAAAGCAGCAAACTTGGCTGATTGCAATTCTGGCAACTCTGGCCCAACTCAACCCTCTCTTTGGACCACAGCTGAGAAACGAAACCATCTGGTATCTGACGCATCATTGACCTTAAGGATGAAGACATGCTCCACAATATTCATAAGGTCATGGGAAGAGAATTCCTTCCAGGTGCAAAATCGCCTCCAAATCCAAATCACCTTTCTTGACTTGCCTATTTTGGGCATCAGCCACCTTAAATGTTAAGACTGCATTTGAGTATCTTATTCAACAATGCAGTATTCCTTCTTTTTTTTTTTTTTGAGACGGAGTCTTGCTCTGTCACCCAGGCTGGAGTGCAGTGGCGTGATCTCGGCTCACTGCAAGCTCCGCCTCCCGGGTTCACGCCATTCTCCTGCCTCAGCCTCCCCAGCAGCTGGGACTACAGGCGCCCGCCGCCACTCCCGGCTAATTTTTTGTATTTTTAATAGAGACAGGGTTTCACCGTGTTAGCCAGAATGGTCTTGATCTCCTGACCTTGTGATCTGCCTGCCTCGGCCTCCCAAAGTGCTGGGATTACAGGCGTAAGCCACTGTGCCTGGCTACAATGCAGTATTTCTTCTTTCACTTTTTTTTTTTTTTTTTTTTTTTTGCGATGGAGTCTCCCACTGTCGCCCCGAGCTGGAGTGCAATGGTGTGATCTCGGCTCACTGCAACCTCTGCCTCCCAGGTTCAAGTGATTCTCCTGCCTCAGCCTCCCAAGTAGCAGGGATTACAGGTGCCCACCACCACGCCCGGCTACTTTTTTGCATTTTTAGTAGAGACTAGTTTTCCCTATGTTGACCAGGCTGGTCTCAAACTCCTGACCTCGTGATCCGCCTGCCTCGGCCTCCGAAAGAGCTGGGATTACAGGCGTAAGCCACCGCACCTGACCTTCTTTCACTTTTTTCACACTTCGGTGAATTCTGTGCCTACTTGACCTAACCTGTGCTGACTCTGCACAATGTTAACACACTCTTTTTTTGTTGTTGTTGAGACGGAGTCTCACTCTGTTGCCCAGGCTAGAGTGCAGTGGCGTGATCTCGGCTCACTGCAAGCTCTGCCTCCTGGGATCACACCATTCTCCTGCCTCAGCCTCCTGAGTAGCTCAGACTACAGGCGCCCACCACCACACCTGGCTAATTTTTTTTTTTATTTTTAGTAGAGATGGGGTTTCACCATGTTAGCCAGGATGATCTCTATATCCTGACCTCGTGATCTGCCCGCTTCAGTCTCCCAAAGTGCTGGGATTACAGGCATGAGCCACCACACCCAGCTAACACACTCTTTTGAGGTAGAAGATGTTGTTCTTCTGATAAATATGTTAGTCCCTCCTTGGAATCTGTGGTTTTGAAGATGGCTCCTACCTTCTCACAACATGGAAATCAACCAAGTGTTTAAAAACGGCTGCAAGACAGACAAGATACCAGCTGGGGGTCAGCAGGAGAGCACGTTCAGAGGGAAGATCTGTCCCAATGGAATTACACTAAACCATCTTTTGGAATAAATTATTTTTCTGATTTCTATGGACAAAATGGTTAAAAAGGTACTGTTATGTCTGTCTTACCACAGTTCAGCCCTTCCAGTTGATAAACATAACATTTTGCTGTGATACCTGGAAGAATTTAGAAGTGAATTGAGAACTTTTTAAAAAGTCAGCCCATTTTACTTAAATGTAATTCCAAAGGAAACTTTATATCTCTCTGTCTCACCAAAAGTTTGATGTACTAGTTATCACTTTCCTAGCATAAATTAAACTCAATTAACACCTATTAAATGTTTAGAAATGTTTGGCCATGTGCCACCTAAGCTCATCTTAGGAACCACCAGTAGTGCCCTTGGCCACACCTTGGGCAGCCCTGCCTTTCAGAAGGAGCCTGCAGTGTAACAGAGTGCAGACCGGGCACAGTGGCTCACGCCTGTAGTCCCAGCACTTTGGGAGGCCTAGGGAGGCGGATCACCTGAGGTCAAGAGTTCGAGACCAGCCTGGCCAACATGGTGAAACCCCGTCTCTACTAAAAATTAAAAAATTAGCTGGACGTGGTGCTAGGCGTCTGTAATCCTAGCTACTCAGGAGGCTGAGGCGGGAGAATCATTTGAACCTGGGAGACAGAGGTTGCAGTGAGCTGAGATCGTGCCATTGCACTCCAGCCTGGGGGACAAGAGTGAGACTTCTTCTCAAAAAAAACAAAACAAAACAAAACAAAAACAGAGTGCAGACTGCAGAGACCAGCATATTTCAGACTTCAGACTTCATTCTGGCATGGCCACCTAGAGCTGTATGACCTTGAGCAAGTGGCTGAACCTCTCTGAGCCTCAGTTTCCTTAGCTGTAAAGTGGGGGTGCTCAGTCCCTGCCTTGTGGGATTAGTGAGATTAACTGATGTGATGCATGTAATGCTTGCTGTGCGGCACATGCCATCTCTCCTTCCGCTGCTCTACTATTGTTATTACTGAGAAGAGGGCAAAGCAATATTTGGTCACCTCCTCCAGGAAACCTTCACCGAGCCCCTCCTCCATTGGCTCAGAGTGTTCAGTTCTCTCTCTGCTCCTCGAATTCCCAGGGAATATCTCTAAGATAACATTCGTATCCAATAGCAACTGAGGTAAGAGACTGTGACAGTTGCTGTCGGGGATGTCTACCCTGGGTTGGCACTAGGGTGGTCAGTAGCTTTAGGGAAATGTGTAGTGGGCAGCTCTGCCACTCTGCAGTGTGGCAGGGGTATATGGTGAGCAACACACATTCAACTGGTGAGGGACGCTTGGCATCAGGTGGCTGTAGGAGGAGCTGGCTTCCCTGCCCCTCATTAGGGTCAGCACCCCAGGCCCCCACCCCAGCCAAGGGAGGCTCTTTCCAACAAGCCCCAAAATGTTGCCCCAGAGATAGCAGTCATTCACTTGCCCAGCACCTGGTGACCCCCCACTGTCCCTTTAATGTCTGGAAGGAGGCTCAGAAATCCCCCCAATGCTGCATGTCCTACCTCACCGCCAGCTGGGCAGCTCTGCCTGGGCAGAATAATGACCATGGCAATCATCCTAACATTTTGATTGGGTTTCACCATTTACAAAACACCTTCACGTTCGTCACCAGCTTGGGTCTTCACATGACAGTTCTGAGGTAGTCAAAGCAACTATTATTCTTCCTATTTTTTAATGAAAGAATAAAAAACTAGGCCAGGCCTGGTGGCTTACGC
Source organism: Gorilla gorilla gorilla (assembly GCF_029281585.2). Taxonomy (NCBI): domain Eukaryota; kingdom Metazoa; phylum Chordata; class Mammalia; order Primates; family Hominidae; genus Gorilla; species Gorilla gorilla. Next base: position 54,716,404 of record NC_073224.2, on the reverse strand, counting down.
CTGTAATCCCAGCACTTCGGGAGGCTGAGGCGGGTGGATCACCTGAGGTTGGGAGTTCCAGACCAGTGTGACCAACCTAGAGAAACCCGTCTCTACTAAAAATACAAAATTAGCCAGGCATGGTGGCACATGCCTGTAATCCCAGCTACTCGGGAGGCTGAGGCAGGAGAACCACTTGAACCCAGGTGGCGGAGGTTGCAGTGAGCTGAGATTGCACCATTGCACTCCAGCCTGGGTGACAGAGCGAGACTCCGTCTCAAAAAAAAAAAAAAAAAAAGAATAAAAAACTAATAGCTATGTGAAATAAGCCAGACACAAAAGGACAAAGGCTGCATCATTCCACTTACTGGAGGTGCCTACAGCAATCGCATTAATGGAAATAGAAAGCGAATGGTGGTTGCCGCGTGGTGGGAGGGAGCATGGGGAGTTACTGTTTAACAGGTAGAGTTTCAGTTTGGGAGGATGAAAGAGTTCTAGAAATGGATGGTGATGATGATTGCACAATAATGTGACTGTACTTAATGCCACAGAACTATACATTTAAAAATTGTTATAGCCAGCCAGGCATGGTGGCTCATGCCTGTAATCCCAGCACTTTGGGAGGCTGAGGCAGGTGGATCACCTGAGGTAGAGAGTTCAAGACCAGCCTGACCAACATGGAGAAACCCCCGTCTCTACTAAAAATACAAAAAAATTAGCCGGGCGTGGTGGTGCATGCCTGTAATCCCAGCTACTCGGGAGGCTGAGGCAGGAGAATCGCTTGAACCCAGGAGGCGGAGATTGCAGTGAGACAAGATTGCACCATTGCACTCCAGCCTGGGCAACAGGAGCGAAACTCCGTCCCCGCCTCCCCACAAAAAAAAGTTATGGCTGGGCGGGGTGGCTCACACATGTAATCCCAGCACTTTGGGAGGCTGAGGCGGGTGAATCACGAGTTCAGGAGTTTGAGACCAGCCTGGCCAACATGGTGAAACCCTGTCTCTACTAAAAATACAAAAATTAGCTGGGCATGGTAGTGCATGCCTGTAATCCCAGCTACTCAGGAGGCTGACACAAGAGAGTTGCTTGAACCCAGGAGGTGGAGGTTGCAGTGAGCCGAGATTGTGCCACTGCACTCCAGCCTGGGGCACAGAGCAAGACTCCGTCTCGGGGGGGAAAAAAAAGGTTAAAATGATCAATTTTAGGATATGTATATTTTACCATAATTTTTTAAAAATTTCAAAACTGATAGCCAACATTTGGTCAGGGGTGGTGGCTCGTGCCTGTAATCCCAGTACTTTGGGAGGCCGAGGTGGTCTGATAACCTGAGGTCAGGGGTTCAAGAACAGCCTGGGCAATATGGTGAAACCCTGTCTCTACCAAAAATACAAAATAATTAGCTGGGTGTGGTGGCGCACGCCTGTAGTCCCAGCTACTCAGGAGGCTGAGGCAGGAGGATCGCTTGAGCTGGGAAGACAGAGGTTGCAGTGAGCTGAGATCGCACTATTGAACTCTAGTCTGAGTGACAGAGCAAGACTCTGTCTCAAAAAAAAAAAAAAGGCAACATTTACTAATAATGTATTATTATCTAACCCAGCAGCCAGAGTGATCCAGCTAAGTCATGAGTGAGCCATGACTCTCCTCTGCTCAGAGCCCTCCAAGGTGCCCCTCTCACTAGAGCATACACTGAGCCCCTACATGGTCCTGGGGTAACTGGTACCAGGGTCCTTGTTGGACATCCTCCTCCCTGCCCTCTTCCTCCCTCCCTACAGCAGCACTGGCCTCTTCACTGTCCTCCTAATGTGCCACACATGGCCCTACCTCAGCGCCTTGCACTGCTCTTTGCTTGCCCCAGTCCTCCCCTCCACGTTCACCAGGATCTGTCCCTCAATGGCTTCAGGTCTTTAGTCAAATAACCCCTTAGCATGATGACCTCCCTCGCAACCCCTCCACACACTTCCTGTACTTCCTCTTCCTCCCCAGCATTCATCATTATCTAATGTGTGAGATATTTGTGTATTTATCTTGTTTCACGTCTATCCCCCACTAGAATGGAGGCTAATGTGGGCAGGCAGTGGTCTGTTTTGTTCACTGATTTATCCCAGCCCCTAGAAGGGTACCTGGAACCTGGTGGATGGTCAAGGAATATGTGTTAACCAGGAGTGGTGACTCACACCTGTAATCCTAGCTATTTGGGAGGCTGAGGCAGAAGGATCACTTGAGCCCAAGAATTTGAGACCAGCCAGAGCAACACAGTGAGACAAAAAATAAATAAATATTTGTTCTAAAAAAAGAAAGAAAGAAAGAAAGATTGATTTGTTGACTGCATGGAGTTTTGTTTGTTTGTTTGTTTGTTTGTTTTGAGACAGAGTCTAGCCCTGTTGCCAGGCTGGAGTGCAGTGGCGCAATCTCGGCTCACTGCAACCTCCACCTCCCGGGTTCAAGCGATTCTCCTGCCTCAGCCTCCTGAGTAGCTGGGATTACAGGCACACGCAGCCAAGCCCAGCTAATTTTTATGTTTTTACTAGAGAGGGGGTTTCACCATGTTGGCCAGGATGGTCTCGATCTCCTGAACCTCATGATCTGCCCAATTCGGCTTCCCAAAGTGCTGGGATTACAGGTGTGAGCCACTGCGCCTGGCCAACTGCATGGAGTTTTTAAGATTTCCTATGGCCCAAGTACTCATAAGCATCCTGCATGGATTAACCCTGAGAGGCAGGTGGTATTATTATTCTCACTCTACCTGTGTTCTCACCTGATAATTGGTGAGGCCCTTTCAAATGTCCTTTGGCCTTCTATCCCCTGCCTTCTCTTGACTCCTCGAAGTGGGAAAACGAAACCTAAAGTGCCTCCCTCCCCAGAGTGGGCCATGTGGCAAACTCTATCCAATGTCTCAGCACCTGCCACTCTCTAGTTGCATCCTGGCCATAGGCTGAATGGGTAGGGAGTTGTCTGAGGCTGAGACCATGCTGTGAGGGAGGACAGGCGGGCCAGGGACAGTGCCAGCAACAGGGACCAGGGGGTGGTGGGAAGGTAAAATAAAGGCAGAGGAAACTTCTCCCAATTGAGGCACACCTACCCAAGGCCTCTGCCCCTACCCAGACTCCTGACTTTGACCTGCCTAAAATAAATCCGGGGTCTGCAAATGGCCTGGAGGCTGCAAATGGCCTGAAGGCTGGTGGTTGGAGGGCAAATAAAGGCAACTCATGGCACTGCATGCTGCCCCTTGGTGGGCAGGTCCCAGGTCCCAGGGTACCAGCCCCCCTGGGATGTGATGTGGGCAGCCTCTGAGCTAAGTGAGGTGCAAACAAGAAACCTGGGTTGCCTTTGCCCTCTGTCCGCCCCTTGTCCTCTGTTTACATCCTCCCTTCCCGTAAATGAGTTGGGTGCTGGGCCCCACTGGCCCTGATCCAGACACACCTGTAGGACAGGTTGGGCAGAGCTCTTGGGGGTGGAGAGCGGGTGGCAGTACTGGCAGGTGTTTCAGGCCCTTGGGGAGCAAGCTCTGTTCCTTTCCATGGCAGTGCTGCTGCCAGGCTCTTGCTGCCTTGGGCCAGGAATTCTTGGCCAACTCCAAAAGGATGGGATGGCTCTAGGGGGGGCTACCTTGCCCAAGGAGTGCCAGGAAGTTGTGTTCAAGCCCTCAGAGGCAAGAGGACCAAAGGCTCTTTATCTTCAGTGGGCATTTCCCAGCAGAAATCTGAGGTCTAGAGCGAGACAGAGTAGAATTGACAATAAGATCCACACTTGAGCTGCTAGCTGCCTTGATGGGAGACCCCACTGTAACATGGTGTCCAGGAGGAGGTGGTGGTACTGGGCACCCTGGGTGGCTCTGCCTCTCTCTGGACTTTGTTCTGCAGTCAGGTCAGTTGAGGAAGCAAGAGTAAACCTGGAGTTCGGGTTTCTGGAAGGAGCAAGGGGGAAAGGCAGACTTGGGCAAGGGACATAGGTGTCAGATGAGGCAAGTCTGAGTCAGAAGGCAGAGCCTGTGTCCCAGAGGAAGAGAAACACCAGTGTCCAGCCTCCAGGCCACTTGCAGCCCCCAGATTTATTTTAGGCAGGTCAGAGTCAGGAGTCTGGGTAGGGGCAGAGGCCTTGGGTGGGTGTGTCTCAACTCAGAGAAGTTTCCTTTGCCACCAGAGGATTAACTGACCAAGTTTACCTAAGATGTGTTTTCCACCTGATCTCTTCTGTCTCTCTCAACAACAATGATGACTGTGTACTCAGTCAACAAATATGTAGTAACTGCTTACTATGTGCCCAGCCCTTTGCTGGGTGCTTAGATCACAGCTGTGTTCATTGCTGACTTTACCAATCCATGGCATCATCTCGGTGGGGCACTGTCCTGGTCAGCTCCTTCTCCCATTCCCTCCATCACTCCTCCACCCTCACCTGCAGCTCCTGCATCTCTTGACTCTCATCAAATGATCTTGCTGTCTTCTTCACCGGAAGGCCATGACCTCAAACAGGAAATCCTTCAGTTTCCCACCCTGCTGAATCTGTACCACCTTCCCTCCAGAGGAGTAGAAGAGGTGTCAACCCTGCCCCGGTGCTGGCGGTCCCAGTCCTGCTCAGCTTCTCTGGACAGGAGATTAGCACACAGAGGCTCAGCTCTAAGACCACCTAGGGGCCTGCTTTAGGGGATCCTGCTGAGTAAGGCAGAGGCTCAGGGTGGCCACAGTGGAGAACTGCTGGCTTAGCCTGTTTCCTGCATTGTGCCTGAGATGCCTGTGGCAAAGCTTTGCAGTCCCCACACCTGATTCTGTATGTCCTGGGACACAATGACTTGGATTTCATCTTTTTTTTGTTTTTTCAAGCCAAAAATTAGGATTCAGTTTATTCCAACATTGAATGTATCAGGAAAACCAAAGATAAAGTGACAGAGGTACATTAGGCACACTGTATACAGATTTCATCTTTACTTGACCTTTGCCAAAGAACTATGCATATTCTGGTGATGGTGGTTTTCTTCAACAGATCTTTACGGGGAAGGCCCTCTCATTTCCTCCACACCTTTCCTCTAGTAAAAGGGTTCTCACCCTCCAAGGAGTGTTGGGATTGTCTCCCCAGGTCATATCATCTGTCATCCATATGGGCTGTTAGCTCTGCGATTTTTGTTCTCAGTCCCCAGGCTGTCTCTCAGCTCTAGAAGGAATTGTTCAAGGTCCTCCAGGTCCATGGCTCACTGCCTACTGCCTTTTCCTTTTAGGGTGGTAAATTATGGTAAAGTAAATATATGGGGAAACTAACAATAGATAAGGATTATTTAGGATTTTTTTTTGAAACAGGGTTTCACCTGTCACCCAGGCTGGAGTGCAGTGGTACAATCTCAGCTCACTGTAACCTCTACCTCCCAGGTTCAAGAGATTCTTGTGCCTCAGCCTCCTGAGTAGGTGGGATTACAGGTTCCCACCACCACACTGGCTAATTTTTTTTTTTTTTGAGACGGAGTTTCGCTGTTGTTGCCCGGGCTGGAGTGCAATGGTGCGATCTTGGCTCACCACAACCTCCGCCTCCTGGGTTCAAGCGATTCTCCTGCCTTAGCCTCCTGAGTAGCTGGGATTACAGGCATGCACCACCACACCCAGCTAATTTTGTATTTTTAGTAGAGACAGGGTTTCTGTCCATGTTGGTCGGGCTGGTCTTGAACTCCCGACCTCAGGTGATCCGTCTGCCTCAGCCTCCCAAAGTGCTGGGATTACAGGTGTGAGCCATCGTGCCTGGCCTTAATTTTTGTATTTTTTAGCAGAGATGAGGTTTCACTCTGTTGGCCAGGCTGGTCTTGAACTCCTGGCCTCAAGTGATCCACACACCTCAGCCTCCCAAAGTGCTGGGATTACAGACATGAGCCACCACTTCTGGCCCCAATATGTCACTTTTACAAAGGGAAACTTATGCCCTGCTTTTAGGCAGAGAGAGGGCAGAGAGCTAGCTTCTCCTGTGTCAGCTATATCTCAGTTGCCTTCAGCCCAAAATAATTATTTTGCCATAGTCTGATGCCCTTCACAGGTTAGTCCTATTCCTAACACAGGCACCCTGGAAGGCTGAAGTCCTCTGTACAGCTCTTGCTCCCTCTAGAAGAGATTTTCTAGCTCTCTTTGCTGTTCCCCCACTCTTTAGAGCCATGACTCTGCCTGTCTCCAGCACTTGTTGCTCCATCATTCTTTCTTAAGCTGGGTTTCCCCTGATCTCTCAGAATATATCATTCCAGAGTCACTAGAAAGAATGGGAGCAGACGGGAAAGGGTGGGGAGAACTACCACCTATTACGTAGGCATGTGTTTTGCATATGTTATCAAAGTCTTTCAACAACCCTGTGGAGTAGGTACTATTATTATCCCTTTCTACTTATAAGGAAATATAAGAGTCATATAGGTTGGGCCGCTCACCCAAGGTCAAGTTGTTACCTTACAGCGGTGGAGCCTGGACACCAGCCCAGGTCTTGTAGACCAGAGCTTCTCAAACTATCTGTGAAGGACCAATTTTGAAAAAAAAAAAAAAAAAAGGACCAATTTTGTTTTTGCTTTGGTTTGGGTTGTTTTTAATTTCCAGTCTAAAATTATTGCAAAGCATAATAAAAATGAATTGCTGGAAAAATGAAAAGAAGGAAAGGATATACAAATTATAAGCCCATTTTGTTGTTGCTGTTGTTGTTGTTATTGGGTTGAACAGATGTAACATTTTTCTGTCAAATTACTTTAATAGTTTCTAAGCATGGACTGGTACCAACCAGTCTGCAGGCCACATCACAGGCTGCATGAAGAGAATCTCTCTGGGGATGGGCTGTGTGGCTCATGTCTGAAATCCCATCACTTTGGGAGGCTGAGGCAGGCGGGTTGCTTGAGCCTAGCACTTTGAGACCAGCCTTGGAAGCACATTGAGACCTCATCTCTATGAATAATTGAAAAATTAGGTGGGAGCTGGGCGCGGTGGCTCATGCCTGTAATCCCAGCACTTTGGGATGACAAGGAGGGCAGATCACTTGAGGTCAGGAGTTCGAGACCAGCCTGGTCAACATGGTGAAACTCTAGTAAAACTACAAAAATTAGCAGGGCATGGTGGCTGCACACCTGTAATCCCAGCTACTCTGGAAGCTGAGGCAGGAGAATCACACGAATCCGGGAAGCGGAGGTTGCAGTGAACCAAGATCTCCCCACTGCACTCCAGCCTGGGCTACAAAGTGAGACTCCACTTAAAAAAAAAAAAAAAAGAAAAAGAAAAAGAAAAGAAAAGAAAAATTAGGCCAGTGGCTCATGCCCATAATCCCAACACTCTGGGAAGCTGAGACAGGCGGATCACTTTAGGTCAGGAGTTCCAGACCAGCCTGGCCAACATGGTAAAACCCCGTCTCTACTAAAAATACAAAAATTAGGCCGGGCGTGGTGGCTCACGCCTGTAATCCCAGCACTTTGGGAGGTCGAGGTGGGTGGATCACAAGGTCAGGAGATCGAGACCATCCTGGCTAACACAGTGAAACACCATCTCTACTAAAAATACAAAAAATTGCCGGGCGCGGTGGCTCACGCCTGTAATCCCAGCACTTTGGGAGGCCGAGACAGGTGGATCACGAGGTCAGGAGATCAAGCCCGTCCTGGCTAACACGGTGAAACCCTGTCTCTACTACAAATACAAAAAAATTAGCCAGGCGTGGTGGCAGGCACCTGTAGTCCCAGCTACTCGGGAGGTGGAGGCAGGAGAATGGCGTGAACCCGGGAGGCGGAGCTTGCAGTGAGCCGAGATCACGTCACTGCACTCTAGCCTGGGCGACAGAGTGAGACTCCGTCTCAAAAAAAAAAAAAAATACAAAAAATACAAAAAATTAGCTGGGCATGGTTGCAGATGGCTGTAATCCCAGCTACTTGGGAGGCTGAGGCAGGAGAATGGCATGAACCCAGGAGGCGGAGATTGCAGTGAGCCGAGATCCTGCCACTGCACTCCAGCCTCGGCGACAGAGCAAGACTCTGTCTCAAAAAAATAATAAAAATAAATAAATGTTTTTGTTTTTGTTGAGACGGAATCTCGCTCTGTTCCCTGGGCTGGAGTGCAATGGCACGATCTTGGCTCACTGCAACCTCTGCCTCCCGAGTTCAAGTGATTCTCCTGCCTCAGCCTCCTGAGTAGCTGGGATTACAGGTGCCCGCCACTGTGCCCGGCTACTTTTTGTAGTTTTAGTAGAGACAGGGTTTCACTATGTTAGTCAGGCTGGTCTTGAACTCCTGACCTCAGGTGATCTGCCCGCCTCGGCCTCCCAAAGTGCTGGGATTACAGTCGTGAGCCACCGCACCTGGCGAGACTCACTCTTGAGGTTGGCCCAGGTTACCGAGGAGTATGTCATGGTCTTCAGGTTTTTTGATCTTAGAAAAGATTGAGAGTAACTCTGTCTATCTGTAAGAGTGTACATTGCCAGAAAAATGTCTGGAAGGACACTCACTAATAGGCTGTCAGTTGCTATCTCTGGGGGTAGAATTTAATATGATTTTTCATTTCTTCTTTCTACCCATTGGGCACTGATTGAATCATATAATAGCCATGTACTTTTTAAAAATAGCAGCTTCTTTGAGATTTAATTCACAATGCCATAAAATTCATCCTTTAAATGTATACACTTCAGTGGTTTCTAATATATTCACAGAATTGTGCAGCCATCACCACTAGCTCGTTTCAGAACATTTTTAACACTCCAGAAATAAACGCTGTGCCCATTAACAGCCACTCCCCATTTCTCTCTCTCCTCAGTCTCTGGCAACCACTAATCTACTTTCTGTCTCTATAGATTTGGATATTCTGGACATTTCACATAAATGGAATCATACAACTTACGGTCTTATGGGATTGGCTCTTGCATTTGGCATATCCTTTTCAAGTTTCCACCATGTTGTTGGATGTACTTCACTACTTTTTATTGCTGAATAATATTCCAACCAAGTTCTACTGTTACAAATATTTTGCAAAAAGTTGGTGGGGGCCAGGCGCAGTGGTTCACACCTGTAATCCCAGCACTTTGGGAGGCCAAGGAGAGAGGATCACTTGAGGTCAGAAGTTCAAGACCAGCCTGGCCAACAGGGTGAAATACCATCTCTACTAAAAATACAAAAATTAGCTGGGTGTGGTCATGGGCACCTGTAATCCCAGCTACTCGGGAGGCTGAGGCAGAGAATAGCTTGAACCTGGGAGGTGGAGGTTGCAGTGAGCTGAGATCAGGCCACTGCACTCCAGCCTGGGCGACAGAGGGAAACTCTGTCTCAAAAAAAATAATAATAATAATAATTTTTTTATTTTTTATTTTTATTTATTTATTTTTTTGAGACAGAGTCTTGCCCTGTCGCCCAGGCTGGAGTGCAGTGGTGCAATCTTAGCTCACTGCAACCTCCACCTCCCAGGTTCAAGCGATTCTCTTGCCTCAGCCTCCTGAGTAGCTAGGATTACAGACATGTGCCACCACGCCTGGCTAATTTTTGTATTTTTAGTAGAAAAATGTTGGTCAGGCTGGTCTTGAACTCCTGACCTCAAGTGATCCACCTGCCTCAGCCCCCCAAAGTGCTGGGATTACAGGCGTGAGCCACTGCACCCGGCCATAAAATAATTTTTTAAAAAAGCTGGTAGGGGCTGGGCATGGAGCTTCATGCCTGTAATCCCAGCATTTTTTTTTTTTTTTTTTTTTTTTGAGACTGAGTTTCTCTCTTGTTGCCCAAGCTGGAGTGCAATGGTGTAATCTTGGCTCACTGCAACCTCCGCCTCCTAGGTCAGGTTCAAGCGATTCGTCTGCCTCAGCCTCCCAAGTAGCTGGGATTACAGGCATGCACCACCACGCCTGGCTAATTTTTGTATTTTTAGTATAGACAGGGTTTCTCCATATTGGTCAGGCTGGTCTCAAATCCTGACCTCAGGTGATCCACCCACCTCGGCCTCCCAAAGTGCTGGAGTTACAGGCGTGAGCCACCTCGCCCAGCCTCATCCCAGCATTTTGAGAAGCCAAGGCAGGAGGGTGGCTTGACCCCAGAAGTTTGAGACCAGCCTGGGCAACATAGTGAGACCTCCTGTCTACAAAAAATTTAAAAATGGGCTGGGCGCAGTGGCTCACACCTATAATCCCAGCACTTTGGGAGGCCGAGGCAGGCGGATCACATGAGGTCAGGAGTTCGAGACCAGCCTGATCAACAAGGCAAAACCCTGTCTCTACTAAAAATACAAAAATTAGCCAGGTGTGTAGCACATGCCTGTAATCCCAACTACTCGGGAGGCTGAGGTAGGAGAATTGCTTGAACCCGGGAGGCGGAGATTGCAGTGAGCTGAGATCACGCCACTGCACTCGAGCCTGGAAGACAGAGCAAGATTCTGTCTCGAAAAAAAAAAAAAATTAAAAAATGTGGGAAGATTGCTTGAGCCTAGGAGGTCAAGACTGCAATGAGCTGTGATCATGCCTCTGCGCTTCAGCCTGGGTGACAGGGAGAGACACTGGCTCAGGAAAAAAAAAAAAAGCTGGTGGGCTTTGAGTTTCGTGTACAAGTAGAGAATGTATCTAAATTATTAGCATCATTATCACTCAAAAATGTTTCTATTGAGCAGCTTTTGGAAGAGCTGCTGGGGACACTCATGTGGACATGACAGAAAATAGATCTGCCTCAAAAAGTAAAAAAAATAACAGATGCAGCCGGGCACGGTGGCTCAAGCCTGTAATCCCAGCACTTTGGGAGGCCAAGGCGGGCGGATCATGAGGTCAGGAGATCGAGACCATCCCAGCTAACACGGTGAAACCCTGTCTCTACTAAAAATACAAAAAATTAGCTGGGCACGGTGGCAGGCGCCTGTAGTCCCAGCTACTTGGGAGGCTGAGGCAGAAGAATGGCGTGAACCCAGGAGGCGGAGGTTGCAGTGAGCTGAGATTGCGCCACTGCACTCCAGCCCGGGCGACAAAGCGAGACTCCGTCTCGAAAAAAATAATAATAATAATAACAGATGCTGGTAAGATTTCTAGATAAAGGGGAACGCTGATACACTGTTGGTGGGAATGTAAATTAGTACAACTGTTGTAGAAAGCAGTGTGGGAATTCCTCAAAGAGTTAGAAACAGAAATACCATTCGACCCAGCAGTCTCATTACTGGGTATATACTCAAAGGAATAGAAAGCATTCTACATAAAGACACATGCATGCGTATGTTCCTCACAGCACTATTCACAATAGCAAAGACAAAGAATCAACCTAAATGCTCATCGATGATAGACTGAATAAAGAAAATGTGGTACATATACACCATGGAATACTAAGCAGCCAAAAAAAAAATAATGAGATCACGTCTTGTGCAGGAACATGGATGGAGCTGGAGGCCATTATCCTAAATGAACTAATGCAGGAACAGAAAACCAAATACCGCATGTTCTCACTTACAAGTGGGAGCTAAATGATGGGAACACATGGACACAAACGGGAACAACAGACACCGGGGCCTCCTTGAGGGTGGAGGCTGGAAGGAGGGAGAGGATCAGAAAAAATCACTATTGAGTACTAGGCTTAATACCTGGGTGATGAAATAACCTGTACAACAAACTCCTGTGACAGAAGTTTACCTAATAACTAAACTGCACATGTACCCCTGAACCTAAAATAAAAGTTATTTTAAAAACTAGATCTGGGCCGGGTGCAGTAGCTCATACCTGTGATCCTAGTACTTTGAGAGGCCGAGGTGGGTGGATCACCTGAGGTCAGGAGTTCAAGACCAGCCTGGCCAACATGGTGAAACCCCATCTCTACTAAAAACACAAAAATCAACCGGGTATGGTGGCATACACCGGTAATCCCAACTACTCGGGAGGCTGAGGCAGGAGAATCGCTTGACCCCAGAAGGCAGAGGTTGCAGTGGGCTGAGATTGCACCACTGCACTCCAGCCTGGGCAACAGAGCAAGACACCATCTCCAAAAAAAAAAGATCTGCCTTTGAGTAGCTTACATTGGGGCTGGTGAGGGACAGATAGTAAACAAGTACAGAAAGACACTGGATAATCTCTGGTGGATAAGGGCTCTGAAGACAAGATGGCTGGGTGAAGTGCTGGAAAGTGGGGTGGGGTTGGGAAGGGGATCTATTTTAGATAGGGTGCTGGGCAGAGGCTCTCTGAATAGGTGAGATTTGAACTGAGACCTGTCTGGTGAGACGCAGAGGAAAGAGGAAACAGCAGGTGGGCCTTGAGACAGGAGCAAGCTGGGTGTTTTGGGGAAACAGGGAAGCTGTGTGCCAAGGCCAGTGAATACATGGTGGCACCTGATGAGACTGAGGAGGTAGCCACAGGGGACCAGAATGCATACGCTCTTGCAGGCCAGAGCAAAGAGACGGGGTGTTATTCTATGGGAGATGAGAAGCCACAATTTTAAGACAGGGAGTCATCCAATCTATTTTTTTTTCTTTTTTCTTTTTGAGACGATGTTTCACTCTTGTCACCCAGGCTGAAGTGCAATGGTATGATATTGGCTCACCGCAACCTCTGCCTCCCGGGTTCAAGTGATTCTCCTGCCTTAGCCTTTCAAGTAGCTGGGATTACAGGCGTGTGCCACCACACCTGGCTAATTTTTTTGTATTATTAGTAGAGATGGGGTTTCACCATGTTGGCCAGGCTTGTCTTGAACACCTTAACTCAGGTGATCTGCCCGCTTTGGCCTCCCAAAGTGCTGGGATTACAGGAGTGAGCCATCGTGCCCGTCGTGCCCGGCCTTTTTTTTTTGAGATGGATTCTAACTCTGTCACCCAGGTTGGAATGTGGTGACACAATCTCGGCTCACTGCAGTCTCCACCTCCTGGGTTCAAGCTGTTCTTCTGCCTCAGCCTTCTGAATAATTGGGATTACAGGTGTGTGCCACCATGCCTGGCTAAATTTTGTATTTTTAGTAGAGTCAGGGTTTTACCATGTTGGCCGGGCTGGTCTTGAATTCCTGACCTCAAGTGATCCTCCTGCCTCGACCTATCAAAGTACTGGGATTACAGGTGTGAGCCACCTCACTTGGCCTGATTTCCATGTTTAAAAGCTCACTCTGGTGGCCATGTGAAGATAGACAGGAGCAAGAGTATAGGTGGGACAGCCGTTAAGAGGCTACTGCAGGCCTCCATGGTGGAGACAATGGTGCCTTGGACCGGGATGGAGCAGGGGAGGTGGTGAGAAATGGACAGGCTAGGATTATATTTTGGTGGTGGAGCTGAAAGAATCTGCTGATGAATGAGCTGTGAGGCATAAGAAATACAGGCGGCAACAACAGAGTCCAGGCGTTTGCTGAGAGGATGGTAATGCAACAGTGAGCACAGGAGGCCAAAACATCACACTCACAGAAGACCAATGGTCACTGAGGTTGCTATTTTTTTTTTTTGAGACAGAGTCTCACTCTGTCGCCCAGGCTGGAGTGCAGTGGCGCAATCTCAGCTCACCGCAACCTCTGCCTCCTGGATTCAAGTGATTCTCCTGCCTCAGCCTCCCGAGTAGCTGGGATTACAGGCGTGCCCCACCATACCTGGCTAATGTTGGTATTTTTAGTAGAGACAGGGTTTCACCATTTTGGCCAGGCTGGTCTTAAACTCCTGACCTCAGGTGATCCGCCCACCTCTGCCTCTCAAAGTGCTGGGATTACAGGCGTGAGCCACCGCGCCTGGCTGCAGTTGCTATTTAGATCTGGAATGCTTTTCCCAGCTTAGTGTGGTCAAGATAGGGATGGGCCGAGGCTGGCACTGATGCTAGACTTCCGTGCACAGGGCAAGTATGGACAAGCCCCAAGTGGCTTTGTGAGGCCCACACAGTGAAGCTTGGGAAATGGGAAGTGGGGCTGCCCCGGGATTCTGGTATCTATGACAACTAAGGCCACTGCACATCCTCATGGCTCTCCCAGAGACCTCAGGTGAGGCCCTTCTGTGTTCCTCAAGCACCCATGCCACCTGCGGGGTGGGGCAGGACCCTCCTACCCAGCCCTGGGCCTCCTGGGGAACCACGGGTGCTCAGGGGTAACCTGAGCCAGCCTTGCTGGGGCATGGGCAGGCGTGGTGGCGTGGGCCTGGCGCCAGAGAGTGGAGCAGAATGTCAGCTCTGTGAGCCGCACCGGGTGCCAGCACTCTGCAAACAGACTCTAGTCACCAGATAGACTGGAGTCACGAACCTAACAAAGCGCTCAGCTGGGCAACTGTAACTGCAGAGGGCGGGGCCGCACAGTGCTGCCTAGCACCTCCTGCCTTGATCTGGTCAGGGTTATGGGAGGAGACAGGTTCCCCAGGAGGGCCCATTAACAAGATTAATTGGGGTGGCCTGGGGGACTCTGGGATGCTCACTGGAAACATATCCTGGGGGAATGAGGTAGGTGGGGAGCCAGGAAAACTGCCCCGTCTGGTTTCCTTCCCTACAGCCCTTTATCTGGAGAGACAAGCTCTACTATATTACAAGGGGTTAATTTAAGAAGGGGTTGCTGGGCATGGTGGCTCATGCCTGTAATCCCAGCTCTTTGGGAGGCCGAGGTGGGTGGATCACTTGAGGTTAGGAGTTTAAAACCAGCCTGGCCAACATGGCGAAACCCCATCTCTTCTAAAAAAACAAAAATTGCCGGGCACAGTGGCTCACACCTATAATCCCAGCACCCTGGGAGGCCGAGGCGGGTGGATCATCTGAGTTCAGGAGTTCGAGGCCAGCCTGGCCAACATGGTGAAACCCTGTCTCTACTAAAAATACAAAAATTAGCCAGGTATGGTGGTGCACGTCTGTAATCCCAGCTACTCGGGAGGCTGAGGCATGAGAATCACTTGAACCTGGGAAGCAGAGGTTGCAGTGAGCTGAGATCACGCCACTGCACTCCAGCCTGGACAACAGAACGAGACTCCATCTCAAACAAACAAAACAACATCATATTAAAAAGAAAACCCGGGCCTATTTTTTTTAAACACCCACTGCAGAAGTGACCCTTCTCATTGGTGGCTGGTGAAATTGTTCTTGCCAAGGTTTGGTATGACCAGGTAAAAAACTTTCAATGCTCAAAGTGAGGAAGCACAGAAGTCATGTACTCTGCATTGTAGCTGACCAGAAGGTAAATCAAGAACCACTGAGCATGGCTGGGTGCTGTGGCTCATGTCTGAAACCCTTGCACTTTGGGAGGCTGAGGCAGGAGGATCGCTTGAGCCCAGGAATTCGAGACCAGCCTAGCAACATAGCGAAACCCTGTCTGTACAAAAAAAATTTAAAAATTAGCTGGGTGTGGTGGTACATGCCTGTGATCCCAGCTACTCAGGAGGCTGAGGTGGGACGATCACTTGAGCCTGGGAAGTTGAGGTTGCAGTGAGTCATGCTCACACCACTGCACTCCAGGCTGGGCCACCCTGTCTCAAAAAACAAATAAAAAACAGGAACCACTGAGCATAGGTCACTGGAAGGGAGATTTTGTCTTAATAGAAAAATTCCAACAAGGGGATGGGCAATTTTCTGAGAAGGGGACATGGGTGTTTGTTCATGCAAAGCCTGGATGTCAAAGGAACAAACAAAGTCTGGGGAACCAACCAATCTCATTGCCAGCTACCAATGTGGACCATGCCTGCTGCAGTTACACCCACAGTGCTGTAATTCTCAATCCCTCTGGTCATCTCTGTCCTCCTGCAAGCCCAAGCCTACTGTGATGGGGTTTCCTCTCCCTTGATCTACCCTCCTACTGTCTCCCCACCCTCCACCAAACACTCTTCACTTTCTGGCCTCAGTTAAATTTAGCCCAGCCCTGAGGGTGCTGCTTCCCTTGGAGCCTGTGTAGCCTGTGAAATCCAGTCATGCCCTCAGGGGCCAGAGGTGAGGCAGACTGTCTTCCCTGTCATCTCAGTAACTGTGACTTCCATCTACTAGGTTGCTGTAACCAAAAATCAAGATGTCATCCTTGATTCTTCTGTATCCCTCATTCCTCCTTTTTTTTTTTTTTTAAGATGGAGTCTCAATCTATCACCCAGGCTGGAGTGCAGTGACGCGATCAGAGCTCACCACAACCTCCACCTCCCAGGTTCAAGTGATTCTCCTGCCTCAGCCTCCCAAGTAGCTGGGACAACAGGTGTGTGCCACCACGCCCAGCTAATTTTTGTATTTTTAGTAGAGACAGGGTTTCACCGTGTTGACCAGGCTGATCTCGAACTCCTGACCTCAAGTGATCTGCCTGCCTCAGCCTCCCAAAGTGCTGGGATTACAGGTGTGAACCACAATGCCTGGCCGCCTTAGCGTACTTCTATCTTCAAACATCATTCTGGGCATTTACTGTGCCCTTTCAACCTGAAAACTGAAGGATATTTAGTTCAGTTTTTGGAAATTTGCTTGGATTGTTTCAGTGGTTTTTTGTTTTTGTTTTTTTTTTTTTTTGAGATGGACAGAGTCTCACACTGTCACCTAGGCTGGAGTGCAGTGGCGCGATCTCAGCTCACTGCAAGCTCTGCCTCCCGGGTTCATGCCATTCTCCTGCCTCAGCCTTCCCGAGTAGCTGGGACTACAGGCGCCTGCCACCACGCCCGGCTAATTTTTTGTATTTTTAGTAGAGACAGGGTTTCACCGTGTTAGCCAGTATGGTCTCAATCTCCCGACCTCGTGATCCGCCCGCCTCAGCCCCCCAAAGTGCTGGGATTACAGGTATGTGCCACCGCGCCCAGCTAATTTTTGTATACTCTTTGCTCTTTCAAGAACCCCTATTTATCGGAAGTTGGGCTCTTCACAGCAAATTGTCTAATTCTCTTTTCTTTCCTGTTTGCATCTTGTTGTCTTTCAACTCTAATTTCTGGAAGATTTCCTCAACTTTGTTTCTAACCCTTTATTGAGTTTATATTTTCTGTTTTCATGTATCTAATTTCCAAGAGCTCTTTTTATGTTTTTGGTTATTGTGGGGGTTTTTTTGAGGCAGGATCTCACCCTGTCACCTAGACTGGAGTGCAGTGGCGCGATCACGGCTGACTGCAGCCTCCACCTCCCAGGCTCAGGCAATCTTTCTGCCTCGGCTGCCCAAGTAGCTGGGACTACAGGGACATGTCATCACGTCCAGCTAATTATTTTTGTTTTTTTGTAGAGATGAGGTCTTACTTTATTGGCCAGGCGGACCATGTCCGATACATGTTATTTTTTTTATAGCATTCTACTCTTGTGCCTTTGTTTTCTATTGTTGCATAACAAATTACTCCAAAAGATAGAGACTTAAAAAAAAATGAACATTCATTGTTTTACAGGTTCTTTTCTTTTCTTTTTTTGAGGCAGAGTCTTGCTGTTTCACCCAGGCCAGCTAGAGTGCAGTGGCGTGATCTCAGCTCACTGCAAACTCCGCCTCCCAGGTTCAAGCAATTCTCCTGCTTCAGCCTCCCGAGTTGCTGGGATTACAGATGCCTGCCACCATGCCCAGCTAATTTTTGTATTTTTTAGTAGAGACGGGGTTTCACCATGTTGGCCAGGCTGGTCTTGAACTTCTAACCTCATGATCCACCTGCCTCGGCCTCCCAAAGTGCTGGGATTACAGGCGTGAGCCACCGTGCCTGGCCTTTTTTTATTTTTTTGAGACGGAGTCTCACTCTGCGCCCAGGCTGAAGTGCAGTGGCGCAATCTTGGCTCACTGCAACCTCTGCTTCATGGGGTCAAGTGATTATCCTGCCTCAGCCTCCCAAGTAGCTGGGATTACCAGCATGCCCCACCATGCCCGGCTAATTTTGTATGTTTAGTAGAGATGGGGTTTCACTATGTTGGCCAGGCAGATCTTGTACTGACCTCAAGTGATCCACCTGCCTCGGCCTCCCAAAGTGCTGGGATTACAGGTGTGAGCCACCGTTTCTTTTTGTCAGGAATTCTGGTGGGGCCTACCTCGGTACACTTAGGCTTGGGGGTCCCTCCTAAGGCTGCAGTCATCTGAAGGCTTGATTGGGGCTGGAGGATCCACTTCCAAGGAGGCCCAGAAACACATCTGGAGGAGAGCTGACGGTGATTCTTGGCCACAGTTCCTCCCAGTGGAGGCCTCTCCAGAGATTGCTTAAGCGTCCTTCTGACACAGCCACTGGCTTTCCACAAAGTGAGCAGCCTCAGAGGGTACAAGTTGAAAGTGGCAATGTCTTTTATGACTTAGCCTTGGAAGCCACATGTTGTCACTTTGCCCACATTCTATTGTAAATTGGGTTGCTTCTGGCTTTGCCCCTGCTGTCTTAAGATGTAGTGTGTCAGAGGGACACAGGAAGCAACTGAAAGAGCTCCCACTGGTCAAAGCCTAAACAATCTGAACAACAAAATCAAGTAGTGTTGGATGACAACGCAGAATATGACACAGACATCCACAAGTCCACACTGATGTAAGTAAATGACTGCCCTATTGGATGATGCCCACACCCAGCCCTGCCTCTCCAACCCCATTTCTAATCATGAGAGGAATAGCAGACAAATCCCAACTCTGGGGCATTCTCCAAAACGAATCTCCAGGAATCGTCAAAACTGCCAAGGTCATTAAAAACTAGGAAAGTCTGCCGTGTGTGGTGGCTCATGCTTGCTTGTAATCCCAGCACCTTGAGAGGCCGAGGTGGGCGGATCGCCTGAGGTCAGGAGTTTGAGACCACCCTGACCAACATGATGAAACCCCGTCTCTACTAAAAATACAAAATTAACCGGGCATGGGTGGTGCATGCTCATAATCCCAGCTACTTGGGAGGCTGAGGCAGGAGAATCGCTTGAACCTGGGAGGTGGAGGTTGCAGTGAGCCGAGATCGCGCCATTGCACTCCAGCCTGGGCAACAAGAGAGAAACTCTGTCTCAAAAAAACAAAAACAAAACGTCCGGGTGCGGTGG
This sequence comes from Gorilla gorilla gorilla, assembly GCF_029281585.2. Lineage (NCBI taxonomy): Eukaryota > Metazoa > Chordata > Mammalia > Primates > Hominidae > Gorilla > Gorilla gorilla. The sequence goes on along the minus strand of NC_073224.2, from coordinate 54,697,642 downwards.
CTCATGCCTGTAATCCCAGCACTTTGGGAGGCTGAGGTGGGAAGATCACCTGAGGTCGGGAGTTTGAGACCAGCCTGACCAATGTGGAGAAACCCTGTCTGTACTAAAAATACAAAAAAATTAGCCAGGCGTGGTCACACATGCCTGTAATCCCAGCTACTCAGGAGGCTGAGGCAGGATAATCACTTGAACCCAGGAGGCGGAGGTTGTGGTGAGCTGAGATCGTGCCACTGCACTCCAGCCTGGGCAACAAGAGTGAAACTCCATCTCAAAAAAAAAAAAAAAAAAAAAAGACATAACCAAACAAAACAAAAATCAAGGAAAGTATGAGAAACTGTCACAGCCAAGAGAAGCCCGAGGAGACATGATGACTAAATGTAATGTGGTATCCTGGATGGGGTACTGGAACAAAAAAATACACATTAAGGAAAAACTCAGAAAATCTGAGTAGTTGGGCATTGTGGCACACACCTGTAATCCCAGCTACTGGAGAGGCTGAAGCAGGAGGATCCCTTGAGTCCAAGAATTCAAATCCAACCTGGGTAACATAGCAAGACCGTCTCAACAAATAAATAAATTTGAATAAAATATGGACTTTAGTTAATAGTAATGTATCGATATTGGCTCACTAATTGCGACAAATGTACTATACTAATGTGGGATGTTAATAATAGGAGACACTGGTTATGGGGTATATGGGAACTGTTGGTATTCCTTTTTCAATTTTTCTGTAAATCTAAAATTATTATTATTATTATTATTATTTTGAGATGGAGTCTTGCTCTGTCTCCAGGCTGGAGTACAGTGGTGTGATCTTGGCTCATTGCAACCTCTGCCTCCCGGGTTCAAGCAATTCTTCTGCCTCAGCCTCCTGAGTAGCTGGAGTACAGGCGCGCACCACCATGCCCGGATAATTTTTTGTATTTTTAGTAGAGACGGGGTTTCATTGTGTTAGCCAGGATGGTCTCGATCTCCTGACCTCTGCCAGCCTCAGCCTCCCAAAGTGCTGGGATTAGAGGCATGAGCCACAGCACCTGGCTGTAATTCTAAGATTATTACAGGCTGAATACAGTGGTCACACCTGTGGTCCCAGCACTTTGGGAGGCCAAGGCAGGAGGATTGCTTGAGTGTAGGCGTTCCAGATCAGCCTGGGCAATACAGCAAGACCCTGTCTCTAATAAATGAATAAAATCATCAAAGATGTTTATTATAAAAAAAGAAAGATAAATCAGTTATGTCACTTTTTTGCTTAACACCTCAATAACTTTCCATCATAGTTAGAATAAAATCTAAACCCTCTAGCCTGGCCCAGAGAGGCCAACAAAACCTGGCTATTAGCAGCTTTTCCAGTCTCATTTTGACTTCTCCCCGGCCATTCTGCTCCACCTCCTTAAAGCTGTGTGAGCAGGTCATGCTGGGTCTCACCCTAGAGGTTTGTCTGTCTGTTTCTTCAGCTTTCTAGTTAAAATGTCACTTTCCAGAAGGGAGGGGGTGGAAGTAGAGGGTAGGGTCTCTGACCTCCTAAAGTAGTCATCAGATCCATGGAGATAGCTGAGTCACTGCAAAGCCTTATTGACCATCTGATGTTTTTCTTGTTTACTCATTTGTCTGTGGTTGCCTCCATTCATTAGAATGTAAATCTCAGGGTGGGGGCATGTCTTGTTTACTGCTTTAATCCCTAGAACCTGGAAAATCTGGCATATGAAAAGATCTCAATTAATATTTGTTGACTAAAGCCCAGCGCACAGTGGCTCACACCTGTAATCCCAGCACTTTGAGAGGTCAAGGCGGGTGGATCACCTGAAGTCAGGAGTTTGAGACCAGCCTGGCCAACACGGTGAAACCCTGTCTCTACTAAAATTACAAAAAAATAAAAAAAATTAGCCAGGCATGGTGGTGTGCACCTGTAGTCCCAGCTACTCAGGAGGCTGAGGCAGGAGAATCGCTTGAACCTGGGAGGTGGAGGTTGTGGTGAGCCAAGATCACACCACTGCACTGCAGCCTGGGCAACAATGTGAGACCCTGTCTCAAAAAAAAAAAAGAAAAAAAAAAAAAGCAGAATAAAGACAGGATTTTCGAAAAACTTTCAGGTTCAAATATTCTGTTGTCAGATTCTGTAGCTCTGTTTTTTTGTTATTTCTTCCTTATTTACTGTTCTGTCTTTCTTTTCATTATCTCGTGATGTTGCCCCAGTTGGTGGTTTTCTTTCTTTTTTCTTTTTTTTTTTTGAGAGTTTTACTCTGTTGCCCAGGCTGGAGTGCAGTGGCGCAGTCTTGTCTCACTGCAACCTCCGCCTCCTGGGTTCAAGCGATTCTCCTGCCTCCAAGCGATTCTCCTGCCTCAGCCTCCCAAGTAGCTGGGATTACAGGGATGCGCCGCCATGCCCAGCTAATTTTTGTATTTTTAGTACAGTCGGGGTTTCACCGTGTTTGCCAGGCTGGGGGTGATCCACCCACCTCGGCCTCCCAAAGTGCTGGGATTACAGGCATGAGCCACCGCGCCTGGCCAATTGGTGCTGTTCAAACTGTGCTTTACAAAGTTGTGAGTTTCAGAGGCTATTGCTGTTAAGGGTAGGCCCTGCGGAAGACACTGGGCAGAGTGGCTTGAGCCTTGCTTCCTTCTCACCCTGATCCCTGACTCTGGGTTTGTTTGTTAGACTTCCCTGTAAACTGGCATCTGGAGAAAGAATTCTAAGGCTCAACAAGTGTGAAAACTCCTGAAGTGGATCTTTTGAAATTCCAGGCTAAAGTTATTGAGGCTGCCAATAAACACATGAGAAGATACTAATGTCATTAGCCACTAAGGAAAAGCAAATCAAAACCACAATGAAATACCACTTTACACCTGTTAGGATGACTATAATCAAAAAGACAGACAATAACAAGTGTTGTCAATGATGTGGAGAAATTGGAACTCTATATATTGCTAGGAGGAATGTAAAATGGTGCAGTCACTTTGGAAGTCTGGCAGTTCCTTAAAATGTCAAACATAGAGTTACTACGTGACCCAGCACTTCTAGTCTTAGGTGTATTCCCAAGACAAAACAAAACATATGTCCGGCTGGGCGCGGTGACTCACACCTGTAATCCCAGCACTTTGGCAGGCCGAGGTGGTCGGATCACCTGAGGTCAGGAGTTCGAGACCAGCCTCAACATGGAGAAACCCCATCTCTACGAAAAATACAAAATTAGCCGGGTGTGGTGGTGCATGCCTGTAATTCCAGCTACTCGGGAGGCTGAGGTAGGAGAATTGCTTGAACCTGGGAGGCGGAGGTTGCAGTGAGCCGAGATCACGCCATTGCACTCCAGCCTGGGCAACAAGAGTGAAACTCCATCTCAAAAAAAAAAAAAAAAAAAATCCACAGAGAAACTTACACACAAATGTTCAGAGCAGCATTATTCATAATAGGCAAAAAATGAAAACCCAAAATCCTTCAACTGACAGATAAAGAACATGCATATACCTCTAAAATAGGAGATAATTCAGCTATAAAAATCAAGGAAGTGGCCGGGTGTGGTGGCTCAAGCCTGTAATCCCAGCATTTTGGGAGGCTGAGGTAGGTGGATCACTTGAGGTCAGGAGTTTGAGACCACCCTGGCCAACATGGTGAAACCCTGACTCTACTAAAAAATACAAAAATTAGCCGGGCGTAGTGGCGGGCGCCTATAATCCCAGCTAGTCCAGAGGCTGAGGCAGGAGAATCACTTGAACCTGGGAGGCAGAGGGTGCAGTGAGCCGAGATCACGCCACTGCACTCCAGCCTGGGCAATAGAGCAAGACTCAATCTCAAAAAAAAAAAAAAGAAAAAAAAAAGAAGGAAGTATGGATGAACCTTGGAAACATTATGCTAAGTGAAAGAAGCCAGTCACAAAAGACCATACATTACACGGTTCCATTTATATAAGATGTCCAGAATAGGCAAATCTATAGAGACACAAAGTACATTACTGGCTGCCTAAAGCTGGGAGGAGAGGAGAATGGGGAGTGACTGCCAATGGGTACAGGTTTTCCTTTTGGAGTGATAAAAATGTGCATGGGTTTCATTGTGGGGTGATGAAAATGTTCCAAAATTAATTGTGGTGATGGTTGTATAACTCTATGAATACAATAATTGAATTGTAAACTCTATTACTTATTTATATATTTGTTTGAGATGGAGTTTTTGCTCCGTTGCCCAAGCTGGAGTGCAGTGGCGCAATCTGGGCTCACTGCAACCTCCGCCTCCTGGGTTTAAGCAATTCTCCTGCCTCAGCCTCCCGAGTAGCTGGGATTACAGGTGCCTACCACCATGCCCAGCTAATTTTTGTATTTGTAGTAGAGACGAGGTTTCACCATGTTGGCCAGGCTGGTCTCAAACTCCTGACCTCAAGTGATCTGCCTGCCTTGACCTCCCAAAGTGCTGGGATTATAGGTGTGAGCCACTGTGCCCAGCCTGCAAACTTAAATACATAAATTTTATGTGAGTGATATCTCAGTAAAGCTATTTTTAAAAATAATTATCAAAGCCACGTTACATGGAGAGTAACTCTGGGCCTTCAATTCCTTATTCTTTTGTTTTTTCTTTTTCTTTTGAGACAGGGTCTCTCCATGTCGCCCAGGCTGGAACGCGACGGTACCATCACGGCTTACTGCTGCCTTGACCTCCCAGGCCCAGGCAATCCTCCCACCTTGGCCTCCCGAGTAGCTGGGACTGTTGATGCATACCACCATGCCCAGCTAATTTTTTGTAGAGATGGAGTCCCTCTACGTTGCCCAGGCTAGTCTTGATCTCCTGGTCTCAAGACATCCTCCTGACTTGGCCTCCGAGAGAGCTGGGATTACAGGTGTGAGTCACCTCGCCCAGCCATTTCTTTATTCTTTTACACATTAAAGCAGACCCATAAGAGATGATATTAGAATAACGTTGTCCCTCTTCCCCTCTGAGTGAATGGCCTTCTGTCTGGTATTGTTATTAGAATCCTCAAGGTTTTTTTTTTTCTTGAGATGGGTCTTGCTCTGTTGCGTGGGTTGGAGTGCAGTGACATGATCTTGGTTCACTGCAACCTCTGCCTCCTGGGTCAAGTGATTCTCTTGCCTCAGCCTCCCCGGTAGCTGGGGCTACAGGCATGCACCACCACGTCCAGTTAATTTTTGTATTTTTTTAGTAGAGATGGGGGTTTAACCATGTTGGCCAGGCTGGTCTCAAACTCCTGACCTCAGGTTATCCACCCGCCTCAACCTCCCAAAGTGCTGGGATTACAAGCATGAGCCACCGTCCCTGGCCAGAATCCTCAAGTTTTATAAGGTGATGTCAACCTGATCTCTAGGTGAATAGTCTGTTAAGTCATACAGTGCCGTATGAGAGCACGTGCTTGTCTCTTACATGGCTGCATCTGCAGCACCTAGAATAGTGCTTAGCAGATAATAATAGGAAGTAATGTTTGTTGACTGAATGAATGTTAAATTGCTTTTTTGTAGACTCAAAGATGTGCTGCGTAGATCCTCCCTTAAGGAAGGACTCGCTGCCCAGGTGTGGGGAGTGAGGCCACCAGATAGCTCCCAGCTGTCAGCTCTGTCACAGTCTGCCTCAGTTTGAGAGAGCCTGAGGTCATGCCTCCCCAGGGCAGCCTGGATCTAGCGACTAAGATAAGGCTAGAAACACCTGGCCATCACAGCCCATGGTGGGACGACTCTGATAGGCAATACTTACTGCAGAGATCTCCACTGATTGGTCCAGTCTTCACAGGCCTGCATGGCAGCTCAGCTTCTCCCTCGGCCCAGTCCTGCCTCCTGTCTTACTTTTAGAGGTGTTGATCCCTAACAAATGTCTTCTATTCCAGCTCTGTCTCAGGGTCTGCTTCCAGAGAACCCATTCAGGAACGGTCCAAGAAAGCAGGTAATAAGATGGCTTTTGGGAGCTGGATGCCTCACTGCCTAGCTGGCAATGAGGACCTCATCCCTGGTGGGAAGTGGGGTACAGAGGGCTATTGGCACAAGGTGGCAGCATTAAAACTTTCACTGGCGGTAAATCCAGAAGGTATACCAGAGAGAGAGAATGCACTGGAAGGTGTGTGGTCCCAGGAGTCTGACCGGTGTGGAGGAACTGGTATCAATTAGGAGAGGGCTCCTGAATGGCAATTGCTTAACCTCCTACTTCTGTAGAAAGATGAAAAACAGCTGAGGGGACTAACAAGCAACTGAAAATCAGGTGTGAAAGTCAGAAGGTCTTGGCCCAGTGCGGTGGCTCACACTTGTAATCCCAGCACTTTGGGAGGCCGAGGTAGGCAGATCACTTGGGGTCAGGGGTTCAAGACCAGCCTAGGCAAAATGGTGAAATCCTGGCTCTACAAAAATTAGCTGGGTGTGTAGGCATGGTGGTTCATGCCTGTAATCCCAGCTACTCGGGAGGCTGAGGCTTGAGAATTGCTTGAGCCCAAGAGGCGGAAGTTGTAATGAGCTGAGATCGAGCCATTGTTGCCTGGGCAACAGAGTTAGACTCTGGCTCAAATAATAATAATAATAATAATTAGCCAGGCATGGTGGCGGCACGTGCCTATGGTCCCAGCTACTTGGGAGGCTGAGGTGGGAGGATTGCTTGAGCCTGGGAGGTGGAGGTTGCAGTGAGCCGAGCTCATACCACTGCACTGCAGCCTGGGCATTAGAGCCAGATACTTTTTCAAAAAATTAAATTAAATTAAAAATTTAGAAAAATCTGGGACCCTAACCCATGGGATGGAAACAACTATGAGTGGAGACATCCAGGTGAAGGTTCCTGAAGATCCTGGTATCCCAGGCTACTCTGAATCTGCAGATGTGATCCACTCCTCCATATTGTGAGCTAGCACTGCCTCCCTACCAGCCCTTGCTCAAAGGCAATGCAGAAGCCTCACTCCAGCAAGACAAAGAGTGCCCCTTCAGGACCACCTCCTTTTCGGGCTACACTAAACCTTTAAGTCTTGGAGTAAGCCAGCTGGGGAGGTGCTGGGCCTAATGACAGAGAAAAGGAGATTGTGTTTCAAACGAGCTGCGAGAATCAGCATTGCTAGCAGTCCCAGGGGAGTTTGGGTGGAATGATTCCGAGGATGCTTGATTAAGGAGCTGGAACAATTGGATAGGAGACCGGGCATGGTGGCCCACACCTTTAATCCCAGCACTTTGGGAGGCCAAGGCAGGAGGATGGCTTGAGCTCAGAAGTCGAGACCAGCCTGAGCAATATAGCAAGACCTTGTCTCTATTTTTTAAATTAAAATTTAAAATAATGTTTTATATATTTATATATATATATGATAGGAAAATTTATTGACTTTATTGAGCTCTACCGAGATACTGGATTTAGTGAGGATCTCAGGAGAGTGTATGAACTTGCCATAATGATGGCTTCTAGAAGCTGGAAAAAGCGTCCACAGTGAATGAAATTGCAGTACCAGAATTACTGTAGCAGGTGGTGAAGGAAAGGATTAAAAAGTGCAGGGGGCTGGACGGAGTGGCTCAGGCCTGTAATCCCAGCACTTTGGGAGGCCAAGGCAGGTGGATCACGAGGTCAGGAGATCAAGACCAGCCTGGCCAACACAGTAAAACCCTGTCTCTACCACAAATACAAAAAATTAGCTGGGCATGGTGGCATGCACCTGTAGTCCCAGCTATTTGGGAGGCTGAGGCAGGAGAATCGTTTGAACCCGGGAGGCGGAGGTTGCAGTGAGCCGAGATCGTGCCACTGCACTCCAGCCTGGGCAACAAAGCGAGACTCTGTCTCAAAAAAAAAAAAAAAGTGCAGGGAAGGGGACATGCTCAAATGATATGCTGGGTGCTACCAGAAGACCCATCAGATGTTTAGGTTCCATGGGAAGCCCGCAAGGATGCACCATTTACACCAAGACCATCAGGAATGCAGTGCTGAGAGGGACACCAGCAGCACTCAGAAGTTCAGTGGCAGCTTTCCTCTGTAGGCTGAGGCTCCCAGTAGGAGAGGCCTGTTGTTGATATCAGTGGAAATAAGAGGACTCTGAAGCAACGGAGACCAGGTGGCTGCCCTGGCGACAAAAAGCCAGATTGTAGCAGACATTGTAAACACTGGCAAGGTCAGAATGGCAGGCAAGGGAGCATGACCTGCAGATGGCTAATAGAACCTGATGTCTGTGGGGGCAAAATGCATGCACAGCAGACAGGCTTGTATTGTAGAAGACATCAACGATGACTAGAAGGCCAAGGGTGGTTGCCCCATTAAAAAGTTACAATCTGGGCCGGGAACAGTGGCTCAAGCCTGTAACCCCAGCACTTTGAGAGGCCGAGGTGGGAAGATCAGTTGAGGTCGGGAGTTCAAGACCAGCCTGCTCAACATGGCGAAACCCCATCTCTACTAAAAATGCAAAAATTAGCCGGGTGTGGTGGCTGGTGCCTGTAATCCCAGCTATTCAAGAGGCTGAGGCATGAGAATCACTTGAACCCAGGCGGCGGAGGTTGCAGTGAGCCGAGATTGCACCATTGCACTCCAGCCTGGGGGACAGAGTGAGACTCCCTCTCAAAAACAAAAACAAAAAAAAAAGAAAGAAAACAGTCTGTACCTCATACTGCCCAGTTATCAGATGCTCAGCCGAGAGGTTTTTTAAAATTTAGGACATATCAGTTTATCAATTCCTCTGGTATAGGTCATCTACCCTGGAGCACCCTGGACCCTGTGAGAGGTCACCTCAGTCCCTTCTCAGTGTGCTTTGGTTCCAGATAGGGACCCCAGAGATGCCCAAGCAGGCCCTGAATATGCCAGTCTGGAGCTCAGCAGACACCTGGGCTGAAATGCTAGGTTGGTGATCACAGCTGGTTGCTGAGGGTGTGTGGATGGGTAATACCCAGGGAGTGAGCTTAGACAGTGAGGAGGGGCCTTATGCCATGACAGACACACCTGATGTAGAAGCCTGCTCAGCTGGGGCTGAGAGACTGACTCCTGGGAATCCGAGTGGGATGGCTTACTCAGGAAGAGCCAACAGCTTTGACCAAGGCCAGCATGGTCTGGTAATCCTGCACATAGACTCTGGGTTCCATCTCTACTATTATTACCATCTGGGTGACTGAAGACGTATTACTTGGTGTTTACAACTAATTGATCACAAGCAGTTACAGATTTCTTTGTTCCTTCACTCCCACTGTTTCACTTGAATGGCCTTAAAAAAGCAAAACAAAACAAAACAAAACAAAACAAACAACCTATTACTTAATGTTGTATGCCTTGGTTTATTCACCTACAAAATGGTGGATATCTACCTGTAAAACAGGTACTTCTATTATTTGTAAAAATCAAATGAGGCAAAGCACTTAGAATCATACACCATACATTGTAAGAGCCAATGAGTGTCTGCTGTTGTTGCTACCACTAAGGTGAGGTACTTATAAGCAGAACCCAAGGTGACCTTACCTCCCTGTTCACCGGGCAGTCCTGGCTTAGGCCTATTGTTCCAGTGTAAATGTGGACAGTGGCCTCCTTTCACTTTCAAAAGTATCCTGGTTTGGATAATAAATTATATGGCCAACCTAACATGATCTAACTTAACATTAAAATTCTATGACATAGGATGGGTGCGGTGGCTCATGTCTGTAATCCCAGCACTTTGAGAGGCCAAGGTAGGCAGATCGCTTGAAGTCAGGAGTTTGAGACCAGCCTGGCCAACATGGTGAAACCCCGTCTCTACTAAAAATACAAAAATTAGCCGGGCGCGGTGGCTCACGCCTGTAATCCCAGCACTTTGGGAGGCCGAGGCGGGCGGATCACGAGGTCAGGAGATCGAGACCATCCTGGCTAACATGGTGAAACCCCGTCTCTACTAAAAATACAAAAAATTAACCAGGCGTAGTGGCGGGCGCCTGTAGTCCCAGCTACTCTGGAGGCTGAGGCAGGAGAATGGCGTGAACCCGGGAGGCGGAGCTTGCAGTGAGCTGAGATTGCGCCACTGCACTCCAGCCTGGGCGACAGAGCCAGACTCCGTCTCAAAAAAAAAAAAAAAAAAATTAGCTGCGTGTGGCTGCACTTGCCTGTAGTCTCCGCTACTCTGGAGGCTGAGGCAGGAGAGTTACTTGAACCTGGGAGGCAGAGGTTGCAGTGAGCTGAGATCGCGCCAGTGCACTCCAGCATGGGTGGGAGAGTGAGAGAATCTGTCTCAAAAAAAAAAAAAAAAAAAAAAAAAATCTATGAGATAGAAATTGCTATCCCAATTTACAAATGAAGAATTATGGGCTGGGAGTGCTAGGTCACGCCTGTAATCCCAGCACTTTGGGAGGCCGAGGTGGGCGGATCACCTGAGGTCAGGAGATCGAGACCAGCCTGGCCAACATGGTGAAACCCCATCTGTACTAAAAATATAAAAATTAAGGCCGGGTGCAGTGGCTCACGCCTGTAATCCCAGCACTTTGGGAGGCTGAGACAAGCAGATCACCTGAGGTCAGCAGTTCGAGACCAGCCTGGCCAATGTGACAAAACCCCGTCTCTACTAAGAATACAAAAAAATTAGCTGAACGTGGTGGTGCCTGCCTGTAGTCCCAGCTACTCAGGAGGCTAAGGCAGGAGAATCGCATGAACCCGGAAGGCAGAGGTTGCAGTGAGCCGAGATCGCGCCATTGCACTCCAGCCTGGGTGACGAGAGTGAAACTCCGTCTCAAAAAAAAAAAAAAAAAAAGAATGATGAGGCCCAGGGTATGCCATATATGCTAGGCGGCCAGTCTGGGTTCCTAATGACATTTTTGCCCTTCACGTCTAAGGCCTCTCAATCCCTAACTGGAGAGCAACCCCAGGAAATTCACAGCAGGTTTGTGGGGAGAGCCAGGGAGCTGAGGAAGGAGAACCCTTGAGCGGTGTGGGGAGAAGTGGCCACCCAGCCTTGGCCAGAAGAGCTGCAGCAGAACCCAGATGCTGGGCGGGCCGGTGCCGGACCTTGACGGTTGGCTCTGCCACGCCAATACACACAGGCACTCCCAGGCAGCCTCAAGGTCCCTCCTGATTCTGTCGCTACCCTGGCCAGCCTTCCTTTTCTTATTACTCATTCTATTCTACACATTTTAAAAAATGTTATCTTCACTTTGGACCTTCTTGTTCTTTGGCCACACCTAGGGCATCTTATCTCTCTAAGAGCAAGGTCTCTGAGGCACTAAACGGCTGGCTTTAGGATTCTGGGAGTGAGAAAACTGTGGGTGAGGCCAGAATAACAAAGTTGGCATTTATTTGACATTTGCCAAACTCTTGCCATGAATTATCTGATTGCATTCTTCCACTTCCCTAATGGAATATGGACACCAAATGGAAACCTGAGGCTCAAGGGGTGTGCTAGGTCATCATCAAATGGTGCAGCCAGGATTTGGACCTGGACTTGTCTGAGGTACCTGGATTAACTGCTGGGCTACAGAGCAGTGTGGTGAGGGAGATACAGGAGGTGCCTGGTCAGGCGCAGTGGCTCATGCCTGTAATCCCAGCACTTTGGGGGGAACAAAGTAGGTGGATCACCTGAGGTCAGGAGTTCGAGACCAGCCTGGCCAACACGGTGAAACCCCGTCTCTACTAAAAATACAAAAATTATCTGGGTGTGGTGGCAGGCGCCTGTAATCCCAGCTGCTACTCAGGAGGCTGAGACAGGAGAATCACTTGAACCCGAGAGGTGGGGGCTGCAGTGAGCTGAGATCACACCACTGCACTCCAGCCTGGGCGACAGAGCGAGACTCTCTCAAAAAAAAAAAAAAAAAAGAGGTGCCATAGATGTACTAAGGTTTACCAGAAGTGATTAGAGAAGGTTCAGATGGGTTTTACGCAGTCATTCAACAAGCATTTATTGAGTACCTACTGTGTGCCAGGCAGTGAGGACACAAAGATGAAAGAGTCCCAGCCCTCAAAGAGCTCGCCGTCTGAGTGGACATGTCAAGTAAACAGGCTATTGCCGAGCAACGTAAGTGCGATATTAGAGGTGTGTACTCTGCATGGAGGTAGAGGGAGTGATTACCTCTGCTGTGTGTAAAACACATATTGATTGAGAGCTTTACCATGGGCCAGGTGCTGTGCTGAGCGTTGAACAAGACACAGGAGGGAGTGGTGAATGCTTTGCAGCAGTGACAGCCTGCACAGTGGCATGGAGGCATGGGTCACTGTGGTTACCTGGGCAAAGGGGGCTAGGCCTCATGCTGGACACTGGGGTGCAAACAAGGGCACAGCATTGGAGAATGAGGCTGGGCCCCATCTTGGAAGGCTTTGGAGGCCTGAGGAAGGGGCTTGGGTGTTACCTATACATGGAGGCCTTCCCAGCCTTTTGGAGGATGAAGACTTTTTCAAAAACAGTTAAAAACTTCTGATGAGCCGGGCACAGTGACTCATGCCTGTAATCCCAGCACTTGGGAGGCTGAGGCAGGCAGATCACGAGGTCAAGAGATCGAGATCATCCTGGCTAACACGGTGAAATCCTGTCTCTACTAAAAACAAAAAAAATTAGCCGGGTGTGGTGGTGGACGCCTGTAGTCCCAGCTACTCGGGAGGCTGAGGCAGGAGAATCATGTGAACCCAGGAGGTGGAGCTTTCAGCGAGCTGAGATTGCACCACTGCACTCCAGCCTGGGCGACAGAGTGAGACTCCATCTCAAAAAAAAAAAAACCAAAAAAAAACAACTGATGAGCTTCCACATGCTTGGAATTTGGCTTTTAGTGTCTTTTTTTTTTTTTTTTTTTGAAACAGTCTTGCTGTGTTGCCCAGGCTGGAGTGCAGCGGCGCGATCTCGGCTCACTGCAAACTCCGCCTCCCGGGTTCATGCCATTCTCCTGCCTCAGCCTCCCAAGTAGGTGGGACTACAGGTGCCTGCTACCACTCCTGGCTAATTTTTTGTATTTTTAGTAGAGACGAGGTTTCACCATGTTAGCCAGGATGGTCTCGATCTCCTGACCTCGTGATCTGCCCACCTTGGCCTCCCAAAGTGCTGGGATTACAGGCGTGAGCCACTGTGCCTGGTCTAGTGCCTTTTTTTTTTTTTTTTTTTTTTTTGAGACAGGGTCTTTCTTAGTTGCTCAGGCTGGAGTGCAGTGGCACAACGACAGCTCACTGCAGCCTCAACCTCCTGGGCTCAAGCAATCCTCCTACCTCAGCCTCCCAAGTAGTTGGGACTACAGGCACACACCACCACACCCAGCTAATTTTTAATTATTTTTAGAGACAGGGTCTCACTATATTGCCCAGGCTGGTCTCGAACCGCTGTCTTTTTTTTTTTTTTTTTTTTTTTTTGAGACAGTCTTACTCTGTCACCCAGGCTAGAAGTACAGTGGCACAGTCTTGGCTCACTGCAACCTCTGCCTCCTGGACTCAGGCGATCCTACCACCTCAGCCTTCTGAATAGCTGGGACTGCAGGCATGCGCTACTGCGACTGGCTAAGTGTTGTATTTTTAGCAGAGACAGGGTTTTGCCATGTTGTCCAGGCTGGTCTCGAACTCCTGGTCTCAAGTAATCTGCCTGCCTTGGCCTCCCAAATTGCTGGAACTACAGGCGTGAACTACCGCACCTGGCCGAACCAGTGTCTTTATATTGAGAAAATACATGCGTACTGTGGACTCTCTCAAATGGTCGGTTTCTCTCCTGCACTGCTAACAGCTCCTCCTGCAAGTCTGTCCCTTCTGTCTGTGGCTCCTCCCCACTCATTATAGCCAGAGGGTCTTTCAAACATGCAAATCTGGTGCTGTCCACCCCCTACTTAAAGCTCCACCACAGCTTCCCTTTGTCCACAGGGTCAAGTCCAAGCTCCCCTCTCTGCCCTGTGCTCTGGCCTTTGTTTACTGATAAACTGCTCTGCACAGGTGTTGACATGCTGTTGCTAATGCTACTTCTGTATGTGCTTTTTTTTCCCTATTGGCACCCCCTGCTTCAAGGGGGAATGAAGTCAGGAAGTGAGGGGTCTGGCCAGCTTCTAAAGATGCCTTAGGAAGCCTTCCCATGACTCAGACTTACACACATCTCTATAGCTAACAGAGGGAGGGCACCGGTGGGAGGCAGCAGGCACAAGTCCTTCAGGGCATGTCATGCTGTGCCCGTTGTCCTGCCCTGGCTCCTGCCCCTACCCCAGTGTGTAGGGAGGGCCCTGGCTGTCCCTTGTCTATGGGGCCTGGGCCAGTGCACCACCTGGTATGAAGTGAGGCCAGGTGGATGTCAGCCTGTGGCCTCCTGGACTTTGCTGGAGTTCTGCGTCCTGCTGGGATGGTGAGGAGGCAGAACCCTGAGGGCCTGATCTGTCCTGCAGAGTGACTCAGTCTCCCTCTCACACATCTGGCTTCAAAGTTCTGAAGGTGACTTGGTCCTGGGTGGCTGAGGAGTGATTTCTTAGGTCAGAGTAGACCAAGGCACATAGAAGGGCCTACTTCTCTCCGGTAAACTTCTCTTCCTGCACTAAAGGGTGCTGCGGACTGGGATATTCTCAGAGGAGGCCTGACATCCGGGTCATGTTCTGGGGTCCCAGGGGTCCCATTTAAGACTTTAACCTGTGGCTCAGGTGATAAGAGGAGACTCAGGACCAGTCCCTTAGCAGGTTGGTGGAACTGTGAGTAGAAATTTTTTTTTGCTCCACCCCTACCCAAAGTGGCTTCATTGAGATTCAGCCTATCTCCCACCCTTCCTGTGCTGTGATGAGGGACTCTGGGGACTGGGAGTGAATAGGCCCTGCTGAGTGCAGGGAAGACACACTCTGGCCTTCCTCACGCCAGGCTGGAGACCTAGCACTGGGCTCTGCTCCTAGCAGCCTGGAAAGCTGTTATTCTAGAACCTGATAACTGCTTGGGCTGGGCTGAAGATAAGAGGCAGCTGTTTGAAGTCCAGAGCGATAACAGCTTCAGAGAAATTTGATAAGAGGAGTGAGATGCACTGGGTTAAGCTCACCAGTCTCGCCTGTTTGCCTTTTGCCAGTTTATAATCATAACCAGCACCGTACTCTCAAGTCAGACTTCCCAGCACCGTGAGGAACCTCAGTGTCACTGTCTCTTAATGGTAGTCTGTGCATCTCTCCTGAGGTCTGTGCCTGGGCCTGCAGGCCTCTGTGCTTGTTCTATGAAATGACCCTCAGCCCCCAGCCCTGCCTTTCCAACCTCATTTCTTTCCTGCCCATTGGTTCTTTTTCTCAAATGTATTCACTCCTGCATCCATTCATTTAACAAATATTTTATGAGTGCCCACTTTGTGCCAGGCACCATTCTGGGCACTGGAGATACACCGAGGAAGCCACCAGGCATGGTTTCTACTCTCACTGGGCTGTGTTCTGGGTAGCCGGAGACAAAAGAAAAATCAATAATTGTAGTGGGTGCTGAGTGCAATGGAGGAAAGTCTAAGAGGGCTGTGGTGGGGAGGGACTATGGGGACAGCACAGGGTGGCTTTAGAGTGGTCAGGATGACCTTCCTACAAAGACCCTGGGGGATAAGAATGAGCCATGCCAAAACCTTCCTGGAGAGGAGAGAGCCAGTGCAAAGGTCCTGGGGCAGGAGTGAGCATGATCTGGGGGTTAAATAGAAGCTGGAGAGAAGAGGATGGTGGGCAGAGGCCTGATGAGGACAGTCAGATAGGCCTAGATAAGAAGTCTGGAGATGATGATATGCAGAAAACCAACCCACAGGAAGATGAGTCAGAAGGAATCTGGTCTATGTTTTGAAAAATTTACTTTGGGCTGGGCGCGGTGGCTCAAGCATGTAATCCCAGCACTCTGGGAGGCTGACGCGGATGGGTCACAAGGTCAGGAGATCAAGACCATCCTGGCCAACATGGTGAAACCTCGTCTCTACTAAAAATACAGAAATTAGCCGGGCATGGTGGTGTGTACTTGTAATCCCAGCTACTTGGGAGGCTGGGCAGGAGAATCGCTTGAACCCAGGAGGAGGAGGTTGCAGTGAGCCGAGATCGTGCCGCTGCACCCTAGCCTAGCGACAGAGCAGGACTCCGTCTCAAAAAAAAAAAAAAAGAAAGAAAGAAAGAAAAAGAAAAACTCACTTTGGCTGCCATGTGGTAGCCAGGGCAGAGAGACAGGCATGGTGAGCAGGAGGGTCAGCATGGGAGGATGGATCCTGGCTCTGGTACTGACTCTCTGTTAGACCTTGGGCCAGACACTTAGCCTCTGTGCTTCTGTTTTCATAGCTATAAAACAAGGTTTCTCTTCACCTGTCTTCTGGTGCTGCCCTGGGTGCTGCCCCGGGTGAAGAATGCTGTGGCGAAGGAGACAGACCCTGCCCTTATGGGACTTCCACTCAAATGGAGGAGTCAGACCTCAAACCAGAGAATCCACAGGGAATGCCAAGTGCTATGTGAGAAATTAAAATAGGATGATTGCTAGAGGGTGACAGGGTGTGATTAGAGAAGCCCACTCCAAGGAAGTGACATTTAGCCTGAGACCCGAATGATGCTGGAAGGGCCCTTGAGGAAAGGAGCTGGAGGGATGGCCTGCTTTACTGGTCTGGAAAGGTCAGACAGGCTGTGGCCTGTGGGAAGTGCTCTGCAAATGTTTGGAGTTTTTTTGTTTTTGTTTTTTTGAGACAGAGTTTCAATCTTGTTGCCCAGGCTGGAGTGCAGTGGCACCATCTCGGCCCTCCACCTCCTGGGTTCAAGCGATTCTCCTGCCTCAGCCTCCTGAGTACCTGGGATTACAGGCACCCGCCACTACACCTGGCTAAGTTTTTGTATTTTTAGTACACATGGGGTTTCACCATGTTGGCCTGGCTGGTCTCGAACTCCAGACCTCAGGTGATCCATCTGCCTCGGCCTCCCAAAGTGCTGGGATTACAGGTGTGAGCCACCGCGCCCGGCCTGCTGCTGTTTATTTGAAGGGCCCCATGCCCTGACCTGAAGCTGCCCACATCTGGACCTGCCTCATTCAGGGAATTCTGAAGTCTTCTGGATAGATCTTTAGCAAAGTTCTTCCATTGCCCCTCCCCCAACGCCCTGCCCCACCCTGCCAGTCACACACAGGCTTGTTCTGAAGCCTGTGAGGAAACTGTCCCTCTCAGCCCCACCTCCATGCCCAACCAGGCCGCCCCAGCACAGCCTGCCTGACTCCTGGAGACAGATGGAATCTTAGATCCAGTTTAATCCTTCCCATTTTCCATATGGGGAAACTAGGGCCATGTGTTTTATCTAATATTCCTTTTCATATAGTCTTTTTTTTTTTTTTTTTTTTTTTTTTTTTCAGATAAGACTCCTGCTCTGTCACCCAGGCTGGAGTACAGTGGTGCGATCTTGGCTCACTGCAACCTCTGCCTTTCCAATTCAAGTGATTCTCCTGCCTCAGCCTCCTGAGTAGCTGGGATTACAGATGTGCACCACCACACCTGGCTAATTTTTGTATTTTTAGTAAAGATGAGGTTTCACCATATTGGCCAGACTGGTCTCAAACTTCTGGCCTTATATGATCTGCCTGCTTTGGTCACCCAAAATGTTGGTTTTTGGTTTTTTTTTTTTTTTTTTTTGAGACGGAGTCTCGCTCTGTCCCCCAGGCTGGAGTGCAGTGGCGCGATCTCAGCTCACTGCAAGCTCTGCCTCCCGGGTTCACACCATTCTCCCTGCCTCAGCCTCCCAAGTAGCTGGGACTACAGGCGCCCACCACCATGCCCGGCTAATTTTTTTTTGTATTTTTAGTAGAGGCAGGGTTTCACCATGTTAGCCAGGATGGTCTCGATCTCCTGACCTCGTGATCCACCCGTCTCAATCTCCCAGAGTGCTGGGATTAGAGGCGTGAGCCACCGCGCCCAGCCAAAATGTTGGGATTATAGGCATAAACCACCATGCCTGGCCCCCTTTTCCTATATTCTTTCTTTCTTTTTTTTTGTTTGAGACAGAGTCCTGCTCTGTCACCCAGGCTGGAGTGCAGTGGTGTGATCTCAGCTCACTGCAACCTCCGCCTCCCAGGTTTAAGCAATTCTCTGCCTCAGCCTCCTGAGTAGCTGGGATTACAGGTGCATTCCACCACGCCTGGCTAATTTTTTGTATTTTTTTTTTTTTTGAGACGGAGTCTCGCTCTGTCACCCAGGCTGGAGTGCAGTGGAGCGATCTCGGCTCACTGCAAGCTCTGCCTCCCGGGTTCACGCCATTCTCCTGCCTCAGCCTCCCAAGTAGCTGGGACTACTGGCACCCGCCACCACGCCCGGCTAATTTTTTTTTTGTATTTTCAGTAGAGACGGGGTTTCACAGTGTTAGCCAGGATGGTCTCGATCTCCTGACCTCGTGATCCACTCGCCTCAGCCTCCCAAAGTGCTGGGATTACAGGCATGAGCCACCACGCCTGGCCATTTTTTGTATTTTTAGTAGAGACAGGGTTTCACCATCTTGGTCAGGCTGGTCTTGAACTCCTGACCTCGTGATCCACCCACCTCGGCCTCCCAAAGTGCTGGGATTACAGGCGTGAGCCACCACACCCGGCCTCCTATATTCTTTCAACAATAGTCATTGAAATATTTATTGAATTCCTACTGTGTGCTGTTTTAGGCACTGAGGATACAGCAGAGAACAAAACACAAAAATCTTGTCCTCCCAGCCTGGGAAACATGGTAAAGTCTTGTCTCTACAAAAAATACAAAAGTTAGCTAGGCGTGGTGGTGCCTGCCTGCAGTCCCAGCTACTCAGGAGGCTGAGGCAGGGGGATCACTTGAGCCTGGGAGGTTGAGGCTGCAATGAGCAAAGACCGTGTCACTGCACTCCAGCCTGGGTGACAGAGTGAAAACCTGTCTCAAAAAAAAAAAAAAAAAAAAAAAAAAAATTCTGTCCTCATGAGGCTAATATTCTACTTGGAGCAACTGACAATCAAAATACAATTAACAACAATTATTGTGGTTATTGTTACGGGCATGGTGGCTCACACCTATAATCCTAGCACGTTGGGAGGTGGAGGTAGGTAGATACCTTGAGCCCAGAAGTTTGAGAACAGCCTGGGCAACATAGGGAGACCCTGTCTCTACTTAAAAAAAAAAAAAAAAAAGTCCGGGCACAGTGTCTCATGCCTGTAATCCCAGCACTTTGGGAGGCCGAGGTGGGTGGATCACGAGGTCAAAGACCGAGACCATCCTGACCAACATGGTGAAACCCTGTCTCTACTAAAAATACAAAAATTAGCTGGGCATGGTGGCGCACACCTGTAGTCCCACCTACTCGGGAGGCTGAGGCAGGAGAATCACTTTAACCCGGGAGGCGGAGGTTGCAGTGAGCCGAGATCATGCCACTGTACTCCAGCCTGGCAACGAAGTGACACTCCATCTCAAAAAAAAAAACCTGAAAAAAAAATACAGTTAACAATAATGAAACACACAATTATGTCAGGTGCTGATATGTTCCCTGAAGAAAAACAAAGCAGAAGAAAGAAAAGGATGGAGATGAAACGGGTGAGGGTAGGCTTCGATGTGGGCTCCTCTTAGATGTCTTGGTTAAGAGAAGGTTTCAGTACTGGCCTGAGGATAGAGCTGTGGAACCACCACAGAGAAGAGACTTCCAGGCAGGGCTCAGAACACAATTCCCCAAAGTAAGGCATGCTGAGTATTTTGAACTAAAGGAGATGGGAAGGCCTCGGAAGCAGAGTCTCTCTGACCTCCTGCCCTGCTGCTCACCTTTCTTTCTCTTTCAAGGCAAGTCACAGAAACCAGAATTCCTCTTCCCCAAGGCCATAGAAACTAGAATCCCTCTCCCAGAAAGCGAAACCTAGAGAGGTCATTTTCCCTCTCTCCCTTCTCCCTTAAAGACCCTCATCCCAGAGGGGTCCTTCCTCATGCCTAGGAAGAAGAAATGCTACACAGGCTGGGCACAGTGGCTCACGCCTGTAATCCCAGCACTTTGGGAGGCCAAGGCGGGCAGATCACTTGAGGTCAGGAGTTTGAGACCAGCCTGGCCAACATGGTGAAACCCTGTCTCTACCAAAAATACAAAAATTAGCCGGGTGTGGTACCATGCACCTGTAATCCCAGCTACTCAGGAGGCTGAGGTGGGAGAATTGCTTGAACCTGGGAGGTGGAGGTTGCAGTGAGCCAAGATCATTCCACTGCCCTCCAGCCTGGGCAATAGAGTGAGACTTCATATCAAAAAAAAAAAAAAAAAAGAAAAAGAAAGAACGGTTACACAGAGAAGCCAAGGAGAATCAAGCAGACAGGCCTTGCTGTTTCCTCTCTCAGTCACTGAGCATTAGATCATACCCCTTCATCCAATCACATTTGTACACAGCTACCATTCCTCATCAACCTTAAGCATAAACTCAGACAGTTTTCCCCGGGTCTTTGGGTCTTCATTTCTGAAGGCTGTCTCAAAATTTTTAAAAAATTTTATTGAAATGAGGTCTCCCTATGTTGCCCAGGCTGGTTGTGAACACATAAAACTTTGATCAAATAGTCTAGGCCCAGTGGGTCATGCTTGTAATTCTAGCACTTTGGGAGACTGAGTGGGAGGATTGCTTGAACCAGCCTGGGCAACATTGTGAGACACAGTCTCTACGAAAATTAAATTAAAAAAATTAGCAAGGCATGGTGGTGTGCACCTCTAGTCCCAGCTACTCGGGAGGCTGAGGTAGGAGGATCGCCTGAGCCCAGGAGGTCAAGGCTTCAGTGAGCTGAGATCCCACCATGCACTCTAGCCTGGGCTACAGAGTGAGGAAAAACAGACACAAACAAACAAAACCCAACTTTGATTAAATAAATCTGTTACGTTTTCTCTTGTTAACCTGCTGGTGGGTGAGAAAAGTGATCACACCTTTCTGCCTTTATGAAGGCCAGCAGCTGGAATGTGCGGCTCCTGTGAGGAAAGCCAAGGGGGCCTGTGCAAATGGAACAGAGCCAAGGGTGCGGGGGTGGAGATGAAGTCTAGGGCAGGGGTAGATAGCACCGGGCTTTTGTAGGACTTTGGCTTTTACAGGTAAGATGTAGAGCCATGGAGGGTTTGAACTCTCTGGCTGCTATCGGGGGGCCTTGTGTCCTGTCTCTTGAACAGAACACTAATTTCCTGGGGGGCAGGACACACACCAAAGCCCAGTCAGGGGCTCTGTTCTGGTCAGCGGGCCAGCCTTGACCCCACAGTCCCACAGCCAGCCAGACCTGAAGGTGGGACAGAGGTCCCTGGCCTGCCTTTTTGGGAGGACTAGTTTTCTTTCTTTCTTTCTTTTTTTTTTTTTTTTGAGATGGAGGCTTGCTCTGTTCCCCAGGCTGCAGTGCAGTGGTGTGATCTCGGCTCACTGCAACCTCTACCTCCCAGGTTCAAGCGATTCTCCTGCCTCAGCCTCCTGAGTAGCTGAGATTACAGGCGCACGCCACCATGCCCCGCTGATTTTTGTATTTTTAGTAGAGACGGGGTTTCGCCGTGTTGGCCAGGCTGGTCTTGAACTGCTGACCTCAGGTGATCTGCCCACCTCAGCCTCCTGAAGTGCTGGGATTACGGGAGTGAGCCACCGCCCGGCCTGGGAGGACTAGTTTTCTCGTGTATTTGTAGTAGGCCTGCTTTTGATGCTATCTCAGTGCATTGCATTGAACGCTGCATTTATTCATATCCCGGGCTATCAGCTTTTTTGTTTGTTTGTGTGTTTGTTTGTTTGTTTGAGACAGAATCTTGCTCTGTTGCCCAGGCTGGAGTGCAGTGACATGATCTTGGTTCACTGCAACCTCTGCCTCCTGGGTTCAAGTGATTCTGCTGCCTCAGCCTGCTGAGCAGCTGGGATTACAGGCGCATGCCACCATGCCTGGCTAATTTTTGTATTTTTAGTAGAGACAGGGTTTCACCATGTTGGCCAGGCTGGTCTCAAACTCCAGACTCAAGTGATCCACCCGTCTAGGCCTCCCAAAGTGCTGGGATTACAGGAGTAAGCCACTGTGCCTGGTCAGCCACCTTCAGCCATCACCGGCTTGTCAGTTCTTACCTGTTCCACTTCCGCTTGATTGTAAGCTTCCTCCGGGGAAGGACTGGGTCTTCCAGACATTTGAATTAATGGTGATCTTTGCAAAAAAGCCAGGAACCCCTGTGGGTGATTGCTGGCAGGGAGACAAGCTACACAGGAAAGAGCAGGGATCTGTCTGTGGCCTGGGGGTTAGGAGACCTAACAAAAGTTTTCTCACTCGGAGGCTCGGTCTCCCCATCTGTAAAAGGATGTGGACTGGACTACATGGATTTTTTTTTTTTTTTTGAGAAGGAGTTTCGCTCGTGTCGCCCAGGCTGGAGTGTAATGGCACGATCTTGGCTCACTGCAACCTCCGTCTCTCAGGTTCAAGCAATTTTCCTGCTTCAATCTCCCCAGTAGCTGGGATTACAGGCATGCGCCACCATGCCAGGCGAATTTTTGTAATTTTAGTAGAGACGGGTTTTCACCATGTTGGCCAGGCTGGTCTCGAACTCCTGACCTTAGGCAATCCACCCACCTCAGCCTCCCAAAGTGCTGGAATTACAGGCATGAGCCACTGCACCTGGCTGATTCTTTTTTTTTTTTTTTTTTTTTTTGAGACAAAGTCTCCCTCTTGTCCCCCAGGCTGGAGTGCAGTGGCAGGATCTCAGCTCACTGCAACCTCCGCCTCCCGGGTTCAAGTGATTCTCCTGCCTCAGCCTCCTGAGTAGCTGGGATTACAGGCGCCTGCTACCACGCCTGGCTAATTTTTGTATTTTTAGTAGAGACAAGGGTTTCACCATGTTGGCCAGGCTGGTCTCGAACTCTGGCCTCAGGTGATCCACCTGCCTTGGCCTCCCAGAATGCTGGGATTACAGGTGTGAGCCACCACGCCTGGCCAAGGCCGTTTCTTAAATTATGTTTGAAATACTAACAGAATCAGGCCAGGTGCGGTGGCTCACACTTGTAATCCTAGCACTTTGGGAGGCCGAGGCCGGTGGATCACGAGGTCAGGAGTTCGAGGCCAGCCTGGCCAAGATGGTGAAACCGCGTCTCTACTAAAAATGCAAAAATTAGCTGGGCGTGGTGGCGCATGCCTGTAGTCCCAGCTACTTGGGAGGCTGAGGCAGGAGAATCACTTGAACCGGAGAGGCGGAGGTTGCGGTGAGCCAAGATCGTGCCATTGCACTCCAGCCTGGGCGACGGGAGCGAAATCCCATCTAAAAAAAAAAAAAAAGAAAATGAAATACCAACAGAATCTATAGATACCTCCAGAATAATGAGTTGGTGCACAAAACTTTGTGTGTAACTGAGAGGAACAGGTTCACAAGCCCCTAAATTTGTCCCTAAGAGCTTTTCCAGTTCTAATAATGTGATTTTTGTGCGCCGATTGTAGCACTAGCCCAGAAAGGCTCCAACCTTGGAGGACAGACTTGGTTTTAATCTCCAGGTGAGTGATTTAGGACTTGTTTTTGTTGCGTTCTGGAAAAGGTGTGTGGATATGTTTTTGGAGGCAAAGGAGGAGTTTGTGGTCTGGAGCCTGCATGTTTTCAGCCTCCAGGCCTGGTTACGTGGGCTTGATGGAGAAGGGAAGGCCCACGTGGGAGTCGAGCCAGCCAGTCTTTCCTGTGTGGGCGATGCAGGGGACGGTGGGGAGGGCCACAAGGTGGACGGAGGAGGAATCGCGAGGTGGGAAGGGGCTGGGTGGTGACAGGCAGAGAGCTAGAGAGCTGTGGGCAGAACAGGGACCCCGTCCCATGTGTCTCTGGGCAGAGATTCACTCCACGCCAAAGCAAATACGGAGAAGAGGCCCCTGTGAGTCTGAGGGGTGGTTCCCCCCTTGACTGAAGATCCCGGAGATGGGGGGTGGCCCTGGGCCAAATCAGGCACCTCCCTTTCTCACCAGGTAGTGCCTCCCTGCACGTTCACACCCAATGCTGTGTTGTCAGGGGCTGTAACCTGAGCCCTGGGTGCCAGGAGGGGGAGACCCACCCTGTCCTCCTCCTGTCCCCCCCAGCTCCCTTCCCTCTCCAAGGGCTCACACAGGCCCAGCCCAGGGAAGAAATGGTGTTCTCAGTGGGTTTGGAACAGGTAAAGATTAGGAGCAGATGACAGGTTGTCAGTGGCTCCGAGGGCAACTACATAATCCCCAGCACCCAAGCTGCAGTGCACTTTGATCCGGCCTCTGAAGGCTTGATTATGAGACACAGCCCATGTTTCCATAAAGGGGAGAACAATTGTTTCCAGCACAGACAAAGGACTCTTTGTATAGCCCTGGGACCCGAGCCCCAGGAGGCACTCGGGGAGAGGAAGGACAGCCGCACCCCGGGTAGGGAAGAGGGGGTAGGGGCAGGGCAGTGCTGGGTGAGGCAGCTGCCTGGCTCCCATTGAGCTTGCCCATGATGGGCAAAGGGCATTAATGATGTCCCGCTGCTGGCACAGGGGCCTCAGACAGGGGTGAAAGGGGGCTTTTTTCTGAATTGCTCCAGCCTCATGCTCAAAATGCATGCAGTTTTATCTTTGTCGAGGCCGATGTTGGGGTATCTAGTGCCCCCCTACATTTGGGGAAGGGCTGGCTCCTCATTGGCAGGTTTCCACATCTATCAAACAGGCAGCAGGGTAGGGAGCAGGATTTGCTGTGCAGAGTGGGAGTTAGAACTTAGAGAGCATTTGGAAGTAGGCATGAAGAAGGGGCACGTTGGGATGGGGACGAGGTAGTGAGTCTGGATGCAGCAGTGTGTGTCCCTTGTGGAGCTGCCTCCTCCTCCTCCCCCCAGCCCTCACAGTTTCCCTGGGGCCTGAACATAGGATGACCTCAGAGTTTGCAAAACAAATCCGACTGTTGGAGAGCGTGAGGACTTTGCTTTGCTCCCCTTTCCTGCTTGGGAGAGAAGTCTGGATTGGTGAGGGCTTCTGCCCCCCTCATCCATTTGTTAGTTAAATCCAGCCCCTTCCCTGCCTCCCATTCCTTCTGTCCATGTGTCAGGAGGCGTGGGCTGGGTCCTAGGCTGGCCTCCCAGTCAGAGGCAGCCATAGTGCAGGGAGTTGGCTTGACCCTGAGGAATTCCAGAAACACATCTGTTTAGGAGGATGAAGGCCAGGTTTGGGATCTTATTGGGGCTGCACCTGTGGAGACCAGAATGGCTCATTTTAGGGGGAAGGTAAGTAGAAAGTGTTAAATGCCAGCTCCTCAAAATCACTAGTACAATCTACTGATATCACAAAGCACAGTTTATTGCTCACCTTGGTGAGGGAGACAGAGATTTGGCAGTCTCTCCAAGTGGGGAAGGCAAGGTTGTTGGAAGTTTGGTTTAAGATGGATCTTGCAGTGCAGGGGCTTTGATTAGGACTGGGTAAGGATCGCCATTTAACAGTCAAGAATTGGTACAAACATCAAGGCCAGGATTTTTGAGACAAGGGATTCAAACAATGTTAGGAAGCAAGCTCAAAGTAGATGCTTCCATTGAAGATTTGATGGTTTTGTGGGAAGTTCCCGTAGTGAACAATCAGGTCTTTTACCTGGGCGGAGTTTATTGGAATAATAAAGTTATGCTAATGAAGACAGTGGACTAGCAAAGTCATGTTAATGTAACCATCAGTTGTGTCTGTAGTAGGTAGTTTCTATTTTAGGTGTAAGTTTAGAGGGTGTGAGGGTAAAAGCTCTTTAGAGGCTGGTCTGGAGTTTGGGGTGGGGAATGGCAGGAGGGTCTATGGTCCTGAACAGCAATGACCAGACTGCAGGGCAGAGGCAGAGACACGTTAGACTGGAGAACTGGAGGGAGAGGAACTCCAGCTGACCCCAGGAGAGGTCAAGACTCAAGCATGTGAGCTGGAAACCAGGCCTGCAGGTGCCAAACCGGTCCCTGCCCGTGAAGACAGGCTGTATTGACTTTGGCAGCCCCACCCTAGCCTCCTCCCACCCCAGAAGGGCTTGAAACTGACACTGGGCCATGAAGGGGGCTGGAGATGTTCCCAACCCAGTCCTGCTCAGGCCGGCCGTGGCTGGCTGCTACCCTGGCAGAGGGAGCCAGAGGGTGTGTATGGGGGAGGGAGGGAGGTTCCCCTGGGAGGCAACTGGTGGAGTCCAGGGCTGGGGGCCATCAGGAATATATGAGTGGCCTCTTGATCTCAGACTGAGGACCCAGACAGACTAGGCAGTAGGTGAGAACAGATGAGTTTGGGGGACATCAGCTGTTCTCTTTATGGTGTAACTATGATTTCTTTTTTTTTTCTTTTTTTGTGAGACAGAGCCTTGTACTGTTACCCAGGCTGGAGTGCAGTGGTGTGATCTCAGCTCACTGCAACCTCCGCCTCCTAGGTTCAAGCGATTCTCCTGCCTCAGCCTCCCGAGTAGTTGGGACCACAAGCACGCGCCACCATGCCCAGCGAATTTTTGTATTTTTTAGTAGAGACGGGGTTTTACCATATTGGCCAGGCTGGTCCCTATGATTTCATATGAGCTGAAATCTACATATGTACTAGTCATCACAACACATCATTTTATTGATAAACTGAGGCATGGGGAGCATCGATGACTGATCAGGCAGATGGGTTGGAATTCAAGGTCCAGTCTGTGGCTTCAAGGCGAACTCTGCTGTGCCCCTTGGCAGCATCCTCCTGGGCTACTCAGGCATCTCATTCCTGCAGATGGCAAGAGGGGAGCTCAGATCACTCCTGTCTTGTCGAAGGGAGGAGGCGATAGCCTGAAACAGATCTGGGAAGAGGAAAGAGAATGAAGAGCGTGAGAAATGAAGAAGAGGGAGGGCAGTCGGTCCAGAGAAATAGGCAGGGTCAGAGACAGGGAGGAAAAGATGAGAGGAGATGAAGAATATGTGTGTGTGTGTGCATGTGTGTATAAAACTATTACCAGCTTTCCAAATTTGATAAGTCATGTTCATTTCTATTGCCCCTTTTCAGAAAGAGATGGGAACAAGTGAAAGGAGACCTAAGAGGGCTAGTGAGGGACACAGGGAGAGCACAGCAGAGGGAAAGAGGCAGCTAGGAAGACAGGACAGAGGGGTAGAAGGGGTGGGGGAGATAGGCTGAAACATCTGCCTTCTCCTCTGGGCCAGCTCTCTCCAGCTCGTCACCATGGTGATGGCTGCCCAAGGACTTTGTCCAGCTTCTGCTGCCCATGGGAAGTTATCTGGCCAGGATTTTGCTTTGCTGCAGGCTGAGAGATGAGGGCAGAGGTAAGCAGGGAGTTTAATGGGTCAGAGATACTGAGGGAGGAATCAGTGGGACAGGGCCATATGGGTGCCCTGGGCTCTGAGCAATCGGATTCGAGGGATGCTCTCCTCAGCAGAGTACTTTCTGTCTGGTGACAGGGGACTTTCTATTTTCCCTAAATGGAGAGAAATAGAATGCCTGGACCCTATGAGAAGGTAAGAGCCACATTCCTTGAGAAGGCCAATTGTGGGGAAGGGAAGGGAGGGGAGGGGAGGAGAGTGAGACCTGGGCTGGACCCTGAGGTGTCTCAAGCACCAGATCCTGACCTTCATGTCATCTCTCATCTATGCCTTGGCCTCCCCAAAGGGACTAAATTATAACCACAGGAAAACATAGCAGCCATTGTACTGAAAACACACTTTGGGCTAGATACTCAGTTAAGTGCCTTATTTTAACTTTATTTCTATCTTTATTTATTTTTAGTTTTATTTATTTAGTTAGTTTTTTGAGATAGGGTCTCACTTCGTTGCCCAGGATGGACTGCAGTGGTCTTATGAATCATAATTCATTGCAGGCTGGAACTCCTGGGCTCAAATGATCTTCCTACCTTGGCCTCCCAAGGAGCTGGAACCATAGGCATGCACCATGATGCCTAGCTAGTTGTTTCATTTTGTTTTGTTTTTTGTAGAGATGGGATCTCCCTATGTTGCCCAGGCTGGTCTCAAACTCCTGGGCTCAAGCCATCCTCCTGCCTTGGCCTTAATTTCATTTATAAAATTTGTAACACCCTAACAAGCTAGGTATTATGATGCCCATCTTACAAATAAGAAAACTGAGTCCCAGAGAGGTCGAGGTCAAGGTCGAGTAACTGTCTTTCTTTATTTTTGAGACAGAGTTCACTCTTGTTGCCCAGGCTGGAGTGCAATGGCACGATCTCGGCTCACTGCAACCTCCACCTCCTGGGTTCAAGCGATTCTCCTGCCTCAGCCTCCCTAGTAGCTGGGATTACAGGCACGTGCCACCACACCCAGCTAATTTTGTATTTTTTAGTAGAGATGGGGTTTCTCCATGTTGGTCAGGCTGGTCTCCAACTCCCGACCTCAGGTGATCTGCCCGCCTTGGCCTCCCAAAGTGCTGGGATTACAGGCATGAGCCACCGCACCCGGCCGAGGTCAAGTAACTTTCTCACATGGTCTAGGATTCCTTTAAAGACTATCAGTCCTGGCTGGGCAAGGTGGCTCACACCTATAATCCCAGCACTTTGGGAGGTGAAGGTGGAATGATGACTTGAGCCCAGGAGTTCAAGACTAGCCTAGACAACATAGTGAGACTCTGTCTCTTAAAAAAAAAAAGTTTAAAAATTAGCTGGGGTACCAGGCATGGTGGCTGACACCTATAATCCCAGCACTTTGGGAGGCCCAGATGGGTGGATCACCTGAGGTCAAAAGTTCAAGACCAGCCTGGCCAACATGGTGAAACTCTGTCTCTACTAAAAATACAAAAATTAGCCGGGCGTGGTGGCACGCACCTGTAATCCCAGCTACTCAGGGGGCTGAGGCAGGAGAATTGCTTGAACCCGGGAGGTGGAGATTGCAGTGAGCCGAGATCGTGCCACTGCACTCCAGCCTGGGTGATACAGCCAGACTCTCTCAAAAAAAAAACCAAAACAACAAAAATAATAATAATAAAATTTGTGATCCATGAAAACTCCTTATATGTTCAACTCATCCCTTCAGAGACTATTCCCAGCACCTCTGCCCTCAGCAGGGAACCTGGCTCCCCGGAAGTCCTCACTGTGCAGTCCTAATTAGGGAAAAGGAGTTGGGCTGGTGGGACCAAGGGAAAGCAGAAAGAGACAGCAGATAAGCTGTAAGTCTGCCTTTCTTCATGGTCTAGGACACATAGCCCTCCTGCAATAAATCTGCCTTTTTTTTTTTTTTGAGATGGAGTCTCGCTCCAGTCACTCAGACTGGAGTGCAGTGGCACGATCTTGGCTCACTGCAATCTCTGCCTTCCTGGTTCAAGTGATTCTCCTACCTCAGCCTCCCGAGTAGCTGGGATTACAGGCGTGCACCACCACACCCGGCTAATTTTTTATATTTTTGGTAGAGATGGGGTTTCACCATGTTGGCCAGGCTGGTTTCGAACTCCTGACCTCAAGTGATCCACCCACCTCGGCCTCCCAAAGTGCTGGAATTACAGGCATGAGCCACCGCGCCTGGCCAGCTTTTTGTATCTTTAGTAGAGACAGGGTTTTGCCATGTTGGCCAGGCTGGTCTCGAACTCCTGGCCTCAAGTGATCTGCCCGCCTCAGCCTCCCAAAGTGCTGGGATTACAGGCATGAGCCACTGCACCCGGCCAAATCTGCCTTTCTTTACCTACAACTGTCTTAGTAAATTCTCCTTACCACCTGCGCGATACTGGCCTCAAATAGTCGCTAGTCACGTGAGACACTCACTTCTCTTCCCAGCAGCATCTCTGGAGGGAGGCTGACTCTCCTCATACTCCAGGCATCTTGGCCCCTGCTATTAGCTTCATTTCCAGAGGGTCCTGTAGGGCCCCTTCCCTCCCCTTTGTCTATCTTGACCATCTCTTTGGCACTCTTCTCTACCACCTGCTGGTGACTCACCATTATTCCTTCTGGATTTGGGGACCTGAAAGGAGTCTCTTTTCTCTTCCTGCCATTATTCTGAGGGACTTCATTGTCCATGAAGATAACCATCCAACACCTTAACCTCCTTGTTGCTTGACCTCCACTCTACCTTAGTCACTTTTCCATAATCACATCCTCTAAGTTGTCATCACTAGGAACTTACCTACCACTTAAATCTTAAATTGAGATATTCCATGACCTCTCCACTCACCACAGCTACCTTTCTTTCTCTTTCTTCCTTTCTTTCTTTTTTGAGACAGGGTCTTGCTCTATCACCCAGGCTGAGGTGCAGTAGTGCCATCTCTGCTTACTATAGACTCGACCTCCTGGGCTCAGGCAATCCTCCTGCCTCAGCCTCCTGAGTAGCTGGGACCACAGATGTGCACCATTATGTCAGCTAATTTTTGTATTTTTTGTTTTTAGAGATGGGGTCTTACCATGTTGCCTAGGCTGTGTCCTCTCTCTTTCTTTCCTTCTTTCTTTCTTTTCTTTCTTTCTTTCTGTCTTTCTTTCTGTCTTTCTTTCTCTCTCCTTCCTTCCTTCCTTTCTTTCCTTCCTTCTTTCTCTTTCTTTCTTTCTCCTTCCTTCCTTTCTTTCTCCTTCCTTCCTTCTTTCTCTCTCTCTCTTTCTTTCTTTCTTTTTTCACGTAGTCTCGCTTTGTCCCCCAGATTGGAATGTAGTGGCGCAATCCCTGCTTACTGCAACCTCCACCTCCCGGGTTCAAGCGATTGTCCTGCCTCAGCCTCCCGAGTAGCTGGGATTACAGGCATGCACCATCACGCCCGGCTAATTTTGTATTTTTAGTAGAGATGGGGTTTTTCCATGTTGGTCAGGCTGGTCTCGAGCTCCCTACCTCAGGTGATCCGCCTGCCTCAGCCTCCCAAAGTGCTGACATTACAGGCATGAGCCACCATGCCCGGTGTGTGTCCTTTATTTCTAAAGCATAAGTTTGAGACCTCCAGTCCCACAATGCTTCTGTTTTGTCCCCATCTATCAGGCACTTTCTGCCTTGGTTCCCTCCTAATCCAACTTAGACTGTCATTTCAACCCCTTTCCAGCCCCTTTGCCCCTCATCTCTTTGCTTAGGTTAATGTTCTTAATTGCAAACCATAGAATCCATTCTATTTTAAGCAAAAGGGGGATTTTTTTTAAGGGATAAAGATAGCTCCCAGAATTGTTGGGAAGGTCCAACTCACAGAATCTAGGCTGAGCTTTCAGGAAAAAAACCCCCAAAGCACATCGCAGAATTAGGCTGCCCCTGTCCCAGGACCACATGTACTCTCTGCCATAACCCATGCTGGCCAATATGGGTCTGTTAGGAGCTTTTCCTGCCACATTGGGAGTGGAAATGGCTTTTACCCTTTACTTAATACTTCTGTATTGCTCTACTTTTAAGAACAAGCATTATTTTTATAATTAAAACTAATTTTAAGCATCTTCACCCATTGTCTACCTCTTTCTCCATCCATTGCTACCAGCGCTGCTACTTTGTTTGTTTGTTTGTTTGAGACGGAGTCTTGCTCTGTCGCCCAGGTTGGAGTGCAGCGGTACAATCTCGGCTCACTGCAACCTCCGCCTCACGGGTTCAAGTGATTCTCCTGCCTCAGCCTTCTAAATGGCTGGGATTACAGGCACACACAACCACACACAGCTAATATATGTTTTTGTTTGGTTGGTTGGTTGGTTGGTTTTTTTTTTTTTTTTTGGTTTTAAGGAGTGGAGAATTATTATTATTTTTTTTGAGACGGAGTCTCTCTCTGTCGCCCAGGCTGGAGTGCAGTGGCGCGATCTCGGCTCACTGCAAGCTCCGCCTCCCGGATTCACGCCATTCTCCTGCCTCAGCCTCCCGAGTAGCTGGGACTACAGGCGCCCGCCACCATGCCTGGCTAATTTTTTGTATTTTTAGTAGAGACGGGGTTTCACCATGGTCTTGATCTCCTGACCTCGTGATCCGCCCGCCTTGGCCTCCCAAAGTGCTGGGATTACAGGCGTGAGCCACCACGCCCGGCCAAGTAGTGGAGAATTTAATAGGCAAGAAAGAAGGAAGAGGTTCCCCCCGTACAGAGACAGAGGGAGGGGGGCTCCAAGCCGGAAGAGGGAACCCCTAATATGTGTATTTTTAGTAGAGACAGGGTTTCACTGTGTTGTCCAGGCTGGTCTCGAACTCCTGACCTCAAATGATCCCCCTGCCTTGGCCTCTTAAAGTGCTGAGATTACAGGCATGAGCCACTGCGTCCGGCCCAGTACTACTACTTTCATTCAGACCACGGACACTTCTTGCCCAGCGTACTGTAGTAACCTGCTAACTGGTTTTCCCGTCCCTGTAGCCCCTCTAATTTATTCTCCACACTGCAGCAGAGTCATCTTTCTGAAGCATACCTCTGATCTCATCACTCCTACTTAAAACCCTTCAGTGCCTCTCTGTCGTCCTCGGGATAGGCCTAGACAGAGCCCTTCAGGGTCTGACTGCAGGTCTCTCGGCATCGTCCCCCCGCAACCCCACCTGCCATCTCCACTCTACTGTGGCCTTGCTGGACCACTCTGTGTCTCTGGGCCTTTGCCATCACATTCCTTCTGCTGGGAAAGCTCATTTTCCCTGTCTTTGCCTGATGAATTCCTACCCTTTGCCTAGAGAAGTTTTTGCTGGGATGGCACCTCTTCCAGGAAGCATTCCCTGATCACAACCCTCTGATTGGTTGCCCCTGCCAGCTATTTCCGCAGAGCTCTCTGCCACTCTGTCTTGCCATTGCCTGTCTCCCCAGTCAGACCATAAGCTCCTCAACTGTGAGGGTCGTGGCTCGTTCACTGCTTTAGGCCCACCTCATAGAGTCTCATGGGGTTTGATACATGTGAAATGAGTGAATTAATGAATGTTGCCCAAGCTTACATAGCTAGGAAGGGCCAGGCAAACCCAGCTAAGTTGTTTTCCAAAACTCACATATTTTCCTTCATGCCATGCTGCTTCTCTGAATAGGTCAGGACAATCTAGTTCTTAGGATTGTGTTTTAAAAACATCCTGCCAGGCACAGTGGCTCATGCCTGTAATCCCAGCTCTTTGGGAGGCCGAGGCAGGCAGATCACCTGAGGTCAGGAGTTCAAGACCAGCCTGGCCAACATGATGAAATCCTGTCTCTACTAAAAAATTAGCTGGGTGTGGTGGCGGGCGCCTGTAATCCCAGCTACTCAGAGGCTGAGGTAGGAGAATTGCTTGAACCCAGGAGATGGAGGTTGCAGTGAACTAAGATCGTACCACTGTACCCCCAGCCTGGGCAACAAAGCAAGACTCCATCTCAAAAAAAAATTGTTATTGAGTAATAATGATATACAATAAACTGTATGTATTTAGAGTGTACAGTTTGATAAGTTTTGACATATGTATGCACCCATGAAACTAACACCACAATAAAAACAGTGAACATGTCTATCACCCCCTAAAAGTTTCCTACAAAATGAAGGAACAATGGATTTTAATGTTACAGAGGACAAAAAGTTCATTGATAGGGTTTCAGAGTCTACATTGCAACTAACCTCTAAGATTTCTATTTCTGCTGGGCGTGGCAGCTCTTGCCTATAATCCCAAGCTGAGGTGGGAAGATTGCTTAAGACCAGGAGTTCAAGACCAGACTAGGCAACATGGTGAGACCCCATCTCTACAAAAAATACAAAAATTAGCCAGGCATGTTGAGCATGCCTGTGGTCCCAGCTACTGGAGGGGCTAAGGTGGGAGGATCGCTTGACCCAGGGAAGCAGAAGTTGCAGTGGGTTGAGATTGTGCCACCACACCCCACCCTGGGTGACAGAGGGTGACCCTGTCTCAAAAAAAAAAAAAAAAAATGCTATTAAAATACTCCTCACTCTTTAAACTGCAAATCTGTGTGAAGCTGGATTTTATTCATGTACATCAACCAAAACAACATTCACAAAGGATTGAATGCTGAAGAAGGTACAAGAATCCAGCTGTCTTCTATTAAGCCAGATATTAAAGAGATTTGGAAAAATGTAAAACAATGTCATTTTTCTCACTAAGTTTTTCTGCTTTTGGAAAATGTAGTTTTTTAATTTAAAAAAGTTATTTATGTTAATGTATAATGGGTTTCTTACTGTGAATCCCTTCCCTATGCATAGGAAAGCACTTTACTACCGGGGCCATAAATGGTTAAGGTGAGAGATGATCCCAAACCCAGCTCTTGTCTATTTCATACTTTCTCACAGAGGTTGCAGTGAGCCAAGATCGTGCCACTGCACTCCAGCCTGGGTGACAGAGTGAGACTCTGCCTCAAAAAACAAACAAAAAAACACCCCATACTCCCTCATTCTATCCCATGTGTCTTGTCATCGCCCCCTAACCGTTTTTTTTTTTTTTTTTTTTTGAGATGGAGTCTCGCTCTGTGGCCCAGGCTGGAGTGCAGTAGCACGATCTTGGCTCACTGCAAGCTCCACCTCCCAGGTTCACGCCATTCTCCTGCCTCAGCCTCCCGAGTAGCTGGGACTACAGGCGCCTGCCACCATGCCCGGCTAATTTTTTGTATTTTTAGTAGAGACGGGGTTTCACCGTGTTAGCCAGGATGGCCTCGATCTCCTGATCTCGTGATCTGCCCGCCTCGGCCTCCCAAAGTGCTGGGATTACAGGCATGAGCCACCGCGCCCGGCCTTACCTTTCTGTTTTTTGATAAGGGTTCTCGCTTGTTGCCCAGGCTGGACTGCGATGGTGCTATCATAGCTCACTGCAGCCTCAAACTCCTGGGCTCAGGTGATCCTCCAACCTAACCTCAGCCTCCCGAGTAGCTGGGACCACAAGTGTGGTCCATCACATCCAGCTAATTTTTAAATTTTTTGTAGAGATGAGGGTCTCCCTATGTTGTCCAGGCTAGCCTCAAACTCCTGGACTTAAGTGATCCTCCTGCCTAGGCCTCCTAAAGTGTTGGGATTACAGGGATAAACCACCACTCCTGGCCAGTTTTAATTTCTAATTTGATAAATAGCAATAGATATAACCCACATAAACTGGGGATTTTTGGAGTCTTCAATAATTTTTAAGATTTAAAGGGGCCCTGAAACTAAAAAGTTTGAGAACCACTGATATACAGACCACAGGTTGAGAGAAGGCCCTTAGGATGGATGGCCTGTGTTTGAACTTGGGCTTTGCTCCTTGCTAGTTTGTAAGAGAACTTTGGGCAAGTTTGTAGTCTCTCTGATCCCTAGTTATCTCATCTGTAAAATGGGAATGATTGTAATGGTACTTACTATGAAAGGCTGTTGAAGATTAAGTGAGTTAACATATGGAAACATTTGGGAAGAGTGCTGGTACATAGTAAGTGCCTAATAAATGTTATTATCACCATCGTCATCAGCAGCAGCAGCAGCAGCAACAGCAGCCCTTCCTGAAGTATGAGAAATGTATATAGATGCTGGAGGCCAAGCTGGGGCATGCTGAGTACGAAGGCAAGCCCTGCTGAAACCACCCCTGCTACTATGCCATGTTTGGGCCCAAAGGCTTTGGGCAAGGTAGAGCTGAGAGTCACACTTTCTTCCTTTTTTTTTTGAGACAGAGTCTCACTTTATTGCCCTGGCTGGAATGCAGTGGTGCCATCTCAGCTCACTGCAACCTCCGCCTCCCGGGTTCAAGCGATTCTGTGTCTCAGCCTCCTGAGTGGCTGGGATTACAGGCATCCGCCACCACTCCTGGCTAATTTTTGTGTTTTCAGTAGAGACAGGGTTTCACCATGTTGGCCAGGCTGGTCTGGAATTCCTGACTTCAGGTGATTTGCCCACCTGGTCCTCTTAAAGTGCTGGGATTACAGGCGTGAGCCACCTCGCCCAGCCAGAGAATCACATTTTCAAGCAAACCCAGGTGGTGGAAACTCCATCCTCATTGGCCACCCACTGAACCACTGTTTAGGCAGATGCCAGGCCTTACACTCAGACATCCAGGGCTCCCTTTTAGCCCATCATGCCCTCAATAAACCTGAACAGTGCATGGCGGCGGTGGTGGGGTTGGCGGCGGCGGCGGCATATGGGGAACAACCCAAGTGTCAGTAAGGGTTATCCTGCCTCCTTTTTTTTTCTTTTTTTTTTTTTTTTTGAGGTGGAGTTTTGCTCTTGTTGCCCAGGCTGGAATGCAATGGCACGATCTCAGCTCACCGCAACCTCCGCCTCCTGGGTTCAAGCGATTCTCCTGCCTCGGCCTCCCGGGTAGCTGGGATTACAGGCATGTGCCACCAAGCCCGGCTAATTTTGTATGTTTAATAGAGACAGGGTTTCTCCATGTTGGTCAGGCTGGTCCCGACCTCAGGTAATCCGCCCGCCTTGGCATCCCAAAGTGCTGGGATTACAGGCGTAAGCCATGGCACCCATCCAGGTTATCCTGCCTTCTATGGGTTGAGAACTGCCCCAGTTACTAAGTGGAACATAGAAGTATATGTAGGTTTCTGTTCTTATAGGCCAAGGCAGGAGGATGACTTGAGCCCAGTAGTTCAAGATTAGCCTGAGCAACACAGTGAGAACCTGCCTCTACAAAACAAAAAAAAATTAGCCAGGTGTGGTGGCAATGCCTTTGGTCCCAGCTACGCAGGAGGCTGAGGCAGGAGGATTGCCTAAGCCTAGGAGGTTGAGGCTGCAGTGAGCGGTGATCACATCACTGCAGTCCAGTCTGGGTGACAGAGCAGGACCCTGTCTCAAACAAACAAAAAACCTACAAAACAGTTTATTAATTTCCTATAAAGTTAAACATACATTCTTCCTCTATTTTTGTTTTTTTGTTTTTGAGACAGGGTTTCACTATATGTTGCCTAGGCTGGACGCCAGCTCCTGGACTCAAGTGATCCTCCTGCCTCAGCGTCCTGAGTAGCTGGGACTATAGGTGCACAACACTGCACCCTCTTCCCTTTATTTTTATTTATTTTTTGAGACAGTTTCGCTCTTGTTGCCCAGGCTGGAGTGCAATGGCATGATTTTGGATCACTGCAACCTCCACCTCCTGGGTTCAAGCGATTCTCCTCCTTCGAGTAGCTGGGATTACAGGCGCCTGCCACCACGCCCAGCTAATTTTTTGTATTTTTAATAGAGACAGGGTTTCATCATGATGGCCAGGCTGGTCTCAAACTCCTGACCTCAGGTGATCCACCTGCCTCAGCCTCCCAAAGTGCTGAGATTA
Source organism: Gorilla gorilla gorilla (assembly GCF_029281585.2). NCBI lineage: Eukaryota > Metazoa > Chordata > Mammalia > Primates > Hominidae > Gorilla > Gorilla gorilla. Next base: position 54,660,877 of record NC_073224.2, on the reverse strand, counting down.
CAGGCGTGAGCCACTGTGCCCAGCCTATTTTAATGTGACGTATAAAGCCCTCCTTTCCCATCATGACTTCATAAGCACTCCATCAAAGAACAGTTGTCTTTTAGTATCTATGGGGGCCTAGTTCCGGGAACCCCCCCACCCCACCGCCCAGGATAGCCAAATCTGCAGATGCTCTAGTCTCTCATATAAAGTAGTGTAGTATTTGCATGAATGGGACATACACATATCCTCTCACATACTTTTTTTTTTTTTTTTTTTGAGACAGTCTTGCTCTGTTGCCCAGGCTGGAATGCAATGGCGTGATCTGGGCTCACTGCAACCTCCACCTCCTGGGTTCAAGCGATTCTCCTGCCTCAGCCTCCCTAGTAGCTGGGTGACAAGAGTGAAAATCTTACAGGCGCCTGCCGCCATGCCTGGCTAATTTTTGTGTTTTAATAGAGATGGGGTTTTGCCATGTTGGCCAAGCTGATCTCAAACTCCTGACCTCAGGTGATCTGCCTGCTTCGGTCTCCCAAAGTGCTGGGATTACAGGCATAAGCCACTACACCCTGCCTCATATACTTTTTTTTGTTTGTTTTTGTTTTTGTTTTTTTCAAACAAGGTCTCTTTTGCCCAGGCTAGAGTGTTGTGATTCCAGCTCACTGCAGCCTTGACCTCCTGGGCTCAAGTGATCCTCCCACCCTAATATCCCAAGAAACTGGGACTACAGCTGTGCTCCAATTTTTTTATTTTCTGTAGAGCTCCTGTATATTTTAAATAATCTCTAGATTACTTATAATACCTAATATAATTTAAATGCTATGTAAATAGGTGTTATACTGTATAGTTTAGGAAATAATGACAAGAAAAATAGCCTGCATGTTCAGTACAGATGCAGCTATCCATTTTTCCCCATTTATATATATATATATATATATATATGGTTTTTTTTTTTTTTTGCGACAGAGTCTTGCTCTGTTACCCAGGCTGGAGTGCAGTGGCGTGATCTCAGCTCCCTGCAACCTCTGCTTCCCAGGTTCAAGCAATAATCACGCTTCACCCTCCCAAGTAGTGTGCCACCATGCCCAGCTAATTTTTTTTTTTTTTTTTTTGGACACAGATTTTCACTCTTGTCATCCAGGCTGGAGTTCAGTGGTGCAATCTCAGCTCACTGCAACCTCCACCTCCCAGGTACAAGCGATTTTCCTGCCTCGGCCTCTCAAGTAGCTGAAATTACAGGCGCCTGCCACCACGCTCAGCTAATTTGTATATTTTTAGTAGAGACAGGGTTTGACCATGTTTGCCAGGCTGGTCTCGAACTCCTGACCTCAAGGTGATCCACCTGCCTCGGCCTCCCAAAGTGCTGCCTACAGGCATGAGCCACCGAGCCTGGCCTCCCCCAGTATTTTCAATCCAAAATTGGTTGAATCCATGGATGCAGAACCCATGGATACAGAGAGCTGACTGTGGAATTTATTTTATTTTATTTGTTTATTTTTAAATAATAGAGATTGGGTTTCACCATGTTGCCCAGGCTGGTCTGAAACTCCTGGACTCAAACAGTCTGCCCACCTCAGCCTCCGAAAGTGCTGGGATTACAGGTGTGAGCCATTGTGCCCAGCCTATAATTTCAAAAAGTTAAAAGCATGTCTCCTACATAAATAGTGGGCCACATCAAAGATTTATTTAATGTGTCCTGGCATGATGGCTCACACCTATAATCCCAGCACTTTAGGAGGCCAAGACAGGAGGTTCACTTGAGTTCAGGAGTTCAAGACCAGCCTGGGCAACATAATGAGACCCCATCTCTACAAAAAAAAATTTTTTTAATTAGCTGGGTGTAGTGGCTTACACCTGTGGTCCTAGCTACTCCAGAGGCTGAGGTAGGAGGTTTGCTTGAACCCAGGATGTCAAGGCTGCAGTGAGCCATGATTGTGCCACTGTACTCCAGCAGCCTGAGCAACAGAGTGAGACCCTGTCATTTAAAAAAAAAAAATTTGCAACCTATCAATTTCCTACAAGTTAACATCAAATTTGCAAAGGTCTGTAGGGCTCTACTCCGTAATTAAACACACAGAGCTGTTTTTGTTTTGTTTTGAGACAGTCTCGCTCTGTCACCCAGGCTGGAATACAGTGGCATGATCCTGGCTCACTGCAGCCTCGATCTCCTGGACTCAAGCGATCCTCCTGCCTCAGCCTCCCAAGTAGCTGGGACCACAGGTGCACCCAACCACACCCAGCTAATTTTTTATTTTTAGTAAAGACAAGGTTTTACTGTGTTGCCCAGGCTGGTTGGCCTCCCAAAGTGCTGGGATTGCAGACATAACCTGTCACCCAGGCTGGAGTGCAGTGGTGGGATCTCAGCTCACTGCAGCCTCCACCTCCCCACCTCAAGCAGTCTTCCTGCCTCCTGTCTTTCCCAGCTGACAGCACATCAGATAATTTTTGAATAATTTTGAAAGACATGCTGACATTTTTTGGTCTAATTTCCGAATTCTGGATAATTTTTCTTAAGAAGGCACACTAAAATACTCAAGGTTTAGCGAATTCCATGCTCCTCTGTCTCCCTCAACATACAGCTTCTTTCTCATTGGGCCTGAGGTGCTTCTCCCCTTCTTAAACCTGTCTATTTCCTGCTTTGGCCTGGCTGGTTCTACAAGTCTTCAGGCCTGAGGTCAGGGGTCGTGTGTCTGACCACCCCCAGCCTCATCTGGGTACCAGGCCTCCTCTGGATTCAGGCACTTCCTTGGCCCCAGCAACACTCCTGGCCTTCTTCCAGCCCAGCATCCCTGCCAGTCCTTAACAGCATCTGTTTGCTCATTGGCCTCCTCCGGAAGCCTGTGGGCTTCCACAGGGTGGGGCTGTTTTTCCATTTCTGTATCCCCAGGGCCTAGCCCAGTGCCTGGCACCCTGTGAGGCTTAATAAATGTTTGCTGAATAAATTGAATGAGGTGCTGGCTAGGTGCCTCCTCGAGGTCTCTTCCAGACTTCTTGATGAGTCTTCATTTATGGACTGGTTGCCATGGTTTTTTTTCTCTCTCTCTCTTTCTTCTGTCTCTCTCTTCTCTCTCTCTCTTCTGTCTCTTTCAGACCTCCTCCCACCTCCCCAAACACTGCATTGAAATCCCAGCTGGGGGCCGTAGAGAAACAGAGGCAACCCCCTCCCTTAGAGGGTGCCAGGGGCGAGGGTGAGCCTGCACTGTCCTTGGGGCCTGGCGGGCCCAGGGATCAGGTTGCCTGCATCTGGGAGGAGGATTCTTAGGTCTCCACAGCTTTACTGTGGGTGCTATGGGGCTTGGCAGTCTCACAGGTTAGAGGTGGGCTGGCCCTGCTGAGGCCTCAGGAGGATTTAGACACAAAGAGCCTGATTGTATGGTAATTTCCTCCTCACCTACTAGCTGGGCCTATTGAATTCTTCTTTGTACCTGCAGTGTCTTTTCTTTCGGGCTTTCTTAAATGGGCCACCCCCAGATTTCCTAGCAGGGTACCTCTTCTTCTTGGGAGGTACTGCCACAGCTTGCACCATTCCTTTGGTCCTTCTCCCCACAGGTTTCTTATTTATTTATTTATTTATATTTATGAAATGGAATCTCTCAGTTGCCCAGGCTGGAGTGCAGTGGTGTGATCTCGGCTCACTGCAACCTCCACCTCCCAGGTTCAAACGATTCTCCTGCCTCACCCTCCCAAGTAGCTGGGATTGCAGGCGCCCGCCACCACGCCCAGCTAATTTTTGTATTTTTAGTAGAGACGGGGTTTCAACATGTTGGCCAGGCTGGGCTCGAACTCCTGACCTCAAGTGATCTGCCCACCTTAGCCTCCCAAAGGGCTGGGATTACAGGTGTGAGCCACTGCACCCAGCCACAGGTCTTTTTATTGTTGCACATTCCCCCCTAACCCAGGCCAGGGTGAGCCAGGGTATTCCACCCATATCTCTTAACACAGCTGGGAAAATGAACAAAGGGATGACAAAAGGAAATAAGAAGTAAAAAGGGCTGGGCGTGGTGGCTGACGCCTGTAATCCCAGCACTTTGGGAGGCCAAGGCGGGCAGATCACGAGGTCTTGAGTTAAGACCAGGCTGGCCAAGATGGTGAAACCCCATCTCTACTAAAAATACAAAAAATTAGCTGGGTGTGATGGCGGGCACCTGTAATCCCAGCTACTTGGGAGGCTGAGGCAGAGAACAGCTTGAACCCAGGAGGCGGAGGTTGCAGTGAGCCAAGATCATGCCAGTGCACTCCAGCCTGGGTGACAGAGCAAAACTCTGTCTCAAAACAAACAAACAAAGAAGTAAAAAGAAGGCCAGGTGCAGTGGCTCGCACCAGTAATCCCAGCACTTTGGGAGGCCGAGGCGGGAGGATCTCTTGAGCCCAGTAGTTTGAGACCAATCTGGGCAACATGGCGAAACCCTGTCTCTACAAAAACTTAAAAAAAATTAGCCAGTTGGCCGGGTGCAGTGGCTCAAGCCTGTAATCCCAGCACTTTGGGAGGCCGAGGTGGGTGGATCACGAGGTCAGGAGATCGAGACCATCCTGGCCAACACGGTGAAATCCCGTCTCTACTAAAAATACAAAAAATTAGCCGGGCATGGTGGCGGGTGCCTATAGTCCCAGCTACTCAGGAGGCTGAGGCAGGAGAATGGTGTGAACCCGGGAGGCAGATCTTGCAGTGAGCTGAGATTGCACCACTGCACTCCATCCTGGGTGACAGAGCGCAACTCTGTCTCAAAAAAAAAAAAAAAAAAAAAAAATTAGCCAGGTGTGGTGGCGTGCACCTGTGATCCCAGCTACTTGGGAGGCTGGGTTGGGAGGATCACCTGAGCCCAGGAGGCAGAGGTTGCAGTGAACCAAGATCACACCACTAGACTTCAGCCTGGGCGACAGAGTGAGACCCTGCCTCTTTTTTTTTTTTTTTTTTTTTTGAGACAGAGTCTCGCCCTGTCACCCAGGCTGGAGTGCAGTGGCGTGATCTCAGCTCACTGCAACCTCCACCTCCTGGGTTCAAGCAGTTCCCTGCCTCAGCCTCCCGTGTAGCTGGGATTATAGGTGTCCGCCACCACACCCAGCTAATTTTTGTATTTTTAGTAGAGGCGGGATTTCACAGTCTTGGCCAGGCTGGGCTCGAACTCCTGACCTCATGATCCACCCGCCTTAGCCTCCCAATGTGCTGGGATTACAGGCATGAGCCACCATGCCTGGCCTGAGACCCTGTCTTAAAACAAAAAAAGTAACAAGAAACCTTTGGTTGGTGAAACTGGGTTTCCTCCAGGTTTCTCTGACAGAAGGGTGACTATAAAATTTATCCTTCAACCTGGACATCTGGCAGGTAAAAGGGGGTGCTATCAATAATCGTGACAGGACAACAGCATAAGCCGTGGTTGTCCTGGGCACTTTAGGATGTATGGTCAGTCAGGCCCCTTTCATGGGCACAGAACCCCAGGGAAACATCTGTCAGAGGAACAGTCCGTTTCCTTCATGTATTCATTCCACAAACGCTTACCCTTACCTCTCTTGGGAATTCCAGATAACAAGAGGTCCTTGGCCTAGGGAAGCTTACAGTCTAATGGAAGAGACAATTCATCACAAAAGAGTGTGCAAAATGCTAAGATAAACAGCAGGAAAGGAAGCAGAGTCCTATGGGAGTATATAGGAGGGGCACCTCACCCTGCCCCGAGTAGGGTGTTGGTCCTGACTTGTTGCTCATGGGAGGTGAAGCCTGAGTTGGGCTCTGAAGGAGGAGTAGATATCTGCTGGTAAAGAAGAGATTTGGTGGCCGGGTGTGGTGTCGCACACTTGTAATCCCAGTTACTTGGGAGGCTGGGGCAGGAGAATTGCTTGAACCCGGGAGGCGGGGTTGCAGTGAGCCAAGATCACGCCATAGCACTCCAGCCTGGGCGACAAGAGCAAAACTCCATCTCAAAAAAAAAAAAAAAAAAAAAAGAAGAGGTTTGGGTGAATAGCAAAAAGTTCTGGTTCGAAAAAACCTGCCTGTGTAGAGGCACAGACAGAAGGAGGTGCATTTGTTTTTGGAGTAACTGGAAAGCTCCTGTCTCTTTCTGTCCTTCCTCTTAATCCCATCCTAAGCCCTCTACTTTTGGAAGAGGAGCCCATCACTTCCGTTTGTCACTTTGGTCAGAGGGGTGCTTCCTCACCGGTCTTCAGAAAAGTTTGTTGAATAGATAGATAAAGCCAAGAAGTGCCCTACACTCTTCTTCTGTGATGTAAGTGCAAAGTTTCAAACCTTGGTTTATCATTACTATAAGAGTTATTTTCTTTCTTTCTTTCTTTCTTTTTTCTGAGACGGAGTTTCACTCTTGTTGCCTAGGCTAGAGTGCAATGGCATGATCTTGGCTCACTGCAGCCTCTGCCTCCTGGGTTCAAGCAATTCTCCTGCCTCAGCCTACCGAGTAGCTGGGATTATAGGCATGTGCAACCACGCCCGGCTAATTTAGTATTTTTAGTAGAGACGGGGTTTCTCCATGTTGGTCAGGCTGGTCTTAAACTCCCAACCTAAAGTGATCCACGCGCCTTGGCCTCCCAAAGTGCTGGGATTACAAGCGTGAGCCACCGCATGCAGCCTTTTTTTTTTTTTTTTTTTGAGACAGAGTCTAGGTCTGTCGCCCAGGCTGGAGTGCAGTGGTGTGATCTCAGCTCACTGCAAACTCTGCCTCCTGGGTTCAAGTGAGTCTCATGCCTCAGCCTCCCGAGTAGCTGGAATTACAGTTGCACACCACCATGCCCAGCTAATTTTTGTATTTTTATAGAGTCAGGGTGTCACCATGTTGGCCAGGCTGGTCTCAGACTCCTAACTTCAAGTGATCTGCCCGCCTCGGCCTCCCAAAGTGCTGGGATTATGGGTGTGAGCCACCACACCCGGTGGAGTTCTCTTCTATAATATTTATACTTCATCTTTCAAAAATTGAGCCCATATTGCTGCATGCCAAGCATTGTGTGCCCGAGTGATGCACAGGTCACTTCATTTAATCTTCACAACAATCCTGTGAGATAGGTAATCTCATGCCCAAATTACAGAAGAGGCTCTGTGAGGTCAGAAACTGGCCCAGGTCTCACAGCTGACTAGTGAGGAGCTGAGATTTGCTAGGATGACCTGACACTCTGAATTCTCTAAATTCCACCTCCTTAACACAATACATGTAGTCAGGGAAGGCCTGACTTTATGTTATTCATTGGCCCCGAGAGCTGACTCAGACTCCTGTGGCAGCCCCAGGAGTCCTGGGTTTCAGAGGGAGTGGGAGGTGGGCAGCAGAGAGGCCCTCGAGTTTCGATAACCCCCCTGCACTTAGGCTACAGGCTGCATTGTACGATAGCGACAGACCCAGACCAGAATCCCTCCACCCTCCTCTCTAGGGTGGAGCCCCTTCCAGCAAAGCTGGCCCAGCCCTGTGATGTCACACCACTGGGCAGGGCTTCTGGGGATTGGTGACACTCAGCTGACGTCAGGGAGGTGGAGGAGCCGCAGATCCCTCTTATCCCCAGGGCAGTTCAGGGGCTTGACTGCATTTTAGCGATGATTGTAGTTACAGATTGCTCTCTGAACCACTGGGCAGGAAAAGCTTGCTGGTGTTCTGCTTTTGGCTCTGGGATTTGAACCCATGACTGGCTCAGGAGACTTGAGACTACCAACGTGCTTTGTGTCCCCAACAAGTCACTTGTCCTCTCTGGGCCATCTCTAGAGCACAGCCTCCTAATTCAATAAAATGAAGAGGCTGGGGGAGAGATTGCCAAGGACTCTTGCAAGAGGCCCAGATAGGAGAGCAGGAGGATCGGGGGGTGGGGGGTGTTCTGAGTTGGCCTTGTCATGGCCCTAATCTGTCCTTCCCCCATCCTTCACTCCCCCTCTTATCCCTGGTGGCCCCGGAGTGAGAATGTGACTCATCCGGCTCCAGGCACCCAGTTTCAGCCTTGCCCCACCCCTGCCCCGGGCCTCTCATTTGCTGTTTACCCCCCAGGAGCAGGTGCACCTGGGTGACCTCACCACAGGAAGGAGAGATATAAGGCTCTGGGGCACAGCCTGACCCCACACCCACAGATTGCCCAAGGCCAGCACAGGGGTTGGAGCTCTCTAGAAAGGTGAGGAAATTGGGGAGCATAAAACAGCTCCAAGTGGGCCCACCACCCTGTCCAGCTGCTGAGCTCAGCCCGCTGCCTCTCATCTCTTCCCATGGGTTTGTCTTCATTCACCCACTGCCCCTAGAGCAGCCCAGGCCCCGCCCTCAGCCTGAGGACCCCGTGCAGAGCTCAGCCAGTTCCAGGAGGCGAGGGCCTCTTGAAGGCAGTTGGGGGCCAGGGGAGCTGGTGCTCACATTGAGGAGGTGTGGAAGGCAGGCCCAGGCCCACACATCCTGTGCTAAGAAGAGAGGACAGGGTGTGGAAGGAGGGGTTGGAGTGGGAGACCCATAGCCTGATTCAGCCCCGAATGGAAAAGTGAAGTTATGGGGGGACTGAAAGGTTTGGTGACAGATACTGGGATGTGAGTCTGGAAAGCGGCTTTGAGTCATGGCTTGGCTCCCTTTGTGACCTTGGCCATGTCCATTGCCCTCTTATCCCCATCTGTACAAGGCAGGTGCCTCAGTGTTCCCATCTGTACAAGGTAGGGGCTCAGCTGGATAAGCCTAGGCTCCTTCTAACCCTGGCACTCTGTGGTTACCCAGGTGGGCATCCCCACCCCAGTGCCCAACCTTCCCCTATCCCCACAAGCTCCCGCATCTCCCCCATGGAGAAAAAGAAACCTCGTTGGGTCATGGAACACGGGAAGGGTTGGCAATTCCTGTGTGAGGCAGCCCAAGGCAACCTCGGAGCCCTCCTGCAGATACCCAGGGGGCCTGCCCCTCCCCTGGCCCAGGCTCCAGACCACAGAGCAGACAACAAAGGCAGGCAGGTGGAAAATTCCCTCTGGCTCTCCGCCCAGGCACCCTGGATGGCAACTGTGCCAGCCTGGGCGGGCAAGAGCCGGGAGTCCAGGATACCAACAGGCAGCCTGGCAGCCCCAGGGAGCTGATAAGGGGCCTGTCAAGGTCTCCCCAGTTCAATTGCCCCCCACTGCTCAGACACAGAAATTGTATTCTACTCAGGTGGACAGACAGGTGGGAGGAGGAGGATGGGGAAATATGTGGTTGCTTGAACTTCTCAGAAGTTGTAGCCCTGAGCCAAGAAGATTATGCCAACTCCTCCCACTACCCTGAGCTGAGTGGTCCCTGGGACTCTTAATGGAGGACCGGGGGCTGCAGCTAGTTTGGCGGACAGACAGAAAACGAATTTTGTCAAGTGTCCCTGTGTCTGCTGGGCTCCTGCTGGCTGCTAGTCTCTGCCCTGTGACCTTGGGCAGTGTGTATGCTCCTGGAGGGCTTGCTTTGCCCATCTCTAACCCTGGAATAACTGTCTGGGTCCCACTCCCTGGAAGGGCATGAAGCCACACCCATGTAAGGCCCAGGAGAAGTGAAAAGCCCTGTGTGTACATGTGACTTGAGGCTGGGAGGCAGACCACTCCCAGAGCCTGCATGTTCAAGGATTCCTTGCATCTGGAAAGCCAAGACAGGGACCCCTCCTGCCTGCCTCTCTTCTGCTTTCTGCTCCGACCCCCTGAGCTGGTTACCATGACAACAGTTCCCTGCCTATCTCTCCAGAGGCCTTTCACAGAATCCAGAGTTGGTTTCTACAATGTTTACCCACAAACACTTTCTTGTTGCCAGTCAGTTCGGAGGGCACTTCCAGAACTGAGGAAATACCTTTGTGACTTTGCCAGGTCACAGCCAGCTGGCCCCTGTAATCACTCCCCAGTAGGGTGCCATCCATCGGGCTCTGGAGGGCTGAGAAGTCAGGGTGTGGCCAGGTCAAGGTGAACCACATGCTGCTGGGAAAACTACCCAAAGGGCACGTCCCACTGACCTGCAGTCAGCAGCCTGCAAGCGTCATTGCCTATACAGGGAACATTGTCCGTCTAGGCTGGCAGAAGAAGGCCCTAAAGATAAGGCAGGGCATGAACCCAGCTCCATGACAGCCAATTAGCTCCACTCCAAGAACCCAACCGCTGTGACTCACTGACAGCCAATCAGGAGGCCCTGGGCCAGATACTTTTTTCAGCTAGACACACCTGTAACCTGCTAGCCATCTGTTGAACCACACCCCTGCCCCAACCATTCTAGAAAGAAATGTAAATCTCTTTTACAGCTGTAAATGGAGAGCTCTGTAACTCTGATATGGAGGGAGATACACGCTGATCTATATTGAGCTCAGAGACAGACACAAATGCATAAACATGCACCTGCACAGATGAAAATCTAGCTATCAGCCCTGCTCCTTCCTGCCTCCACCAAGGTCACCACCATCTCTATTCTCCTCCACCCTCCTGGGTCAGAAATTGGCAAAAGAGAAAAGGATATTGCAAGAGACCTAAATATACCTTTCCAGTGCACAGTGGCAGCTTTCTGTGAACTGTTAGGCCAACAGTGGTCCAGACATTTTCCCTCATCCTCTGGAAAAAACAACAAAACCAAACAAAAACATTGGGCATCATTCGTAGGTTTATCTGGGAATACTAGTGCTTGGAGGGGACTGAGAGTACCCCTAGCAAAGCCCCATTTTACGGATGAGGGCTAGGCCCAGAGAGAGGGTTTCTCCTTCCAGAGGAGGGCTCAGTGCTCGTGATTGTTGGCAAGGGCATCTGGCCAAAGTTCCAGGATCCAGGTCAGATATTGGCCCCATGGTCCCACCCTGGAGGATTTCCTGCAGGGGGGTGCCTCCCAGCTGGCCACAGTGGATCAGGCATGTCCAGAGGGAGACCTGGGAAAGGGGCACTATGCTTGTGTGTCCTCCAATCTTCCTACCCTAGGCCCCACCCAAAGGCTGGGAGAACAGGGATCTTCTGTTGACTATGAGGGAAAAACACTAGTTCATAGGTCCTAGTTGAACTAGCGCCTATGATTCCGGGGTCTCTGGGATGCCTGGGATCATGGCAGCATGACCCAAGGTCCTGCAGCAATTTGAGTCAGAGCCACATTACCAGGCTGCAGGACAGCAAGCCAAGACCCCCCAGCCTGGGAGTTTCAGGGTCTATGAACTAGCGCCTAGGTGCTAGATGAACTAGCATTTCAGTGCTCTATGCCAGAGGGACCTCAATAGAGGGAGATGCAGACAATCCAAACTTGTTTCAGTGTAACCCTCAAATTTTCGAGCCCTCCAGATGCAGGGCATTCATACTACCCAGTATTGAGACTCTAGACATGACTTGACTGAAGGCTGCCACATCTTCAAGCAGAGACCTGCTAAAAACGAAAACAACTTATATGCATGAAGTGCATACTTTGTGTCAGGAATTATGCTAGGCACTGGGGAGACAGACATGAACTAGGTTCCCAGGCCCCTGCAGGTTGTTCTCATGTAGGGTGTATAGGGTAGTTTCAGCAAAGGGCCTCCCTCAGCCCGCAAGGCCACAGGCCCCCAAACGGGCAAAACACTGCCCCTGCAGACTCACAGGACTTTTGTGCTGGTTTAGACAGGAGAGAAACAGAATGAACCCCAGGAAGATTCAGAGGGGTCAAGATCTGACCCCTACAGCCAAGGACAGCCAGAGGTAGGAGGACTTTTGCCCATGGGTAGAAATCATTCTATTCGTGCATAAATCAAGTCTCATCCAAGATGTTGGGCAGCCAGCTTGGCCTTGTCTCTTCTAGGGAATAGATGCTGGGCTCCGATTCCAGAGCTAAGGGCTGGGATGGGATCTCTGAATCTTTTTTTTTTTTTTTTTTTTTTGAGACAGAGTCTCACTCTGTCACCAGGCTGGAGTGCAGTGGCACGATCTTGGCTCACTGCAACCTCCGCCTCCCAGATTCAAGAGATTCTCCTGCCTTAGCCTCCCAAGAAGCTGGGATTACAGGCGTGCGCCACCATGCCCAACTAACTTTTATATTTGTGGTAGAGACGGGGTTTCAACATGTTGGCCAGGATGGTTTCGATCTCGGCCTCCCAAAGTGCTGGGATTATAGGCATGAGCCACCATGCACAGCCTTGTAGTTTTAGCAGAGACCGGGTTTCACCATGTTGGTCAGGCTGGTCTCGAACTCCTGACCTCAAGTGATCCACTAGCCTCTGCCTCCCAAGGTGCTGGGATTACAGGTGTGAGCCACCACGCCTGGCCCCCTGTGTCTGTCTTTAACCTCCTCTGCATACAGGAAATTTCCTCCGTCTCTCCCACAGGGAGGTGTGGCCAGGGAGCTTTGCCCCCTCCCTTTGAAGCACTCTCTGCCTCTTCCCCACCCCCAGTATGGGGTAATGGCTAAGGGGGACATAAAATAGACTCATCATTTTAGGAGGGGAAGAGGAAACCCTCAAAGCCATTCCGGAGTCTTTGGGATGCCTGGGATCATGGCAGCACGGCCCGAGGTCCTGCAGCAGTCTGAGTCAGAGCCACATTACCAGGCTGCAGGACAGCAGGCCGAGACCCTCTAGCCTGGGGTTTCAGGGTCTGCTGCACCCTGTAAGCAGAAGTGCCTGAAGGCATTGGACAGTGCTCTTAGTGGGACTGGGAGAATGAGGCAGGTGTGTGAAGGAGGAGTGAATAGCGGGAGTGAGGAAGGAAATTGACATTCATCAAGAACATGCTTTATGTCAGGAATGCACCACTCAAGTTACATAATTTAATGTTCAGAGCAACCTTGGAGGTGCATGTTATTGTCCTCAGTTACAGTCAGGAACTGAGGTTGGGTAAGGTGTGGTGGTGCTTGCCTGTAATGCCAGCACTTTGGAAGGCTTAGGCGGGAGGATGACTTGAGCCTGGGAATTTGAGACCAGCCTCGGCAACACAGCAAGACTCTGTCTCTATTTTAAAATAACATAATTGGCCAGGCACGGTGGCTCACGCCTGTAATCCCAGCACTTTGGGAGGCTGAGGTAGGCGGGTCACAAGGTCAGGGGATCGAGACCATCCTGGCTAACACGGTGAAACCCCGTCTCTACTAAAAATACAAAAAATTAGCCAGGTGTAGTGGCACGTGCCTGTAGTCTCAGCTGCTCGGGAGGCTGAGACAAGAGAATTGCTTGAACGTGGGAGGCTGAGGTTGTAGTGAGCTGAGATCCGGCCACTGCCCTCCAGCCTGGGTGACAGAGCGAGACTCCGTCTCAAATAATAATAATAATAAAATAAAATAATTATTATTAATTTTTTTTTTTGAGACGGAGTCTCGCTCTGTCACCCAGGTTGGAATGCAGTTTCACATTCTCGGCTCACTGTAACCTCTGCCTCCCAGGTTCAAGCAATTCTCGTGCCTCAGCCTCCCGAGTAGCTGGAATTACAGGTGCCTGCCACCACGCCCAGCTAATTTTTGTAATTTTAGTAGAGACTATGTTGGCCAGGCTGGTCTTGAATTCCTGATCTTAAGTGATCTGCCCATCTTGGCCTCCCAAAGTGCTGGGATTATAGGCATGAGCCACTGTGCCTGGCCTATTTTAAAATAATTTTATTTTAAAATATTAAAAAAAAGAAAACTGAGGTCTGCCGGGCATGGGCCTATAATACCAGCAGAGGCAGGAGGATGATTTGAGCCCAGGAGTTGGAGGCTGCAGTGAGCTACGATCGCGCCACTGCACTCCAGCCTGGGCGAGAGTGAGTCCCCGTCTCAAAAAACAAAAATCAAAAACTGAGATAAAGACAGGTTAGCCGGTCGTGGTGGCTCATGCCTGTAATCCCAGCACTTTGGGAGGCCAAGGTGGGTGGGTCACGAGGTCAGGAGTTTGAGACCAGCCTGGCCAACATGGTGAAACCCCATCTCTACTAAAAATATAAAAAAATTAGCCAGGCGTGGCGGCGGGCGCCTGTAGTCCCAGCTGCTGGGGAGGCTGAGGCAGAAGAATGGCGTGAACCCGGGAGGCGGAGCTTGCAGTGAGCAGAGATCGCGCCACTGCACTCCAGCCTGGGCGACAGAACGAGACGCCGTCTCAAAAAAAAAAAAAAAAAAAAAAAAATTAGCCAGGCGTGGTGGCAAGCGCCTGTAATCCCAGCTACTCGGGAGGCTGAGGCAGGAGAATCCCTTGAAGCCGGAAGGGGGAGGTTGCAGTGAGCCGAGATCGCCCCATTGCACTCTAGCCCAAGCGAAAGGGCGAAACTCCGTCTCAAAAAAAAAGGCAGGTTAAGTGATTTGCCCATGGCTACATAGCTGGGAAGTGAGGAGATGTGGATTTCTGTGGATCCAATTTCATGTGTCTAGGATGACCCATCAACTCCAGAGAAGGGCAGGAAGAAGGTGCCGCTCTTAGGCTCAGAGGGACTCAGAGGTAGAAGTTCAACCATCCTTTCCCTCCCCACCCACCCAACCGGCCCCCTGAAAGCTGTCCAGGCAGATGCTGCCCAGAGAAGGGTTAACCCTCCTCTTTGGCTCTGCCCTGCATTCTTTTGTGCTGAGCTCTCTGGCAGCTTGTGTCAGGACATCAGGGCAAGAAGGCAGAAAGGACATGGCTAGGGCACCTGGCAATGAATAATCTGTTTGTCGTGGCCTTGCTGCCTTGTGGCTGTGTGGGATGGGGTGGGGATGGCGGCAGTGCCAGGACTTGGGGTCAAGGGCTCGGGGAGGGGGCCAGCCAGCTTGGAGGCAGGACCTGAGACTCCTCTATGTTTAGTGCTTGCTCCATCTCCCAGACAGCCACCTAAACAGGAACTGTGGCAGCTTTCCACGTTTGCCCCTGGCTGCAGCCAAACCTATCTCAGCTACAGCCTGGGACTTGGATCTCCCTGTAAGATTTCTATCCCATCCCTCTCCACCCGCCCCAGGGCTTCAGAACCAAGTTCTAGACTCCAGAGGGCCCTGCAGCCTGCCCCTCCAGCTACCAAGGATGAAAATCTGGTACAGGCATCTGTAGGGGACAGCCAAGTGTGCCTGGAATCACTGGGGAAGGGAGATATGAGAGGATGCAGGGTGCCCTGTGGGGTTTCCCAGGCTCCTCCAGCCTCACCCCATTCCTGCCCTGGCTCAACTGCTTGGTCTTGTGATTGCAGGGGCCAGACTCTCTCCTCCAGCTGAGTGATGCTGGGCTCCACCCAGCAGCTGGCTCTTCCTGGAGTCTTTCCTCCCCACCAGCTCTCTTCCTGCCTGGAACTTCTGCCCCAGCTCCTTTCTGCCAAACTAACTCTCTCACTTCCACTCAAATTCTGCTCCTGAAGAAATCCCTTCTAGAACTTCTCAGGAAGCCTTCTTTGACTCACCCAAGCCTGTCTGATCCCCTTGGGCTCTCCTGCCTGCTGCCATCCTCACATACCTCCTCCTGTTACTGTGGCCAGTGCCTACTCCTTATGCATTTGATGTTATGCCTGCTGACTGTGTCTCACACCTGGATTCTGTGTGTGTGTGTGTGTGTGTGTGTGTGTGTGTGTGTGTGTGTGTGTGTTCTGTCTCTTCCAGAGGACAGAACCAGAACCAACGGGTGGATTTTCCTTGAGTCACATTTCTGATAAGGGAACAAGTTCGGCATGATCACAGCCATCTAAACGTTGGAATGGGCTATCTTGAAAGTAGTGAGCTATCAAAGGAGGGGTTAATAACAAATGCTTCTGGGTAGCAGTGATGTGTCTGCCACATGAAAGGCTTTCAGTACACATTTGTTAAACAAATAACAACCTGCTGGCTTTCTCTCCTCCCACAGCCACTATGTGTCTCATAAATGCTTGGGGTTTTTTTCTGAGGGGGCAGCCAGTTGGGCCCCGAGAGGCAAGTCCCTGCCTGTAAGTTATTCTGATATTGAAAGGGTCCTTACTGAGAAACTAACCTGGAGAGCAATCCTAGTAAGCAGAAGAGGACCTGTCTCCACCCATGTCTTGGTGTGGACTTGGAAGAGAGTAGGTGTTTATAGAGAGCTCCTAGCACTTGGTGCCAGCTAGGAGATACGATAGGGGGGCTCTGGGATCTGGGAGGTAGGATCATGCCTTGTCAGCTGGATCCCTGGGCTCCTTGTAACCAACTATGCTTGTATCTCTTTAGCATCCTTGAGGATTTCATTGCATCTGAACATTCCAGCCTTGCCTTAGCTGTGCTGTAGGCCAGTGAGGAAAGATGGTGAAATGTGCTCGAAACAGTGCATGCAGGGAGCTGGCTGCTATGGCTGGGGAAAGTCACAGCGCGGGGAGGATACCCCCTTTCCCCCAAGGAAAGGGGCATCTTGGGGCAGGAGCAGAAGACAGTTGAAAGACTTTCTGCTGACCATCTTGAAAGGTTTTTTTTTTTTTTGGAGGCAGTCTCACTCTGTCACCCAGGCTAGAGTGCAGTGGCACAATCTCAGCCCACTGCAACCTCCGCCTCCCAGGTTCAAGCGATTCTCCTGCCTCAGCCTCCCCAGTAGCTGGGACTACAGGCACACGCCACCACACCTGGCTAAGTTTTGCATTTTTAGTAGAGACAGGTTTCAACATACTGGTCAGGATGAACTCCTGACCTCAGGTGACTTGCCCACCTTGGACTCCCAAAGTGCTGGGATTATAGGAGTGAGCCACCCGGACTTGAAAGTTGTTAAGTGTTACCTTTGTCGAGGAAGCCAGAAGTTTCCTCCTACCCCCATTAAGGAAATTTTGGCATTTTATAACAGGTAGGATTTTTGAGCAGTTTTTTGTTTCTACTTACTATTTACTTGTTTTTTTTTTTTTCCCTGAAACACATGTATCAAGCATCTACTGAATGCCAGGCACTGAGAACCAAGACAGGGAGACACAGGACCTGCTCACCAGAGGTTCAGTGACTTCCTGATCTGGGAGCTCCAGGGGTACAGTGTTTCTCCCTCTGTCACCTCCTACAAGCATCCTCCCACCCCCACCCCTCACCATTTGAGTGCAATGGGAATGCCTAGTATAGTAGTTCTCAAACTCTAGCCTTCATCAGAATCCCTGGAGGACTTGCTAGAAAACGCCTAGAAGCTGGGCCCACCCTGTTTCTGATCTAGCAGGTCTACGGTGCGGGTTGAGAATGTGCATTTCAAAACAGTTTCCAGGTGTTTCTGACCCTGATGATCTAATAAAAAACCACTGATTTACAGTATCTTAGCAGTCCATATTACCTTTTAAAATGCCTTCACAATGACTGCATTTTATTACCATAGCATGCTTGGGGGGACTTTAGGCCCAGGAGAATACCCCTTACCTTTTACTGAGGGGAAACTGGAAAGACAGAGCGGTCTCATGATCTTATGACTTCATCACAATTTATAGCTATGTTACTTGGAATTTGGCTTTTTCAGTGACTGCCTCATTCACTTGAATGTGAATTTCTTTCTTTTTTTTTCTTTTTTTTGAGACGGAGTCTCACTCTGTACCCCGTATCCCAGGCTGGAGTGGAATGGCATGATCTCGGCTCATGGCAACCTCCACCTCCTGGGTTCAAGTGATTATCCTGCTGCAGCCTCCCAAGTAGCTGGGATTACAGGCACGCACCACCACACCCAGCT
Organism: Gorilla gorilla gorilla; assembly: GCF_029281585.2. Lineage (NCBI taxonomy): Eukaryota > Metazoa > Chordata > Mammalia > Primates > Hominidae > Gorilla > Gorilla gorilla. Next base: position 54,643,465 of record NC_073224.2, on the reverse strand, counting down.
AATTTTTAGTAGAGACGGGGTTTCACCGTGTTGGCCAGGCTGGTCTTGAACTCCTTACTTCAGGTGATCTGCCTGCCTTGGCCTCCCAAAGTGCTAGGATTACAAGCGTGAGTCACTGTGTCTGGCCTCGAATGTTAATTCCTATTTTTTTTTTTTAAATGGAGTCTCGCTCTGTCGCCAGGCTTTAGTGCAGTGGCGCGATCTTGGCTCACTGCAACCTCCACCTCCCAGGTTCAAGCGATTCTCCTGCCTCAGCCTCCCAACTAGCTGTGTTTACAGGCACCCGCCACCATGCCCGGCTAATTTTTGTATTTTTAGTAGAGACGGGGTTTCATCATGTTGGCCAGGACGGTCTCAATCTCCTGACCTCGTGATTCGCGCACCTCAGCCTCCAAAAGTGCTGGGATTACAGGTGTGAGCCACTGTGCCTGGCCTCGAATGTGAATTTCATGAGGGTAGAGGCCATGCTGTGTTGTTCACTCTGTTTCCCAAATGCCTAGGACAATGCCTGGCACATAGTAGGTGCTCAACAAATATTTTCAAAATGAGTGACTGACCTATTCCTGAAATCACAGGGCTAGTTAGTAGCCGAGTTGGGACTCAGTCCCAGATCTCCTGACTTTTAGATGCGTATTTTCCCACTAGTGGCCCTTCACCTGTCCCCTAGAGCAGGACCCAAGTGCTACTTGGGGCCAGGGGCCCAGAGCTTGGAGGAGAATGACACAGTGAGATCTGGTGGGTCAGACTGTCTATGCTTCCCCCAGCCTTAGTCCGTGTCCAGTATAGGCCAGACCCATGTTCCTGTTCAGAACTGGAACCCGGGCAGGGGAAAGAACTTGTCTCAGAATTTGCCCTCTCTGCCTCTTTGGCTGCCTTCTGCTTTTTCAATTTCCAAATCTGTAAAACAGGTAGATAGAATGATAGTACCCTACCTCATAAGGTTGCTGTGAGAATCAAATGAATTCTAGCCAGTAGGTAACATGTATATAGTGCTTATTATATGCCAGATATTATTGTAATGACTTACACAGATGAACTCATTTAATCTTTTTTTTTGAGACTGAGTCTTGCACTGTCGCCTGGGCTGGAGTGCAGTGGCGTGACCTAGGCTCGCTGCAACCTCCATCTCCCAGGTTCAAGCGATTCTCCTGCCTCAGCCTCCTGAGTAGCTGGGACTACAGGCACGTGCCACCATGCGCGGCTAATTTTTGTATTTTTAGTAGAGACAGGGTTTCACTATGTTGGCCAGGCTGGTCTCAAACTTCTGACCTTGTGATCCACCCGCCTCGGCCTCCCAAAGTGTTGGGATTACAGGCGTGAGCCACCATGCCTGGCCTTTTTTTTTTTTTTTAGATAGTGTCTTGCTATGTTGCCTAGGCTGGAATGCAGTGGCTATTCACAGGCGAGATCACAGCACACTATAGTCTTGAACTACTGGCCTCAAGGGATCCTCCTGCCTCAACCTCTCAAGTAGCTGGGACTACAGGTGTATGCTACCACACCTAGCATAACTTCATCTTATTTATTTATTTTGAGGCAGAGTCTTGCTCTGTCGCCCAGGCTGGAGTGCATTGGCACAATCGTGGCTCACTGCAGCCTTGATCTCCTGGGCTCAGGTGATCCTCCCACCTCAGTCTCCTAAGTAGCTGGGACTATAGGCATACACCACCATGCCCAGCTAATTTTTTTTTTTTTTTTTTTTGAGACAGAATTTTGCTCTTTTCACCCAGGCTGGCATGCAATGGCGCGATCTCGGCTCACTGCAATCTCCGCTTCCCGGGTTCAAGCGATTCTCCTGCCTCAGCCTCCCAGAGTAGCTGGGATTACTGGCACCCGCCACCACGTCCAGCTAATTTTTTTGTATTTTTAGTAGAGACAGGGTTTCACCATGTTGGCCAGACTGGTCTTGAACTCCTGACCTTAGTTGATCCACCCGCCTCAGCCTCCCAAAGTGCTGGGATTACAGGCATGAGCCACCAGGCCCGGCCTTAATTTTTGTATTTTTTGTGGACACACGGTCTTGCCATGTTGCCCAGGCTGGTCTTGAACTCCTGAGCTCAAGATAGCCTCCTGCCTCGGCGTCCCAAAGTGCTGGGAGGGGACAGCCACCACACCCAGCATTTAATCCTAATCTTCACAACAAGCCTGTTATCTTCACGTTGCAGATGAGGCAACCGAGGGACAGAGGTTACATACTTGACCAAAGTCACATACACAGTAAGTGGCAGAGCCAGGAATTAAATCCAGGCAGTCTGATTCCAGAGTGTGCTCTTGGCTGGAGAATGCATGGCACATGGAATCTGCTCAGTACAACATTTGCTCATTTTTTTCATGGGTGGCACTTCCACACCAGCTCAGATGCCCTCAGTGCCACCTCAGTGCTTCCCTCCCACCCGATTCCAACTAAGTACCTTTTCTTTTCTTTTCTTTTCTTTTTTTTTGAGACGGAATCTCGCTCTGTAGACGGAATCTCGCTCTGTAGCCCAGGCTGGAGTGCAGTGGCACAATCTCGGCTCACTGCAACCTCTGCCTCCCAGGCTCAAGCAATTCTTCTGCCTCAGCCTCCTGAGTAGCTGGGATTACAGGCGTGTACCACCACGCCCAGCTAATTTTTGTATTTTTAGTAGAGACGGGGTTTCACCATGTTGGTCAGGCTGGTCTTGAACTCCTGACCTCGTGATCCGCCCACCTCCACCTCCCAAAGTGCTGGGATTACAGGCGTGAGCCACCGCGCCTGGCCCCAGCTAAGTACCTTTTCTGTAGCCAGCACTGGGGAAACTCCCAGGGAGAGGAATGGGGAATTCCTGGGATCATGGAGAGACACTCCCAAGGGCTAGGAAAGCCTTCCATCTCTGCCTGGCATGCTTCTGAATAGGGGAGATGGCTCCAGCTTGTCCAGAGAGAGGAATCTTCCTAAAGTAGAACTACAGGTAGGAGAAAAGTACTTTTGGGGGACCCATGCTGGGCACCCTCCAGGGGGGTGGAAGGGAAGAGTAGGCACATCCCCCATCCCTTTAGTCTCAGCCCCTGGGAGCCCACCCTGTCCCCTATCATCTTTTTTCCAGATGGCCTCCTCAGACAGCCACAGAAGGTCTGTGGGCAGGACCTGGGCAGAGTGGGATGGGTTAAGATCCGATGGGGTGAAGGGCTGAGGCCAGGCCCTTAACTACCATCACTGGACATTTGGTTCCACCTAGTGGCCTCTGATGTTCCAACCGTTCTCGCAGAGACCGGCACAAGGGGGTGCCCTTTCAGGCATTCAGTGTTTATTGAGCACCTACTCTGTGTGAGGCAAAATGTGAGGTTTGATGGAGGCAGATCCATGAGCATAAAGAGGCTGGGCACGGTAGCTCACGCCTGTAATCCCACCACTTTGGGAGGCTGAGGTGGGTGGATTGCTTGAGCTCAGGAGGTCTAGACCAGCCTAGGTGATATAGGCAGACCCTATGTCTACCAAAAAAAAAAAAAAAAGGCTGGGCATGGTGGCATGTGCCTGTGGGCCCAGCTACTTGGGAGGCTGAGGTGGGAGGATCAGTTGAGCCCAGGAGGAGTTGAGGCTGCAGTGAGCCTAGATCCTGCCACTGCACTCCAATCTGGGTGACAGAGCGAGACCCTGTCTCTAAAATAAAATAAAATAAAATAAAATAAAATAAGAAGCAGAAGGTCAGGCAGGGTGTGTGCACCTGTAGTCCTAGCTACTCTGGAGGCTGAGGTGGAAGGATTGCTTGATCCCAGGAGTTCAAGTCTGCAGTGAGTATGATCATGTCACTGTGCTCTAGCCTGGGCAATACAGCAGGACTCTGTCTCTGAATTTTTTTTTTTTTTTTTAAAGAGCAGAGAACTAACATTTATTCTGCTCACACGTACCAGCCCTGGGCTTGTGTCCATACTGTGTTGGCACGTGCCTGTGGAGCACTGAGGATCCCACAGCAGAGACAGGACTGCCAAGTGCCTGGCCTGGTCACTTGGCTTCTCTGGACTTCAGTTTCCACTCCTGAAAAATAAGAAGATTGGTGTAGATTATCTCTAGCATCTCTTCCTGTGTTAGAATTCTGTGAAGTCACACAAAGGAGTGGTTAAGAGTTTCAGCTTTGGGCTGGGTGAGGTGGCTTACACCTGTATTCCCAGAACTTTGGGAGGCTGAGACGGGTAAATCACTCGAGCTCAGGAGTTTGAGATCAGCCTGGGCAACATGGCAAAAAGCCTGTTTCTACTAAAAATACAAAAATTAGTCAGGTGTGGTGGTGCACACCTGTAGTCCCAGCTACTTGGGAGGCTGAGGTGGGAGGATTGTTTGAGCCTGGGAGGCCGAGGTTGCCGTGAGCCAAGATCATGCCACTGCACTCCAGCCAGGGCAACAGAGCCAGACCCTGTCTCAAAAAAAAAAGAGTTTTAGCTTTGGAGTTGGACAAACCTACATTTGGATCCCAGCTGTCATTCATTAGCTGTGTGTTCTTAGGAAAGTTGCCTTACCTTTCAGAGTCTAGGGTAATAATATAAAGATTAAGTGGCAATTATAGCAAGCATTTAGCACAGAGTGTGGCACTTGGTGAGTGGTGATGCTGCAGATGATGGATGATTCTAGTTACCCAAATCCCCAAATAGCACACCTCTCATCTCCTCTCCTCTCCCCTCCCCTCTCCTCCCCCAACTTCCTTTCCTTTTCTCTTTCTTTTTTGACGGAATCTTGCTCTGTCGCCCAGGCTGGTGTACATTGGCCGCAATCTCAGCTCACTGCAACCTCCGCCTCCCGGGTTCAAGTGATTCTCCTGCCTCAGCCTTCTAAATAGCTGGGATTACAGGTGCCTGCCACCACGCCTGGCTAATTTTTTTTTTTTGTATTTTTAGTTGAGACGGGGTTTCACGTAATAACACGTAAAGACGTGTTATTGCAAATGTCCACACATCTTGTGTCTGGCTCAGAATATGGTGTTTTAGGCCAGGTGCGGTGGCTCCCAGCACTTTGGGAGGCTGAGGCAGGCGGATCACAGGAGGTCAGGAGTTTGAGACCAGCCTGGCCAACACGGTGAAACCCTGTCTCTACTAAAAATACAAAAATTAGCCGGGTATGGTGGCAGGCACTACAGTAACTGTAATCCCAGTTACTCAGGAGGCTGAGGCAGGAGAATCACTTGAACCCAGGAGGCGGAGGCTGCAGTGAGCCGAGACCGCGCCATTGCGCTCCAGCCTGGGCAACCAAAAAAAAAAAAAAAAAAAAAAATTAGAAATCTCTGGAGTCAGATCTGGGTTGTGGGCCTTGCTCTGCCTTGTATCAACTATGTGGCAAGTGACTGACCTCTACAAACCTCAGATTTGTGATCTGAGATTAATCGAGGGTTAATTGAGAAACCAGCTGAGTGCCAGCACCTAGTAAGTGTTCAGTAAGTGACAGTGATGGTTATTGCTGAGTTTTGAATGGAGGATCTGCCTTAGAATCAGGAGACCTGCGCCCCAGTTCCCATTCTGCCCCACCTCCCTGTGTCACCCTAGGCAGGCCACATTTCCTCCCTAGTTTCAGGGGCCTGAAGCAGATGCCCTCTTAGGGCCCCACAGCCTGACATGCTGTAGGGCCTGAGAAGCGGCATCGTGGAGGACGAGGTGTGTGAGGGCAGCAAAGAGTGCTATGTGTCCAGCAGAGGGCCCTGCCCGGCCTGTGGCCGGAGGCTGGGAGGGAGGGCAGGAGAGTGATGCCAGACGCCTGACTGGAGGCGGATCCAGCCGGCCAGCTGCCTCTCTGGAGCCCAGCTCTTGGGCCCCCTGCACTCACCTGCTCTTCCTGGGTTGGCTGTCTCCTGCTTATCCAGCCATGCGGTGGCTGTGGCCCCTGGCTGTCTCTCTTGCTGTGATTTTGGCTGTGGGGCTAAGCAGGGTCTCTGGGGGTGCCCCCCTGCACCTGGGCAGGCACAGAGCCGAGACCCAGGAGCAGCAGAGCCGATCCAAGAGGGGCACCGAGGATGAGGAGGCCAAGGGCGTGCAGCAGTATGTGCCTGAGGAGTGGGCGGAGTACCCCCGGCCCATTCACCCTGCTGGCCTGCAGCCCACCAAGCCCTTGGTGGCCACCAGCCCTAACCCCGACAAGGATGGGGGCACCCCAGACAGCGGGCAGGAACTGAGGGGCAATCTGACAGGGGCACCAGGGCAGAGGCTACAGATCCAGAACCCCCTGTATCCGGTGACCGAGAGCTCCTACAGTGCCTATGCCATCATGCTTCTGGCGCTGGTGGTGTTTGCGGTGGGCATTGTGGGCAACCTGTCGGTCATGTGCATCGTGTGGCACAGCTACTACCTGAAGAGCGCCTGGAACTCCATCCTTGCCAGCCTGGCCCTCTGGGATTTTCTGGTCCTCTTTTTCTGCCTCCCTATTGTCATCTTCAACGAGATCACCAAGCAGAGGCTACTGGGTGACGTTTCTTGTCGGGCCGTGCCCTTCATGGAGGTGAGTGTGTGTTCTGTTTGAGCTCTGCTGGGAGGCTGCAATCCAGGGAAGGGATTCAAAGTCTCCATCAGGTCTTTGGAAATGGAATTTGTGGGTGTGCAAAACCTGAGTCTTGGAGCTCTGACTTGCTTCTCCTTTACCTTGGAGAAGGAGACAAATACGGTATTGGTTTCCGGTTGCTCTCAAGAGAAGTAGGCAGGCCAGGGGGACAGGCGGGTGTGTGGGGCCCCTGGGTTCCAGCCCCAGCCTGATCTTCTGCTTCGGGAGCAACCTCAAGGCAGGTCTTTGCCACTTTCTCCAGACCCTAAGCTGCCCTCTCCCTTCCTCAGCCCTTCTCCCCTGTCCCACCCAAGATCCGTCTGTCCTTTGTTGTGACTCCTCTTCTTTCCTCCGCACCCGCTGCCGCTGCCCTGCTCCTACAGCTCCCTTCGCTGCTCCTCCGTCTCCTGCCTCCCGAAGGAGTGCCTGAAAGGAGAGCCCAATTTCCTTCACACCCCTCTGGATCAAGTCAGCATCCACTCCACGAGAATACAAGCACCAGAAGCAAAAGACCGCTCCGTTCTTCCCTCCCTGCTGGGATTCTCATTGTTATCGTTGTCATTTCCACCAGCAACTTCCTAGATCCTCTCTGAAAGGGATACCTGGTTCTGGGCACTGGAACTAATGGGGGGCTCTAGTCTCAGCTCTGCCACTGACACACCGGGCGTCACTGGGCAGGATGCATTACCTCTCCAATTTCTTTATCTCCCAACCAGGGCGGGTAGACCAGATGGTCCTTCCAGCTGGCCTGTTTCACAGTTCTAAAGTATACCACTATGCCCTCACTTCTGGTAGCGTCTACGATAAGTCCATGGGTGTCAAAGGATATGTAGAGCATAGACAGACAACTTAAAACACTGCAGAAACATACTGATGTGTGCATTTATGCAAGACACAGCAAGGCCACCCTCTCTCTCTCTGTAAGACAAAATAAGCAAACAGTCTTTCAAATTTTGGCTGCATGGAGTGTAATGGAGTGACTGTGGTCTCCCTGTGAAGCTGCTGTTCCTTCGTGAATGATGCTGCATGACAAGGGGGACTTGCCTGGCCGGAGAAGGGCTCAGGATCAGGCATACGGACACAGGTCCTATTCCAAGGTCTGTCCCCACCTCACCGTGTAACAATGATGATGTCATAGTTGGACAGACTCCCTGAGTCTCAGCAGTGGGTACAGTCCTTTCCTGTCCTTCCCAACCCAGGGAGACTAACAGTGGTACAAAGTTACTCCACCCTGAAAGAAGACCTTGTGCCAGGCACAGTGGCTCATGCCTGTAATCCCAGCACTTTGAGAGGCCGAGGCAGGCGGATCACTTGAGGTCAGGAGTTCGAGACCAGCCTGGCCAACATGGTGAAGCCCCATCTCTACTAAAAATAAAAAATTAGCCAGGTGTGGTGGCACGCACCTGTAGTCCCAGGTACTCAGGAGGCTGAGGCAGGAGAATCGCTTGAACTTGGCAGGCAGAGGTTGCAGTGAGCCAAGATTGCGCAGCCTGGGTGACAGAGTGAAATTCTGTCTCAAAAAAAAAAAAAAAAAAAAGACCCTGCAACTGGAGAGAGGATTTGCATCTTAGTTATCATCTTGTGCTCACGACCCAGGTGAGCTGTGCATGCTTAGACACAGGACTCTGAAATTGAGCAGACTAGATTAGAAACTGGGCTTTTCCCATCACTAGCTGTGTGATTTGGTAAATTACTTTAACTACCTAAATCTCAATTTCCTCATTGGTAAATTGGGGATAATAATAATAATAGCTATCTGGGTGAATTCTTAAGGGATTAAATGGGTGATGTCTATACAGTGCTTAGAATTAAAATGGTATAGAGGAGAAGGGGAAAAGGGCAGACACATACGACCTCTTGTTTGCATGTGGCTGGTAGGTCAATGAACACCTGGCCCTACCTGACTGTGGGTCCTGACATATATAATGTCCTCCTGGGCCAGCCCCTCCACACCTCCTGGAGGATAGAGATGATCCACAGGCTGGTAGAGAGTCTTCCTTCTAGGCTGGGTGGTGGGACAGGAGGAGGGAGAAAACACTCTTTCTTTTTTTGAGACAGAGTCTCACTCTGTCACCCACAACACCCTTCTTCTTTATTTGAGACAGAGTCTCATTCTGTCACCCAGAGTGGAATGCCGTGGTGTAATCTCAGCTCATTGCAACCTCCGCCTCCCAGGTTCAAACAATCCTCCCACCTCAGCCTCCCAAGTAGCTGGTACCGCAGGCGTGCGGTACCACGCCCGGCTAATTTTTGTATTTTTGGTAGAGACAGGGTTTCACCATATTGCCCAGGCTGATCTCCAAACCCTGAGCTCAAGCAATCTGCCTGCCTTGGTCTCCCAAAGTACTGGGATTACAGGCATGATCCACCGCGCCCGGCAACACCCTTTTATAGGGAGGATCTCAGGATGGTGCTGAGGAGGGAGCAGGAGAGGGCAGCTTGGAATAAAACTTGAGATATTTTTGAGATGTAAAATAGAAGGGCAGGGCCGGGCACGGTGGCTCACCCCTGTAATCCCAGCACTTTGGGAGGCCGAGGTGGGCAGATCACGAGGTCAGGAGATCGAGACCATCCTGGCCAACATGGTGAAACCCCATCTCTACTAAAAGTACAAAAATTAGCTGGGTGTGGTGGCGCACACCTATAATCCCAGCTACTCGGGAGGCTGAGGCAGGAGAATCACTTGAACCCGGGAGGTGGAGGTTGCAGTGAGCTGTGATTGCGCCACTGCACTCCAGCCTGGGCGACAGAGTGAGACTCTCGGAAAAAAAAAAAAAAAAAAAAGGAGAGAGAATGGCGTTTCTACCCAAGCCTGAAGCCTGTGCCTCCGCAGGCCTGGGCTCCCCTGCCAAGAGAGGGGGTTGGGGTTCCCACAAAGAACACTTGGTGGCCGTGCTAAAAGCCGGGGATTGTGTTCCCCCAGCCAGAAGAGGGAGGAATTTGGACAGGAGGGGGATCTGAGCACAATCCCTGAGTGTGGCTGAGCAGCGTCTGATGGTGCGGGAGGGTCCCCTCTTCCTTCCTGCTCTTTGGCACTCTCCTCTCCTGCCGCTCGGGCTGCTTCCTCTTGGCTCACAGGGTGGTTTTCCATGCGCTTGATGAATAGAGTGCGGGCATGGTGGGCACAGGCTGCTCAGAGGGGGGCCACTTCCCCACACAGCCAGGTCCTGGGCTTCCCCGGACAGGGCCAGGAGCAGAACCGTGCATGTGTGTGTGTGTGTGTGTGTGTGCGTGCACGCGTAAGCCATGTTCCCCAAGACCATTCATCCCAGGCATGCAGATAATGGGATGTGGGAAGTGGAAGGACCTGCAAAGATCCAGAACTTCTATGTCTTTATCTTGGTTCTTCCTTGGAGATGATTTTCCAAAGTCTGTCAGAGAGCATCAGGGTCTACGGGAGCCAGGCCATTCATCCCCCAGCCTGAGAGGCAAAGAACAAGGGGGAAGGAGGCAGACGTGTGTTTAAACCTCAGCTCCACCATTCATCAGCAGTGTGGTCCTGGGCAATTCACTGTTCCTGCCTGAGCTTGAGCTTTTTCAATGGTAAGGTGGTTGATTGGGAATGTGATGACACATAAAGTGCCCGACCCATAGGAAATGCTCATTAAATGGAGTTGTTACCATTATTATAATTCCTTCCTTCTTTCCTTCCTTCCTTCCTTCTTTCCTTCCTTTCTTCCTTCTTTCCTTCCTTTCTTCCTTCCTTGTTTCCACAGGGTTTCGCTCTGTCACCCAGGCTGGAGTGCAGCGTCATGATCTTGGCTCACTGCAGCCTCAGCCTCCTAGGCTCAAGCCATCCTCCTACCTAAGCTTCCCGAGTAGTTGGGACCACAGGCGTGCCTCACCACGACAGGCTATTTTTTTGTATTTTTAGTAGAGACGGGGTTCCATCATGTTGCCCAAGCTGGCCTTGAACTCCTGGGCTCAAGTGATCTGCCTGCCTCGGCCTCTCAAAGTGCCAGGATTACAGGTGTGAGTCACCGCACCCGGCCCATTATTATAATTTCTATGCTTATCACTCAATTCATGGTCTAACTGAGCCAGAAGCCAGGTGTCCTTCCTTGTCCCCATAGATTTTGACCAAGTGCTTCTCTCTTCCCCACATCCTGCCCACAGGTCTCCTCTCTGGGAGTCACGACTTTCAGCCTCTGTGCCCTGGGCATTGACCGCTTCCACGTGGCCACCAGCACCCTGCCCAAGGTGAGGCCCATCGAGCGGTGCCAATCCATCCTGGCCAAGTTGGCTGTCATCTGGGTGGGCTCCATGACGCTGGCTGTGCCCGAGCTCCTGCTGTGGCAGCTGGCACAGGAGCCTGCCCCCACCATGGGCACCCTGGACTCGTGCATCATGAAACCCTCAGCCAGCCTGCCCGAGTCCCTGTACTCACTGGTGATGACCTACCAGAACGCCCGCATGTGGTGGTACTTTGGCTGCTACTTCTGCCTGCCCATCCTCTTCACGGTCACCTGCCAGCTGGTGACATGGCGGGTGCGAGGCCCTCCGGGGAGGAAGTCAGAGTGCAGGGCCAGCAAGCACGAGCAGTGTGAGAGCCAGCTCAACAGCACCGTGGTGGGCCTGACCGTGGTCTACGCCTTCTGCACCCTCCCAGAGAACGTCTGCAACATCGTGGTGGCCTACCTCTCCACTGAGCTGACCCGCCAGACCCTGGACCTCCTGGGCCTCATCAACCAGTTCTCCACCTTCTTCAAGGGCGCCATCACCCCGGTGCTGCTCCTTTGCATCTGCAGGCCGCTGGGCCAGGCCTTCCTGGACTGCTGCTGCTGCTGCTGCTGCGAGGAGTGCGGCGGGGCTTCGGAGGCCTCCGCTGCCAATGGGTCAGACAACAAGCTCAAGACGGAGGTGTCCTCTTCCATCTACTTCCACAAGCCCAGGGATTCACCCCCACTCCTGCCCCTGGGCACACCTTGCTGAGGCCCCAGTAGGGGTGGGGAGGGAGGGAGGGGCTGCCACCCCCGCCGGTGTCTGCTGTTCTTTCCCCATAGGTCTTGCTTTGCTGCCTGTCTTGCTGTCTAGAGATGGACTTGGTTCCTCTTGTCAAGGTTTGGGAATGTCAAAGCCCCCTCCCCACACAGGGCCTTTCCTGTCCCTTGTGGGGCCTTCCAACCCTGTCCTTTCCACTGGTGGGCGGTGATGCTTCTAGGTCCTTAGAACTGCCCAGAAACTCTGAGTCCCAGTAGTTGGGAGCTAGAACTTTGCCTGCCCTCCCTTGGTTCCAGTCTCTCTTCTCTCTCTCTGCCTTGGAACCTGACCATACTTTAGTTGTGCCCTTCCCAGGCATCATCCTCCTACCACCAACCTGGGGCCCCATCTTGGAATGGGGGCTCCTTGGGGCCAGCCCAGTGTGGCTCACCACACTCTTCTTTTTTTTTTTTTTTTTGAGATGGAGTCTTGCTCTGTTGCCCAGGCTGGAGTACATTTGCCTGATGTCAGCTCCCTGCAACCTCCGCCTCCTGGGTTCAAGTGATTCTCCTGCCTCAGCCTCCTGAGTAGCTGGGATTACAGGTGTGCACCAACACACCCGGCTAATTTTTGTATTTGTAGAAGAGGCGGGGTTTCACCATGTTGGCCAGGCTGGTGTTGAACTCCTGACCTCAAGTGATCTGCCTGCCTTGGCCTCCCAAAGTGCTGGGATTACAGGTGTGAGCTGCCACGCCTGGCCCCAGTACACTCTTCTCTGGACCAGATCTGTCCCAGTCCTGGATGCCTCCTCCTACTGGTGCCTTCTTTTCTTCCAGAGGATTTCTCTCTCCTTCCTCCTCCTTTCTTTGGGATCCCCGGGTTGCCCTGTCCCAACCTCCTTGTTAGGTGCTTTCCCATAGGAGGCCCTTCTTGAGAAACAATAAACTAGGTAGAACTACCCCTATGCCCATCCACTTTCTTGTGCCACATTCTGGCAGGGCCCAGATGCAGCTGGGCCTTCCTGGCCTGGCAGTGCCTAGGAGAATTTCTCCTGACCTGGCCTGGCCTGTGGCTGATGTTCAGAACAGCCTTGTGGCCCTGGCGACTCCAAGGGTTTTATGGCTTTTGAGGGACAGAGAAGATGGAGGGCTTGGGGAGCCGGAGGACCTAAGTCCTCATCCTGGCCTAAACCCCATGCTCCTTGGGAAGTCGAAAGCCTGGAAAATATCTCCTCTGGAGCCTTCATCTCTGCTATGCCCTCTCTCCACAAAGCCCCCCTTGGAGGGAGTCCAGTGGTCTTTCCTCTGTGAGCCCCAGGGCTTCCCAGCCTTTGTCACTCTGAGAGCTGCTCTTGTTCAGTTTCTTAGAACGGACTGTTTTGCCTGTAGACGGCCCAGCTGCCTGCCCTGGCCTGCCCCCACCCAGCCCCCACTGCACCACCCTTCCCGCCAGAGCTCCCACTGCCCCTGGCAGACCCTTCATGCAGCTTCTCCTGTGGGGTCTTGCCCTTGAAGTCCCACTTCCCCCAGCCCCACCTCTGGGCCCTTCCAGAGGGCACCCTTAGCCTTGTGGGTCCCTGGGAAGCTGGCACAGCATCAACCAGAAGTGATGCCTCAGCCAGGCCACCAATCGCTCCCGGCCTGGGAGCTCAGCTTTCCTCAGAACCACCCCCCCTGTCTGAAGCTCTGTCCTGGGTCCCACCAGACTTCTGCCCACCAGGCCTACCTAACAGCATCCACATGGGGCCTCAGGAAGGGTCCCGGGGGCCCAGGGACGGGCAGGGGCAGGGTTTCCAAGCGCCTGGGGCTCCATTCTCCTCTGTCCACCCACCCACACCCCTTGGCCTCAGCCTGCCCTGTACCCAAGCTTCCCTCCCCCTCTCCTGGGGATCTTAACGGCCTTGTTCTCTCTCCCTGGCACCCACCCCCAGGGCGGGTGATGCCGCCAAGAGAGAGGGAGGCCGTTGCTAGGTGATGGCGCCGCCATGCACACACCCTTTGTGCTGGGGAGTGACACCCACCCGTTTCTCAGCAGACCTGTTGCCACGGTGACTGAAGCCCCCGGCTCTGTCTGTAGAAATTTCAGATGGGTGGGGGAGCAGGTTGGAGAGGGGACCAAAGGCAGGCCTGTCGTGCTGAAGCTCTTGGGGACCGTTTCCTCGGCATTTCCCCAACTCCTTCTCCACCCCCCTGCCAGTCCCGGAGGTACCACCAGCTTCCTAAGGGATGCAGGAAGGGGCCGTGTGAACTGAGGTGAAGTCCAGGGCAGGGGAGTCAGACCCCTCAACATCCTGTTTAGGGGTCCTCCTCCACAAAGGGTGCCCTCCACCTCTCCCTCCTGCTGGTTGGCCGGCTCAGAGATGAAGGGGGAGAGATGGTGGCTCCAAGGCTCTGCCACTGCCGCCTCCCAAGCCTGCCAACGTGAATGGCTTGCAGAATCAGTCAGCAGGCCAGCGGCCTTGGGAAAGAGCCACTGTCCTCGCAGCCTGGGCCAGCTGGGGGAACAATGTAGGGTTTGTTGCTTAGGGGTCCCAGGCTTGCGGGGGGGTTGGCACATGGTGGGCGGTGGACTTGAGCTGGGATGCTCTGAGGGGGCACTGACACGTTCACCCAAGGGCAGACTTCAGACCAGCCCTCAGATCCTGATGCCAGGTTACAGGGCTGAGGGGAGCCTGAAACCCACTGGGTCTCCCTGCTCCACTTGGGAGTCACCTTCTCATCACCTATCCTGGAACTGAATGCAATTACTTAAACTCAGTCTCAGCTTCCTCATCTGTAAAATGGGAATAATCTGTCCTTCACAGAGGATTATGGTCATTTAATGAGACAAGATACATAAAGCACTTCGCATGGTGCCCCGAACCTTTTATTCCTTCCTCTCCTTTGGGAATTCAATTCTCTAGTGTTATGGAGCAGGCTTGACCCAGGGATTCTTAAATGCATCCAGGTTTTGGCATCGAAGGGCCCCAAACATGACAATTTACCTATACTCATGGTCTGTTCCCATTCAACTTTAATAGGTTGTGTGTGTTTTTTTTTTCTTAAGAGCTGGTGGGGGGGGGTCTCACTATGTTGCCCAGGCTGGCTTTGAACTCCTGGGCTCAAGCAGTCCTCCTGTCTCAGCCTCCTGAGTAGCTGGGACTACAGGTGTGTACCACCATGCCTGGCTGAATACTTTTTTTTTTTTGAGACAAGATCCCACTCAGTCACTCAAACTGAGTGCTGTGGTGTGATCACAGCTCATTGCAGCCTCCACTTCCTGGGCTCAAGCGATTCTCCTGCCTCAGCTTCCTGAGTAGCTGGGACTACAGGTGCGCACTACCACGCCTGTCTAATTTTTGATTATTTGTAGAGATAGGGTCTCACTATTTTGCCCAGGCTGGTCTCAAACTCCCAGACTCAAGTCATTCTCCTACCTCGGGCTCCCAAAGTACTGGGATTACAGGCATGAGCCACTGCATCTGGCCCCTGAACAAATTCTTTAAGTCATATTAGCACCTGCTGCATGCCGGCACTGTGGAAGGAGGATGATTGCTTGCTTCCTGGTAACCAGCTCTCTTATCTCAAACCTCAATCCTCAGTGAGGATCACAGGATCTGAGAAAGGCACCTTGGCCTGGAAACAGCCCCAGATGAGTGAGATTGCTGGTCCTCTCCCGGGATCCCAGGCCCAGGAAAACCTAGCCATGCTTGCAGTCAGGAGAGGGCAGGGGATAGAGCCCTGGCTCCCATTCAACCTCCTTAGCCAGGAGGGCATGTCCCATTTTGCTTAGGAGTTGGGAGGTACCCTAGAATCACTTAGCTTCAGATGCCAAATTCCATCCACATTCTTTCCTCCAACTCTCCGGCAGCGGGGAACTGCCTCTCCAGGCAGGGAACTGCTCTGACAGGTCTGATGACTGCCTCCAGGAGGAAGCCCTGGGCACCAATGAAGGTGAGGGGCTGGAGGGCCCAGGACGGGGAGTCAAGGTCCCCACTCCCAGGACTAAGGGACAGTTTGGCTCCTGTTTCCTGCAGTGGGAGGGGTGAGAAGGGCTGGGGTGTTCTGCAAGGGCCTGCTCCATTTTCCAGGGTGAAGGAGAGGCCGAGGGAGGTGGAGCGGGAGGAGGTGGGGCTTACTGTGAAACTGGGTCAAGATGGCCTCGGATTTGAGCAGGCAGGGTCACCAGGCTCTGAGGCAGCAGCTGTGAGCAGTGCCGAGGGAGGACCAGCTCTGACGGTGAGGTCGGGTGGGGGACTAGAATCCAGCAGAGGAGCGAGGGCAGGGCTCCTACCAGGAAACCCATAGCATTGACACTAACTGAGAGGCAGCA
The DNA here is from genome assembly GCF_029281585.2 of Gorilla gorilla gorilla. Classification (NCBI taxonomy): domain Eukaryota; kingdom Metazoa; phylum Chordata; class Mammalia; order Primates; family Hominidae; genus Gorilla; species Gorilla gorilla. Next base: position 54,627,759 of record NC_073224.2, on the reverse strand, counting down.
AAGGCGGTGACACTCCCCCAGGCTCTGTGGGCCCAGCCCTACCCCTGGAGCACAGTTAACTGGTTCTGGGGTAGGAACTGGGGGCTGGAGGGACAGGGTTCTGGTTCTGGCTCAACCTTGGCTGCTGGTGAGATCCAGGGCCTGGGAAAGAGGGGCTGAGGCCTGAACTGGGCCTAAGGAGAGTGCAGCTCAGTTCGCACACAAAACAGCACCCAGCCCTGTCCCCTTGCTGCCTCTACCCAGCCCTGGGCAGTTCCCTCAACAGAGCTCTGCAGTCCCAAGTGGCAGCTGCTGGCTCAAAGCTGGGACTACATGAAAGTCTGAAAAGAGAATGAGAAGGAGGTGGCGCAAGAGCCTGGACGCACATGTGGGAGGCCGTTTTGTGCAGCGCCATTGTGTTCCCCGGGCGGGCATGTGCTCGCGCTCCGTGGCTCTGTTGGTGCCCAGCGTGCGGGGGTGTGCGCTGGTGGCCCTGTGGGCCTGTAGGGCAACCCATGCCAACTGCGGAAGAGTAACCAGCACCATACACCCCCCCAACACAAAACTGGTCATTTATTTTTTTTGTTGTCATTGTTATTAGGAAGCAAAAAAATGTACAGTTACAAGAATCATTTTCCAAACAGAGGTTAAATATGAGCTGAAAAGTGTAAAAAAGGAAGAGGAACATCACTTTACAAATCATTAAATTAAACAAATAAACAAACAGAACCCAAAGAACCAACCCCCCATGCTGAGTTCTCTCCTTGTGCAACTCTGCAAAATGAGAACAGAAAATGAAGTGGGCCGTGGAGGTGGGGGCCCTGGGGAGGGGCGGGAGCTGGGAGCCAGGAACAGGCAGGAGGGGGCTGCTGGGGCATGGATGCTGGCTTTCTGCCCCGTGTGCCTGGTGGTTTCTGGTACCTGGTCGTCGTACCTGGTGGCTCTACCCAGGCTGGGGGTCGAGGGGAGGGGCCCCCAGAGGCCCCTGCCAGCCTGTGGCATTCAAACACTGCCAGGACAAGCCAGATTGGGTGGTGGAAACACACGGGACAGGGAGGCGGCCATCAGTGCCCAGGCTGGTACCTGCCGCAGGTGCCAGCCTGCACCTCTCCTGATCTGAACTTGCCCCAAGTCCACCTGCGTCTCCCTCCTTCTCTCCAGACTGCCCCCTCCCAGATCCTGAAAGGCCCCTGCAGCATCAAATGGTTGATTTTAGTCTTTGCTTAAATTAAAAAATTAAAATATATATACATATATATACTGTACACACAGGACAATAACAGAGAGTGTTGAAAAGGGAGGTACAGGAGCGGGCCGGGGAAAAGCCAGGGGCGGGGGCTGTGGCCCAGGGCTGTTGGGAGGGAGGCAGGGCTGGGTGATGGGACAAAGGCAGGGGGGAAGGGTGAGAAGTTAGGGGACCAGAATGGGGGGCAATTTATTTTACAATAAAAACAGGAGTTCAAACCTCAGCAGAACAGGACTCTGGGGTCCCCAGAGGGCCCTCCTCACACTGGGTGAGGAGGGGTGGGCTTAGGGGGACGACAGGGGTGGGCGGGGAGCTCGGCTTCAGGTTTAGATGATGACGGTCCCTGGTCTGAGGGAGAAGGGCTGGAGTCTCAGCTTCTCCGTGACTTCGAGTGTTGAATAAGCCACTGTAGGGTGATGTCTGATGGGAGAAAAGAGAACAGCTTATAAGGCCTGCAAGTACTGGCCATGCTGGGGCAGCAGAGAGGCCCAAGAAACCAAACCTAAGGGTATCAGAAGTCCAGAGGTGCCAGGAGGGGTGGCGCACACCTGGAGTCCCAGCTACATGGGAAGCTCAGGTGAGAGGATTGCTTGAACCCAGGAGTGGAGTTGGAGGCTGCAGTGAGCTATGGTCACGCCACTGAACTCCAGCCTGGGTGACAGAGCGAGACACTTTCTCAAAAACAAACAAACAAGAAGTCCAGAGCTGGCAAGCGTCACATGGCCCTGAATGAGTAGTAGCGGAATTCAGCTGCTGGGAAAGAGACAGAGCCACAGCATGTCAGAGCCAGCAGGGACCTGAGAATCACCGGGTCCAGCCCTGGAATCTTAGAAACAAGGAGGTGAAGCCCAGAGCGGGGATCGATTTGCCCGAGATCACACAACCTCTTGGCGACAAGCTGGGAGAGTGCCCAGAATCTGGGCCACCTGGCTGCCTTTTCTACCCAAGAGCCACAGGGCTTTGGACTTAAGGGAAAGTTGTGGAGGGAGAACTTTTGAGAGCCACTAAAACGCTCAGAAATGCCTCTCCCCTCTCCTCCCTTTCCCCCATCCTACGCACCAATGTTGTCCTTTTCTTTGCAGGAGATGGAGTAGCAGCAGATCTCTCGGTCCTGGATGGCAGACAGATTCCTGGGGGAAACCAGAGTAGAGTCCGCTGAGGCTACGAACGTCCAGGGGGCCTGGGGCTAGGGGACAGCAGGGCCTTTTTCTTACCTAAGAGGCTACAAAGGGGAGGGTGAGGTGCCTGAAAAGGTCGGCTCTGCTGCCACCGTGTGGCTAATACTAAGAACAGCAGCAAGCCTAGGCTGTTGGTCTGGTGGTTGGGGAATTGGGAGAGCAGAAAGTAATATAGAGTCACCCAACTCACATTTTCTCAATCAGCTCCTTCTCATCCAATGCTCCCGGAAGGTCTCGCTTGTTACCCAGGACTAAGACCTACGGAGAAGGGAGGGTGAGGATGAGGTCTAGGGCAGCCGTGCCCAGGTTGTCTGGGTGGTGAGCTGGCCTCCTGGGTCCCGTTTCCTCTCTGCGCCCCTACCATGCCTGGCTTTTACCTGCTCCCAGTGACTTCCCAGCCGAGCTCCCTCCCCATCCCGCTCCCTCAGGTCTGCTGACCGGGATGCCCTGCAGCTGAGGTTTGTCCAGTAGGTTGTGGAGCTCGTTCTTAGAGGCCTCAATCTTCTCCTGGTCAGCAGCATCCACCATGTACCTGGGGAAAAAGGCAGGGTGGGGACAAGAATGTTGACACCACAGGCTGAGGTAGTGCAAGGAAGAGAAGGAGCTGCTGCTTGGAGGTGAAAGCATCTGTTGCAGCTTGGTCACCTCGGGATCCATGGGCTACCTGGCCTGGCTCAAGGCAGGTGCTCCACGGATGTTTTCTGAGTCTATGGGAGTGAACAGCTGCAGGGACTCCTTAGGCCTGCCATTAGCCTCCAAGTGCTACTCTGGGGAAGCCGTTACTCATGTGGAAAAGCGTGGGCCCTTTGAGATTAGCTGTAAGTCCCTCTCAAAGTGACCCACTTATGTTTTCATGGAAAGACTAAATAAGGTTAGAGTGAAAAAAGCAAAGGAAACCTTAGAAGATTTCTTTTAGCAAGATACTTTTTGTTATCAGGTTAAAAAGCAACCTATTGTGTATTCTAAACAATCTATTGTTTGGGCATATATATATAGAATAAATTTTATTATTATTATTAATATCATTTTTGAGATGGAGTCTCACTCTGTTGCCAGGCTGGAGTGCAGTGGTGCAATCTCAGCTCACTGCCACCTCCGCCTGCCAGGTTCAAGCGATTCTCCTGCCTCAACCTCCCAAGTAACTGGGACTACAGGCACATGCCGCCACGCCCGGCTAATTTTTTGTATTTTTAGTAGAGATGGGGTTTCACCATGTTAGCCAGGATGGGCTCAATCTCCTGACCTCGTGATCCACTCGTTTCGGGCTCCCAAAGTGCTGGGATTACAGGCATGAGCCACTGCATCCAGCCTATTATTTTCTGAGGCAGGGTCTCACTGTCACCCAGGGTGGAGTGCAGTGGTGCAATTACAGCTCACTGCAGCCTCGGCTTCCTGGACTGAAGAGATCCTCCCACCTCAGTCGTCTGAGTAGCTGGGACTACAGGTGCGTGCCACCAGGCTCAGCTAATTTTTGTACTTTTGTAGAGACAGGGTTGCACCATGTTACCCAGGTTGGTTTTGAACTTCTGACCTCAAGTAATCCGTCTGCCTTGGCCTCCCCCTGTGCCCTGCCATTTTTCTTTTCTTTTCTTTTCCTTTTTTTTGAGACAGAGTCTCACTTTGTCGCCCAGGCTGGAGTGCAGTGATGCGATCTCGGCTCACTGCAAGCTCCGCCTCCTGGGTTCACGCCATTCTCCTGCCTCAGCCTCCAGAGTAGCTGGGACTACAGGCACCTGCCACCACGCCCAGCTAATTTTTTTTGTATTTTTGGTAGAGACGGTGTTTCACTGTGTTAGCCAGGATGGTCTCGATCTTCTGACCTCGTGATCTGCCCACCTCGGCCTCCCAAAGTGCTGGGATTACAGGCGTGAGCCACCGCACCTGGCCCATGCCCTGCCATTTTTCAATGTTTAAAATTTATTTTATTTTATTTTTTTAAAGACAGGATCTTGCTATGTTGCCTAGGCTGGCCCTAAACTCCTGGGCTCAAGCAATCCTCTTGCCTCAGCCTCCCAAGTAGCTGGGATTACAGGTGTGTGGCACCATGCTCAGCCAAAAAACCATTATTTTTAAAAAGCAAGAGAGGGCTGGGCGCGGTGGCTCATGCATGTAATTTGGGAGGCTGAGGCAGGCAGATCACCTGAGGTCGGGAGTTCAAGACCAGCCTGACCAACATGGAAAAACCCTGTCTCTACTAAAAATACAAAAGTAGACAGGCGTGGTAGTGCATGCCTGTAATCCCAGCTACTCGGGATGCTGAAGTGGGAGAATCGCTTGAACCTGGGAGGCAGGAGGTTGTGGTGAGCCGAGATCGCACCATTGCACGCCAGCCTGGGCAACAAGAGCGAAACTCCGTCTCAAAAAAAAAAAAAAGAATCATTTAAACCACACAAAATTCAAGACAGTGGTGACTTTGGGTTGAGGGGAGGGAGACAAGTCAATGAAGAGGATGCACAGGTGCATCTGGCTGGTTAATAGTCTATAGTCTGTTTCTTAGATTGGGTAGTGAGTGCCCAGGGCATTTATCCAATAAGAAACAAGTGGCATGCAAAATAAACGCAGGCCATGGACCGACACTGTGTCATGAACCAAGAATTATGTCTAATAAAACCCTGCGCCTCTGAGGTCCTCAAAGGTAGCAGGGCTAGGGGGGCCAGGTAAGGCTGGAGTCTGGCGATGCCTCCCGTGTACTTACACGATGGCGCTCACTCCTCGGCAGTAGCGCTCCCACATGCTGCGGAAACGCGGCTGTCCCCCAATGTCCCAGAGCTGAGCAAGAAGAGGGTGAGATAGCCTCAGTAGTGGGCAGGCCACCAAAACGTGTCTTGGGTCTCAAATGCCCCCTCCTACCCTGCCCTACTCTCCTCTGCCTCCCCGGCTTTCTCTCCAGTTCTCCCCCGTCTCCACCCCCTCTCCGTCTACCTTAGAAGTCTTCTACTGTCTTTTCCCAGCTCCTCAGCAGGGGCACCCTGGCCTCTGCCCCACTTCAGCTCGCTCCTCCCAGGGGCCTCCGTTGCCCTCCCCAACACACACACACACACACACACACACACACACACACACACACACACACACACAGTCCTCTGCACCCCCCAAGCTTCTGGGCCCTCACCTTGATAGTCACATTCCCTTTGGTGATTTTGCGCATGTTGAAACCCACGGTGGGGATCATGTCCTCGTTGAACTGTCCTGACTGGAAAGAAGACTCAGAATGGGAAACAGTGCAAAAATCTATATGCCCCCGCCGCAGACCAAGAGGCTACGAGAACCATGCAGAGGCCAGGCCAGAGCTTCCTAGACTTCCCACCGTGGGGTACTCTTGCACATCCCGTGCTTTCAGGCAGGATGGGCTATCACCAACCTATGTGTCCCGCCTACACCTGGGGATGCCCTGTGAAAAGATCCACTTTTGTCAGACAGTCTCAATCTCTTTGCCTAGACTAGGGGAAAATTCTTCCTCAAGTCTAACCTACATCTGTCTGTAGTAACTGACGCCACTTTCTCTCCAGTGGAGAGGAAGAAGAAATTACCTTCCAGCAAGAGAACTTGAAGCAAGTCATGTTCTAATAGTTAAGGAGGATCTCAAAGAAAGCAGATGCATTTTCAAACTAAAAAATCAAACTTTTTAGGGCAGAGTATATTGGTCATCCTGAAAATGCAGTGCATGCCAAGCAATTTCTGGATTATCCACGGTTCAGTTTATTTGTACTGTACTCCAGTTATTGGGAAGGATAACCTACACTCTATATTGTCTGCTTATTTATCTATGTGTCTCCTCACTAGAAAGAACACTTCCTGGGAGAGGACCCAGGTCTATAGTAACACCATTAGTAAATGTTTGCTGAATACTGGGGGTTTGACTGTAATTCCATTTTCCAAAATCCATTCTGTATTGTCTCTAAGATTTCTGGATTCTTCTAAACTACCTACAGGCTTCAAATAAGGCCAGACCCAACTCCCTCCCAGGTCATATCTCCATGTTCACAGGTAGGACACTTCTGCTTATCCCTTGGAAGCAGGCTAAAGAGATGGGGCTCGGCTGGGTGCGATGGCTCACACCTGTAATCCCAGCACTTTGGGAGGCTGAGGGGGCAGATCACGAGGTCAGGAGTTTGAGACCATCCTGATCAAATGGTGAAACCCCATCTCTACTAAAGATACAAAAAATTAGCCGGGTGTGGTGGCGTGTGCCTGTAATCCCAGCTACTTGGGAGGCTGAGGCGGGAGAATCGCTTGAACCCAGGAGGTGGAGGTTGCAGTGAGCCGAGATCATGCCATTGTACTCCAGCCTGGGTGACAGAGCAAGACTCCGGCTCGAGAAAAAAAAAAAGATGAGGCTCATTCAACATTGAACCTGAGGGTGATAGCCCTGTTCCTTTTTTTTGAGACAGAGTCTCGCTCTATGGCCCAGGCTGGAGTGCAATGATGTGATCTCAGCTCACTGCAGCCTCTGCCTCCTGGGCTCAAGTGAGGGTCTCCTGCCTCAGCCTCCCCAGTAGCTGAGACCACAGGCATGTGCCACCACACCCAGTTAATTTTTGTATTTTTAGTAGAGACAGGGTTTCACCACAATGGCCAGGATGGTCTTGAACTCCTGACCTCAAGTGATCTGCCTACCTGGGCCTCCCAAAGCACTGGGATTATAGGGGTGAGCCACGGTGCCTGGCCAAGCCCTGTTCCTTTACCATGCCTTTTTCTCCCACCAGCTGGTAGGAATGATTTGCCTTGGGTTACATAAAGAGATCAGGGGCCCTGACCATTAGCCAAGATGTAGGAGATGATTGGCTCTTATTTGGTGCCTCCATGTCCACATGAAGACCCCTGATATCCCATCTGAGTAGACTGCTTTGATTCCCTTTTTTTTTTTGAGACGGAGTCTCACTCTCTTGCCCAGGCAGGAGTGCAGTGGTGTGATCTCGGCTCACTGTAGCCTCTGCCTCCTGGGTTCAAGCAGTTCTCCTGCCTCAGCCTCCCAAGTAGCTGGGACTACAGGCGCGTGCCACCATGCCTAGCTAATTTTTTTTTTTTCGTATTTTTAGTAGATTCGGGGTTTCACCACGTTGGCCAGGATGGTTTCGATCTCCTGACGTCGTGATCCGCCCACCTCGGCCTCCCAGAGTGCTGGGATTACAGGCGTGAGCCACCGCATCCAGCCCAATTCCCTTTTATCTGCAGGAACCACCTATTCATCAGGGCCCTAGGATGATGTAAGAACTGAGTACCCAGGACTGACACCCAATGACAAGGTCCAGCAGTGGTTTCCAACCTGAGGTCCACAGTTGGGCTTCAGAGATCCCCTGAACCCCCTGAAACTGTACGCAATCTGTGTGTGTGTGCAAAGTTTTGTTTGTGTGTACATTTTTCTGGAGAAAGGGTCTCTTACTTCTTTCAGATATCAAAAAGTTCTGAGAGCCCCCAAAGTTAGGAACCACTGAGGAAGAGGGAATGGCTTCTTCTAGCTAATCAGGGAGAATTAAGTGTGCTGTAATTACCCAAACCCCGGCAGCATGCTGCAGTCTACCCCATCCCCAACAATAGAGTCTGAGGAAGGAGGCCCAGTTCTTGTTTGTCTCTCATCCCAGGGGGTGCTTGGATAAGAAACTTGAACTTCTCTGGACCTCAGTGTTTCTGAATGTAAAATTGGGGAGAAGGGTTTTGGTCTCCTAGGAACTGTAAATAAGACTCACAACGTGCTTGGAAATGGTTTCGATATAGCATGGGGAACCATCACTGCTCTTTGGCAACTAGAAGATCCACAGGCTACCAAGTAAATGAGAAGCCCAGCCTGGCAGAATGTGACCTTGGCAGAGGGGGATGCTGGGAGGGCCTTCAAGGAGCCAGGCTCCCCAGCACCAGTAGGTCTTGTTCAGCTGTGAATCGGAGCTAAGGTGGAATCAGATTATGACTTAATTTCCCTGCTAATGCCTCCCTGTCTCATAAGCTCCTCATTTAAGGTTGGAAGTAACCTGAAGTCATGCAGCCCAACCTCTTGTCTCAGACTTCAATCCCTTCTGCCCCATCCCCTCTTGGGTCAGTTCCAACTATCAGAAAGTTCTTTATATTGAGTTAACAATCCGGCTGGACATGGTGGCTCATACCTGTAATCCCAGCACTTTGGGAGGCTGAGGCAGGCAGATCATCTGAGGTCAGGAGTTTGAGACCAGCCTGGCCAACATGACAAAACCCCATCTCTACTAAAAATACAAAAATTAGCCAGGCATGGTGGTGCATGCCTGTAATCCCAGCTACTCGGGAGACTGAGGCAGGAGAATTGCTTGAGCCTGGGAGGCGGAGGTTGCAGTGAGCCGAGATTGCACCACTGCACTCCCAGCCTGGGCGACAGAGCAACACTCTGTCTCAAAAAAAAAAAAAGAAAAAAGAAAAAAAAGAAAAAAAAAATCTATCATTCCTAGAATGTCCACCCATTGTTCCTAAGTCCCCTTCGGCACTCCAAGACTAGTTATTCCATAGGACAGTCTTTGACACTTTTAAATATTTGAAAATGACCCTGTTGTTTCCTAGGACAAAACATCTCCCACTTTTCTAGCATCACAACTTCTTCAGAACTCAAAGGATGTTTTAGGTTCTTTTTTTTTTTGAGACAGAGTTTCGCTCTTGTTGCCCAGGCTGGAGTGCAGTGGCGGCACGATCTTAACTCACTGCAGCCTCCGCCTCCTGGGTTCAAGCAATTCTCTTGCCTCAGCCTCCCAAGTAGCTGGGATTACAGGTGGCCACCACCATGCCTAGCTAATTTTTGTATTTTTAATAGAGATGGGGTTTCGCCATGTTGGCCAGGCTGGTCTCGAACTCCTAGCCTCAGGTGATCCCCCCACTTTGGCCTCCCAATTGCTGGGATTACAGGCGTGAGCCACCATGCCCGGCCGATGTTTCAGGTTCTTAGAAGCAGTGTATATAATTTCTTTCCAGCTCACATTAACCTGCTGAGCAGCTAGACACACTAAACTCAATTTCTATTTACAGCCAGACCTCATAGGGTGAGTAGAAAAAACCCAATGGCGAAAGATCTGAGACAAACAGAGGCCAAATGAACAGGCACAGGTAATTCAGAAATTCAGTGGTAGGCATGGGAACAGAGCCCAGGGGTCCCAACTCTTCTTTTCTTTCTGGAAGACACTCAACTGTGATTATACACGGGGTGGGCAGAAATGCCAGTGTGGTAGCCCCAGAGGATCTGAAAACACTGGAGTGACCGGGACACTGGAATTCCAACTGCAGCCCACATGGGGTGGTTTTCCTTGGGAAGCCTCTCTAAAGAAGGGAATTTAGCTTGCCTGCTCTTTTAGAATGTGCCAGCGGAAGTGGCAAATTTAAGATTAAAAAGGGGACCTTGTGGGCTGGAGATGGGGGGCTTTTCCTGTATATCACAGGAACTCTTGACCCTGGCAGGGGAATTTGGGACCCTTGGGTTCTGTTTCTGGCCTGCTATAGTCTCCAACTCTCTGGATATGATGCTGGTCTAGAGGGGGCCCTCCTGTCAAAGGCTCAGCTGCAGACCCAGAAACCGAACCCACCTGGGTACCTGTGGATCCCTGTCCCAGAGCACAGCTATAGTAACACCCTGGGGAACGAGGAGATACCTAGGCCCAGCTGCATTTTTCAGACCTAAACGCCTAGAACCCAAGCCACCTAGGCCTGCAGAGTCAGGTCAGAGTCCAGGTGTTATGTGCCTGCTCTGGGAATCCAAGAGCCTAAGTCAATGCCGAGTTTAACCAGAGGGTCTCTGACCCCAAGGGCAGAGCCTAGGCAGACAGAGCCCAGGGGCGTTAGCTCCGAAAATTACTGTGCCAAAACCGCAGCATTGGCCTGAAGATCCTGCCCTGTTAGGTCAGGAGACAGGAGACACTGGGTCGAGGAAGGGCAGAGGTCATTTGCAGAGCATGTTTGGGAAAGGAAGCCAGTGTTCAATCGTGTAACCACAGGATGCCCGCCCCTCGAGCTTTCCACCTGCCTTCATGCCCCAGGTCCAATGAAGTGACGTCCCCTGCCTTATAGGACGCTGAGAACTGTCGGGGAGGCCCATCTTCTGCAAGGCGGGGCAACAACACGGACAGGTAGAGGTACCTAGGCCGGCTGGATACATTCCTCTGCTGACCTATCTCATCAGTATCTTTGGTTACTATCTGGCCAACTCACAGTTGTTGGAAACCTCAGCTTTGGGACTGGGGCCAGGTCCCTGGACAACCCCAGCCCCTGTCCCATGCTTCCTCGACCCACAAGCCCTGTCAAGCCTGGCTCTGACAGGCAGGCCGCAGCCATTACTGCAGCCTCAGCTCACACCCGTGGAGCTCATCTTCCCCTTTTTTTGAGAGAGATTTTAACTCCTTCCCCACCACTCCCCTGGCACTGAAAGACTTACAATCACCCACTTCAGTGTTGACGACCCAAAGCCCTTAGAGCCACTCTCCCAAGGCCCGAGTGGGCAGTGCCCCTACACCTCATCCTCTCTTGTCGGGAGCACCTGCTCCTGCAAACTTCTGAGCCAGACGGAGTCTCCAAACTCCCGTTACCATGCGATCCTCCCTGGACCCCCGGCTAGACACTGCGGGTCGGGGAGAAGTTGGGGAGGAGTCTGGGCTTGAGCCAAGGGCCTCAGCTGACTCCTCTACCCCGGGGGATACCTCCCCTCCCCCTCAATAGGGCCGGGGCTTCCTCTTCCGGCAAGGAGGGGTTAAGCCCTCTGGGTGGGGCTGGGCTTGCCCAAACCCCCTCCTCAAGCCTCTCGGCCGCCCCGTCCCGTGACCCTCTACCCGCGGGACAGGAAGGCCCGTGCACTTTCGCCCCGTCATGCCCCCTTGCGCGGGGGCCTGAGGGAGCCCGTCTCAGCCGGCAGCGGGTCCCTCCTGCTTCGAGAGCCCCTCGGTGCCGCCTGCCCCGTGGCACCGGCCCTGTCCGTTCGCCCGCCTTCCCCTGCCCCCAGCCGTGCAGTACCGGCCCGGGTGAGAGAGCGGGTCGCGCGCCGCCCCGGTCCCCCACGGCACGGGCCGTACTAGGCCCCAAGCGCTCGGGGCCGGCTCCTCCCCCGCCCGGCGCCCGGCGGTGCCCGGCCATGCCAGGCGGCGACCCCGGCTCAGCAGGGCGCGGCGCGGGCGGGGACAGGCCCGACCCGCGGTCCGCGCCCGGGGACCCCGCGCCCGACGCCCTCGTACCGCGATCACGTTGACGAAGGTGGTCTTGCCCGAGTACTGAAGCCCGACCAGCGTGAGCTCCATCTCCTCCTTCCAGAATAGGGCCTTGAACCAGTCCAGCAGCTTGTTGAACAAAGCGATCATGGTCGCTGCCGCCGGCCCCGCCCGGTGCCAGGTCCCCGCCGCCCCTCGCTGCCCTCGCGCTGCGGCCCGGAGCGGCCCCTCCCCGGTACGGCCCGGGTCCCGCGGCTCGGTGCGGGCGGAGGCTCGAGCGCGGCGGCCGACGACTCGCTGCCCCGGAATCGGCTCGCCGATGGGTGTGGCTTCAGCGCCCTCCTCCTCCGCCGCCGCCGCCGCCCTCCCGCGCGGCCGGGCCGTGTCCTGCTCGCACCCGAGCGCGCGCTCCTCCCTCGCTGGAGCCGGGGGGCCAGGGGCCGCACCCCCAGGTGGGGTGAGCAGGGAATCCGCAGGCTTCAGCGGCGGGGGTTGACTGGCAGCTGGCGTCGAGAGGCGCTTGGGAAATGGGGTCTAATTTATTTTAGACCCTGTCCCCGACTGCCGCGCCCTGACTGGCACCCCCTTTCTTAAAGGGTGGTGGGCTCGAGGTGGGTGAGGTTCCGGTTAAGCAGGAGCCTTTCCAGGTTGAAGGAGAGTGGGTCACCCACTTTCCAGGACACGGAGATGAGATCTCTACGACAGGGAGGCAGATGGAGGCTTTTTTGTCCCTGAACCCTTGCCTCTGAGCATTCCTGGGTACAGTCCCATCCTCTCAAAATGCACCCAGTGCAGAGGGACAACCGTATTCGGGTCTTTTAATACTCCATCTTGTTTTGTTCACCACAATTTACCCCGACCACTTGTTAGGAAGCCTCTGGCCCCAAGTGAAACGGACGCTTGAACTTGCTCCGGATTTTTACCAGCATCCCCAAGATACCCAAACAGATACAGTCCTGGCAGGGGGTTTTCAGTGAGGAACGTCTGTGACAAAGGAAAATGTTGCCCTGTTTTGGTGAAAAGCAGAGTATTCTTCAGGAGGAGAAGTGATAGTTCTCCTCTTGAAGTGGGTGTGGAGTGCCTGCAAAGATGCCTTACTCCTGCCCCTCTCCTTGCAAGACCCACCCATAGGGCCTGCTCAGGCAGGCTGACAACCCCAGCTGGCAGTCCCGGGTAGGCTCAGGCTTCGGGCAGTCCCCAGCCTACGCTGGCTGCCCGTTGGGGTTTGGTTTTCAAATGTAGTCATATGTAGTCTATTGTTTTAGTCAAAAGTGGGTAAACTATCAATATCAACCATATCTGTCCAATCAGCTGGAGTTAGATGACCCCAAATAGTCAAACAGTTACCAAAGTAGAAGAATCACAAGGTTTGGGCTAGCATAATATTCTGGGTTTGTTTTTTTTTTATGGGGTCTCACTGTGTGGCCCAGGCTGGAGTGCAGTGGTGGGATCTCGACTCACTGCAGCCTCCACCTCCTCGGGCTCAGGTGATTCTTCTACCTCAGCCTCCCGAGTAGCTGGGACTACAGGCATGCGCCACCATGCCAGCCTAATTTTTGTATATTTGGTAGAGACGGGGTTTTGCCATGTTGTCCAGGCTGGTCTCGAAGCCCTGAGCTCAAGCCATCTGCCTGCCTCAGCCTCCCAAAGTGCTGGGGTTACAGGCATGAGCCTGGCCAATATTCTGGTTTATTAAGCACCATCTTTCTAACCTCTGCCCTTTATAAGTCCTCCTCTACCTCCTAAGATAAAGGCTATGGACTGAATGTTTGTGTCCCCCCAAATTCATAGGTTGAAGTCCTAATCCCTAAAGTGATGGTATTAGGAGGTGATTAAGTTATGAGGGTGGAGCCTTATAAAGGGGGCCGGTGGGATTAGGGGGAAGAATACCAGCCCACAACCTTTTCACCATGCAAGGACAGAAAGAAGGCTCTGCCTAATAGCCAGACACTGAGTCTGCAAGTGTCTTGATCCTAGACTTCCCAGCTTCCAGAACTGTGAGCAATACATTTCTTTTTTTCTTTTTTCTTTTTTTTTTTTTTGAGATGGAGTCTTGCTCTGTCATCCAGGCTGGAGTGCAGTGGCATGATAACTCACTGCACCCTCCACCTCCAGGGTTCAAACAGTTCTTCTGCCTCAGCCTCCCGAATAGCTGACTACAGGTGTGTGCTACCACGTCTGGCTAATTTTTTGTATTTTTAGTAGAGACAGGGTTTCACTGTGTTAGCTGGATCTCCTGACCTCGTGATCCGCCTGCCTCGGCCTCCCAAAGTGCTGGGATTACAGGCATGAGCCACCACGCCAGGCCAGCAATACATTTCTGTTGTTTAGAAGCCACATGGTTTACGGTAGTGTGAATTGTTACAGCTGCCTGAGTAGGCTATGAGGGTCCACCCTGTCTCACTTCCTAAATTGACTTTGGTTTCACCTTATTTTATGTCCTTGGAAGTGCTAGAAAAGTGCATATCCCAAGGGCAAAGATTTGCAGCCTGCCAGTCCCTGGTCTGCAGTCTTTCTCTCTTGCTACAAAGAGGCCCCAGAGGGCCAAGAAGAAGATGGAAAGAAGGAATGAGACAGTCATCCAAGAAGTCTTTATTTTCCCACTTGGTTACTGTTCTGGAGCTTGTACCCTCTGAGCTCTGAGATGGGGTTGGGGGGACAGTGCCAGGGAGGGCCTGTGGGGCTGTGCAGTTGCTTCCCTCTGGGCTGGCTCTAAGCCCAGGGCAGGATCAGGCACTTGAGAGCCCCCCACCGAGCCTCACTGGCATAGACAGTCGTGCCTCTCACAGGGCTCAGGGGAGGTGGAGGTGTGGGCAAGTCCATCCCCAAGGCTGTAAGGAAGGAGCAGCTCCTCCATAAGGCCAAGCAGAAGCATTAGGGAAATCATCCTCAGTTTTAGCACTGCATGTTCTTCAGGAGAGAAGTCCTGAGTGAGGAGGCCCAGCTGTTCTCCAGATCCAGCTCCTCAGGGGTTTCCACAGAGAGCTGGTATCAAGGCAGCTGTCAGGGGCGGCATGCCTGGTGATGCGGCATCTTACCTTCATCCCCATCTCAGAATGGGCAGCCAGTCTCAGATTCAAGGAGGAGGAATCCTGAGGTGTGGCGTTCAGTCCTGAGGTAGACCTGAGGTCCCCTGGAAATTGTGTTGATGCTGAGATGGATGAGGGGTGCTCATTCTCTCAGGTAGACAGTGAGGAGTCCTGGTTCAGCCGAGCCTCCATGTCTGCATGGATGGTTATGACCCTGATTGTTTTTGGAAACAGCCAAGCTCTCTAGGTGTACTCAGCAAATGCAAGGTATAGTGGGTCACGGCGGGATTGGTTATCTAAAATCAGACTGAGCACTTTGCCTCCTCTTCTCCCCTTGCCTCTTTCTTTTATCTTCCTGCATACCCAGGGTATTATTTGAGCCATGGAAGCAAAACAGAGACTGCTTAGCCTCCCTAAGAGTAGTTGGTGGGAGTGGCCAGCAACCATGGAGGCAGGAGCAGCCCCTCTTTGCCTCTGAGTAGTCCCCACATGTTCCCTCTTCCAGAGATTTCAACTGCCAGGCCTGGTCACCTCTGTAGCCTACTCTTATGACACATGGGTGGAGGCAAGGGTAACCAGAGTCCTTGTTCTTTCTTTTGATTGGGGTCATCCAGCCCTTCCGATGTGTGGTCAGGGAGCAGAGTCACTGCTAGGATGTTGAGACTTGGAGATCAGGACCAGACTTTTCCCCATTCTTGCATCTGGCCTGTGCTTGGGCAGGACCACGGGTGAAGGATGATCTTGGAATCACCCTTTTGTCAGCCCCAGGAAGGAGTGGCTGGAGTGGCTTCTAGAAACTTCTCTCATTACTTTTCCCTCATGGCAGCTAAGCACTTATGTTCATGTTATAGAACAGGAAACTGAAGCTCACAAAGAGTGTCTCAGAGAAGACCAGGACACCTGGGCTTCTTTCTTTGTCTGTCATAAATGCCAGCTCCTGTCTTTAAGTTCAGAGAGACATTGGAGGTTCCCCTTACTGTCCATCTGGGGCCAACAGAGGAAGCAGAGGAGTGGCCAGTGTTGAAGACCTGGAATCCGGCCCCTTGTCCTTACTGATGCTGCTTCCTGTGACTGCAAGCACCACTAAGGAGGCACTCCTTCCCCACACCAACCCAAGGGGTACCCCCAGATCACTCGGCCCACTTTCCCCAGACCCACCTTCCCAGGCTTGAGGGAGGTAGGCACCTGGGCCACTGGAGGGTGGCAGGGGTCAGGGGCTGGGTTCCTCGGGCAGCTGGCCTGCATACAGGGCCAAAGTGTGGTGCAGGAACTGGTACTGCTCTGCCGTCTGGATCATCCCTCCTCTGCAAGGAGAAACACACAGACCATGAGTGAAGGAGGGTCAGGGTGCTGGCTGAATGGCTCCAGTCAAACATCCTTGTGGTCCTACTGGGAAAGTCCTGACTTTCTCAAAGAACATGCCAACTCCTTTGCCTATATTCATCTTTTCACATTTTTTTTTTGTGAGACAGAGTCTCACTCTGATAGCCAGGCTGGAGAGCAGTGGTATGATCTCAGCTCACTGCAACCTCTGCCTCCCAGGTTCAAGTGATTCTCCTGCCTCAATCTCCTGAGTAGCTAGGACTACAAGTGCCTGCCACCTTGCCCAGCTAATTTTTGTATTTTTAGTAGAAACAGGGTTTCACCATGTTGCCAGGGTGGTCTTGAACTCCTGACCTCAAGTGATTGGCCCATCTTGGCCTCCCAAACTGCTTGGATTGCAGACATGAGCCACCATGCCCCACCACCTATATTCATCTTTTCTACTTTCTACTCCTCATTGCTGCCCCTCAGATCTGCTGTGAGAGAAGTCCTCTGCCCCTTACACGTGCTGAGGGGTGATGCCCCATGTTGACACTTGGTCTTCCTTGATCCACTCAGCTCCTGGGACAAAACCAGATCTCTGAAGCCTTGGGTTGGGCCAGGAATACTCCTGAGCCTCAAGTTTCCTTCTTTCTAATAATCTTAAAGAGTAAAAATAATGATTCCATATATTTGTATAGTAGTTTCCATTTCCAAAACATTTTCATATAAGTTAACTCATTTCTTACAACAGTTTTCTGGGGGAAGGAGCCATTATCTCTGTCTAGATAAAGAAGAAGTGGGGGCTGGGTACAGCGGCTTAAGCCTGTAATCCCAGCACTTTGCAAAGCCAAGTGGGCATGGTTGAGCCCAGGAGTTCGAGACTAGTCTGGGCAACATAGTGAGACCCCCATCTCTATTATTAAAAAAAGAAGAAAGAAAAAAAAAAGAAATGGGGGCTCAGAGAAATCTAGTGACATCTCAGTGAGACAGATGTCGGAATCTGAACACCGGCTCTGCCTCCACCAGTGATCTTCTTTGCACTGCTTGTTGCTGCCTCATATCATGTTTAATTCCAGGCATCCAAGCCAACATTCCAGATAGATCCTTTTTTTTTTTTTTTTTTTTGAGTCAGAGTCTTGCTCTGTCACCCAGGCTGCAGTGCAATGGCACAATCTCGGCTCATTGCAACCTCCACCTCCTGGGTTCAAGCAATTGTCCTGCCTCAGCCTCCTGAGTAGCTGGGATCACAGGGGCCCGCACCAGGCCTGGCTAATTTTTGTATTTTTAGTAGAGACAGGGTTTACACCATGTTGGCCAGGCTGGTCTCGAACTCCTGGGCTCAGGTGATCCACCCGCCTCCGCCTCCCAAAGTGCTGGGATTACAGGTGTGAGCCACCGCACCCGGCCATCCAGATAGATATTTTTTCCTGGTTAGTTGTAAAATAAACAGCTCTAAGCAGAAAGGGTTTCTTCCTTTCTTGCAGGAGTGCTTGATGGTGATGGGCCTAGCAGAACTCTGGGGCCCAGAGGCACTGAGGCCACCCGCTAACGTTGTTGGCCTTGTTTACACCCACAGACCCACCTGTCTAGCCGCAGTTGGCACACAATACCCAGAATGTCCACTTCTCCTCGGGCTTTCAGCTGTTGACAGCCAATTCGCGTGGCGATGAAGCAGCCCGTCCGGCCAATCCCTGCACTGGAGATAGCCAGGGAGGGGACAGGGAGGTCATGGGAGACCAGGGAATATGAGAGCCAGGCCCCAAACTATGGAGAAAGAAATGGGACCTGCAGGTGCTATATTTTGGGGATAGGGCTCTGGAGATGGAGGCAGGTAGCAGTACTCTGCTTTCCAGTCCCCTTGGGGGCCCTGCTGGAGGCAGGTTTTAATTGGCATGGGAGGAGTTTACATTTCTTACCAGCCTTACTGTAAGCCTGTTGCAGGCCACCTTTTGGTCCCTGTGGACGTTTTGACGATCTCCCTTCTGCTGAGTCTACAGTGGTTTCCAACAGACAGTTTCCTACTTGTGGGTGTGCTGACCCTCGAGCCCTCCTTATCTAACCTTGACTTCCTCTCAGCTCAGACTCATCTTCCATGCAGCCCACGCCCGGCCCCTCTGTTTCCCACCTTGGCGCCCTCCCACAGTCTTCTCTCCACTCTGTTCTGCTTTCTCTATCGTGCCCTCTCTTTATTTCAAAACCCCCTAGGCCTCCCCTTCCTCTTGCGTGAGCCCCTAATGACCTCCCTGCACATGTCCCAGTGCTACCTGTGGGTGGGCTGGGAGGCCCCTGTGTCATGCCTTTTGCCTCTGTGCTCTGTTTTATTTAGGATATGCACTCCCAAGTGGTCTCTTTCTTTAGTCTTGTCCCCTACGACACCCCCTCACTCTGGCCCAATCCATTTTTCACTCTATAGCCAAAGTGTTCTTTTAAAATGGCAAATCCAAGTGTCTTAGCCAGTCCTACAAGTCCCCTCATCATCTGACCTTCACTGGCCTTCCAAACCCATCTCCCATCATTACCCCACACACAACCTCTGGGCCTAACCTGTAACCCTGCTCCCAGCAGTGTATCCATTTTCACATTTCTTCTCTGGGCCTTAGCATATGCTCTTCCGCTTGCCTGGAACGTGTTCCCTTCCCTCTCTTCACTTGGCTAATTCACCTTTCAGGTCTTAGCTTGGCTTAGATGGCCTTTCTCTTGGAAAACTTTCTCTGGTCAAAGTCTGGTTTAGGAGACTTGGTTCTATGGTCCCCATAATATCCCCATCACAGCTCTCATCACATTGCGTGGTATTTAATTTTTTTTGAGACAGAGTTTTGCTCTTGTTGCCCAACCTGGAATGCAATGGTGCCATCTCAGCTCACCACAACCTCCACCTCCTGGGTTCAAGCAATTCTACTGCCTCAGCCTCCCGAGTAACTGGGATTACAGGCATGCGCCACCATGTGTGGCTAATTTTGTATTTTTAGTAGAGACAGGGTTTCTCCATGTTGGTCAGGCTGGTCTTGAACTCCCGACCTCAGGTGATCCTCCCGCCTCAGCCTCCCAAAGTGCTGAGATTATAAGCATGAGCCACTGCACCCAGCCTAATCTGCCTTCTTTCCCACCAGCCTATAAACCTGTCTGGGAAGAAACCAAACTGCTTGGTTCATAGCTGTCTCCTTTGCATCTAACACTGTGCCTGACAAAAATAGGTTTTCCTTTTTTGAGATGGAGTCTCGCTCTGTCACCCAGGCTGGAGTGCAGTGGTGTGATCTCGGCTCACTGCAACCTCTGCCTCCAGGGTTCGA
This sequence comes from Gorilla gorilla gorilla, assembly GCF_029281585.2. Classification (NCBI taxonomy): domain Eukaryota; kingdom Metazoa; phylum Chordata; class Mammalia; order Primates; family Hominidae; genus Gorilla; species Gorilla gorilla. The sequence goes on along the minus strand of NC_073224.2, from coordinate 54,608,592 downwards.
GCAATTCTCCTGCCTCAGCCTCCCAAGTAGCTGGGATTACAAGTGTGTGCTACCACACCTGGCTAATTTTTGTATTTTTTAGTAGAGACAGGTTTTCACCATGTTGGCCAGGCTGGTCTCAAACTCCTGACCTCAGGTGATCTGCCAGCCCTGGCGTCCCAAAGTGCTGGGATTATAGGTGTGAACCACCGTGCCCGGCCAATAATAGGATTTTCAATACATATTTGTTGAATGAGTAAATGAGTTCCCCAACAGCTGGAATCCTGTTTATGTCCTCCTGCAGCTGACTGGGATCTTCCTGATATTCCATCCCCTCTGTGGATGGGGCCTGGGTGTCCAGCCCAGATGTCTGGGTTCTGCGTGAAGGAGGTAAAAAGAACAGAGCCCTTGCTGAATGGCCTTGCGAGTCATGTCTGAGTAAGGACTAGGCTTGCCTGATGCTTTTCTGCTCAGACCCTTCCCCAGGAGAGACCCAGGGGGCAGGGGAGGGGAGCACAGTCCACAAGCTGCAGTCAAGGGAGGGCCACGCACCTGCAGTGGACTACGATAGGCCCGGGGTGGGCGGCTGTCTCCGGGCTCTCCTCCACCTCTGCCACTAGGCGCAGCAGGGGCCCAGCTGATTCTGGTGTCTGGTGGTCTGGCCAGGCCGAAAAGAGGATGTGCTTTACTGACCGGCACTCTTCCTGGTACTGGGTTGGAGACAAGGCATGAGAACCAAGGTCAGGGTGGAGGGCACTGTCTACCTTCTTCTCTGGTGCCTGAGGAGGGCAAGGGCTGGAATTACCCTGTCGGGGGGTCATCTACTCAAAGCAAGCTAGGTTGCAATTTTCGTGCTCATTGTTCTCCACCACTTCCCCCTTCAAAATCCTGGGAAGGAGCATTGTCCTGGGAGAGGGGAGAGACCCAAATTCAAGCCCTGGCTCTGCTTCCCATAAGCACATGACTTTGGGCAAGTCCCTTGATCTCATTTTCTTCACCTGGAAAATGGGAACAGTGATATCTTACTGGTTTACTTGCCAGGATATTTGGAGGAGAATGAGTTGATAGAGGAATGCTTTCAAAAATATAAAACACCATAAAATAATAGAAGGCATTTTAAAAGCCCTTGTGTACATGTTATTTCACATCTCTTTCTCTTTTTTTGTTTTATTTTGTTTTTTGTTTTTTTTTTTTTTGAGACAGACAGTCTCACTCCATCACCCAGGCTGGAGTGCAGTAGCACAATCTTGGCTCACTGCAACCTCTGCCTCCTGGGTTCAAGTGATTCTCCTGTCTTAGCCTTCCAAGCAGCTGTAATTTTTAGTACAGACAAAGTTTCACCATGTTGGCCAGGCTGGTCTGGAACTCCTGACCTCAAGTGATCCGCCCGCCTCAGCCTCCCAAAGTGTTGGGATTACAGGCATGAGCCGCCACACCTGGCCTTCCACATCTCCTTTAACCTCCTCTCCTTCCCTTGGCCCTGCTCCTGGATCCAGCCTTTCCTCGCCTGACCATTTACACAGATGGGTGGGTACTTCCCGGTAGTCCTATTTGGCTTATTGGCTCTGCCCTATTAGACTAGAGGCTGAGGACAGTGCTCAAGTTTCTCTTTCTTCTATAGATGTGGGTTTAAGATGGTTTAGATGAGCAAACCCTTGGCTCCTAGTGAAGAGCCAGCCTGAGTCCCAGAGATGCTGTGGGCGGCCCAACTTCCCACTGGGCCTGGCTCCGGGGGGTGGTACCTGGATGGTGAGCTGCCGCACAGTGTATTCTGGGCACTCTTTCATGTCCTGGATACGGATCTGGAAGGGTCCATAGGTTTCCTCTTCTGTGGGCCAGTAGTGGACACATTTCTAGGAGGGAGGGAGCTGGGAGTCAGAAGAGGGTCAGCTGGAGCAGGTGACAGGGCAGCAGAGAGGGGCTGGTATCTCCTCCCCATCCTCCACCCCTACTGGATGGGAGGTCAGCAACAGGGAGCCTGGCTCTTCTGAGCTTGATACCTGCAAGCAGAGTGCTCACCCTATCCCATATTTTGGCCATAGACAGCCTCCCAGGGCTATATCTCAGGGAACTTTCTGAGAGGTATGAGCTGGGGCTGGCTCCCAGGGAAACCTCTGGTCCTGAGCTGCCCTGTCTGTGGGGTGGGGGTGGGGCGGGCATAGCACTTTCTGGGTTCATCATGAACTGTGGCTCTGCCTCCTACCTCCTTGCCCTCTCGGAGCTGAGTGAGCATGACAATGAGGGACACTTCCTCTTGCCACACCATCTCCCAGAAGTCCGACACAGTGTTGGGCATGGGGCCCTGGGTGGCAATGTAGACCTTCTCCTTCCCGTCATAGCCCTGGAAGGTAGAAGCACAGGGGAAGGGGTGGGGAGCAGTGAGAGCAGAGCTCTGGGGAGATCGTAGATGCCTCAGGTGCTGGGGTCAGCCTGAAGCTGTGAACCACACGTGTAGACATACACATGCACGGACATGCACACTCAGAAGCCACATGATGGAAAGGATACGGGTTCTGGAATGAGGATCAGATCCCTGTTCTGCTGTTTCCTGGCTGTACCACTATAAGCCAGTTACCTAGCCTCCGTAAGCCTCAGTGGTATCATCTGTAAATTGGGCATAATAATATCTATCTTGTAGGAATGTAGAGTGGATTAAATTCAGTAAGATATATTGAGAGTCTAGCCGATAGCAAGTGCTCTATAAATGTTTATTCCCTTCCTCCCCTGCTGCTTTCTTCTAGCACAAAATACCTAAACAGTGTTTAATATTTGTTCAGTGACAGTTTCACATTTACATGTTACTACTTTTCTATGAAAGTAGTAGCAAAATGTAGCACACTCTCCCTAACCTGATTTTCTCACCTTCAGGATCCTCAGCTTCCTGCTTCTCAAGATGGTGAAATCCAGACTGCAGTTGATCCGGTATTGGCCGGCAAATGTAAGATCATGTTTCCCCATGGCTTCCCTAGCTAAGAGCTTTTCGCCTCCCTGCGCCCCTGACTGATGTCTTACCCACATTGAGTCACTAGAGAGCGCTGCTTTTACATCTCCTTAGGGCCCACAGCAGCGAGAAGCTGGCGTGGAACACCCACCTGGCCTGGAGCTTCCTATAGCTTGACGTCAATCAACCATCTTCATATAAGAGGGGCTATCTGAGGGGCAGTTAAGGTAAGTTGGCGGGGAGGTCCCATTAGTGCTGGCATCACCTATGCAGTTCTCGGGAGCTGTGAGCTCTTAAGCAGCTGGAGATTGGGTTCAACAATGCTAACTTCCTGCTAAGTTTAGAGGGTGGCATGGGAGGGCTGATAGTGGAGGTTAGGAAGACTTGGTGGTCTCTCCAGATATTTTTCAACATCTGCTCCGTTTTTTAGGTTGGTGTTTTGGGGCATGTTCAGTACCAGCCCAGCTTGGTAGGGCTATGACAGCAGTGAGCTGGAACAGGGAGGGTAGGAAATGCAGGCACCTGATCCACCAGCCACGGCTGGAAGATATTCTCAGACGTCTGAGAATTCCCCCATTCCCCGCCCACCACTGCAGCCAGGCCACTCACTCGGATGTAGTTGGCATTGATGTAATCTCCGTCCTCCTGGCTCTGTGCCCGGCCTAGACAGACACGGCTCTGGGGATCTAGGAAATAAAAATCAGCAGAGGTCAGAGGTCAGAAGGTGACCAACACAGACTCCAGCAGGGTCAGAAAGAGGAGAGTTCCTGTGCTCATCACAGTCATAGCACCTTGTGTATAGCAGGTGGCCTTACACCCACTGAAGTTGTTGTTGTTTTTGTTGTTGTTTTTAGAGACAGGGTCTCATTCTGTTGCCTAGGCTGGAGTGCAGTGGTGCGATCATAGCTCACTGTAACCTCTAACTCTTGGGCTCAAGTGATACTTTTGTCTCAGCCTTTGACATAGCTGGGACTATAGGCAAATGCCACCACACCTGGCTTATTTATTTATTTATTTATTTATGTTTTTTGTAGAGATTGGGTTTCACTTTGTTGCCCAAGCTGGTCTTGAATTTCTGGCTTCAAGCAATTCTCCCACCTCAACCTCCCAAAGTGCTGAGATTACATGTGTGAGCCACCATGTCTGGCCTCTATTGAAGTATTTTATACGCAAACAGTAGGAAGCTATATAATGTTTTTGAGCAGGAGAGTGACATGATCAAAACAATAGTTTGGGAAGATTAACTGAGTGGTGCTGTATAGGATGGACTAGAGAAGAAAGGGAACGGAACAGCAGAGACCAAATGGGAAGATACAATATTAGATATAATATTCTAATAGATAGAGTATTCTATCCTTGAGATCAGTACAGGTTTAGAATAAGATTATGCCACTAGGGATGGAAAAAGAGATGTAGAGGAAGAAGAATTGGTTTTCTAATGGTGAATATGGGATTCACATGAGCAACTTGCCAGATATCACATAGCTGTGAAGTGGGACTGGGACTCAGATTCCACTCAGCCACGAGGCATTTGGCCTCTGCCTCTAAGGGGGAAGGATTTCTCTAAATGAAACCCAAACATGGACGAAGAAGCTGGCTTGTGAGGAAAGGAGAAGAGACTCTCGCTCTGCTCATGCCAGCCTGGTCATGGACAGAAGGTACCCTGGGGACCAGGGGAATCTCAGGCAAAGGAATTTTTCCCTTTTCTGATGGCTGCAGGGCTGATTAGAATTAGGCCAAGAACAAGGGCTACTCCTCCCCCTGGCCTGGAATAGTGCTAATAGCACCTTGATCCGCCCATGCAGGCAGAGGACACTCCAGGAGGGTTAGCAGGAGACAGGGCCTGGGTGCTCACTGAGCTGAAGCCTCAAGCTGGGAGTAGCTTCCCTGTAGGGAGAGCAGGGGAGGGAGGGAGAGGCTCCAGGGTCTCATGCCTGCCTCTGAAAAATACAAGGTGCTTGTCCCGGGTCTGCCAGTTTGCAGGGTCACCCCCTCCTAGCACAGTGTCCTCCCTCCCTGCCTCCACTGCTCTCTTGCTGGCCGTTGCCCTGTCTCCATCTGACTTTCTCAAAGCCGTCTCTCTGGGAGCCCTCCTGGTGGTGCTTCCTTCACTGCAAGCCTTGGCTGGGCATTTCCCATGCAAGAGGAAGACAAGGAAAAGGGCTTGGTGCAAGTAGCTAAGTTGAATATCTTAGGTAAGATATTCAACTTCTCTGTGCCTCAGTTTCCTCACTTGTAAAATGGTCATCACAGTACCAACTTCATGGGATTGTTGTGAGAAATGAGTGAATATAAAGGATTGAGGCAGGACGCGGTGGCTCACGCCTGTAATCCTAGCACTTTGGGAGGCCGAGGTGGGCGGATCACCTGAGGTCGGGAGTTCGAGACCAGCCTGACCAACATGGAGAAACCCCACCTCTACTAAAAATACAAAATTAGCCGCGCATGGAGGCGCATGCCTGTAATCCCAGCTACTCGGGAGGCTGAGGCAGGAGAATCGCTTGAACCCGGGAGGCGGAGGTTGCAGTGAGCCCAGATTGCGCCATTGCACTCCAGCCTGGGTGACAAGAGTGAAAACTCCGTCTTAAAAAAAAAAAAAAAAGGATTGAGAACAGGGCCTGGCCCAGGGTACATATCTGCAAACATTATTATTGCTGCTGATGTGATTCTTGCTCCTTCTTCCCCCTTTCTCTGCTGAGAGAAGATGTGCCAAGCAAGGTTGATCTTCCCTGGCTGAAACTGTGTACTTTGTCCTCTGAAGTTCTCTAGCCCCAGGGACTGTACCCAGCTCCCTTCATCCCAGCGGCAGTTCTTACTTGGCAAGATGGTCTTGTATCGGTCCTTGGAGGCGTGGCCAGGGATGTCCAGGTCTTCGGGGCTGACAAAGTTTGAAGGGATCTTCTGGCAGGGGGAGGAAATGGGTGAGCAGCTGACTCCTAGCCTCCTTTTCTCTCCTTCTACCTGTTTCTAGAACAGCTGGACTCTGGCCATTCCTTCTTGACATTAGTATGTAGGCCTAGATGGGGTGGGGGCAGAAGGGGAAGCCTGGGGGCAGCCCCTCCCTCAGCCCTGAAGTTCTCTTTCCTAAGGGGCCCAAAGGGGAGACTTGCCCAGGGTGCCCGTGAGAGAATGGTTCCAGCTGGCTGCCTCTGATACAGAGGGCAGAGCGATTCGGAGGGGACCCCAATTTCTTACCAAGAATTCTTCTTCCAGTTGCTTGGGGCTGGGTGGCTGGCGCTGAAGGGCCCAGCGGGTAAGGGGGTGTCCAGCAGTGCGCAGAAAGTGTAGGGTGACCTCCCGGGGTGTGTTCACGGAGCAGATGGGTTCTACGGCCCCCAGGGACCGAACGTCCAGCATCAGAGCCACATTGGAGCCCCGCCTGCAGGCATAGCCCACCACTGCCTAGTGAGCACCCAATCATATTTGCTTTTCTTTTCTTTTAGAGATGGGGTTTCTCTCTGTTGCCCAGGTCTGGAGTGTGATGGCACTATTATGGCTCACAGCAGCCTCAAACTCCTGGGCTGAAGCGATCCTCCCACCTCAGCCTCCAGAGTAACTGGGACCACAGGTACATGCTACCACACCTGGCTAATTTAAATTTTTTTTTTTGGAGAGACAGTGTCTTGCTCTGTTGCTCAGGCTGGTTTTGAACTCCTGGGCTCAAGTGATCCTTCTGCCTTGGCTTCCCAAAGTGCTGGGATTATAGGCATGAGCCACTGTGCCTGACCATATTTGCTTTTCTTACAAGTATTACTGTTATAAGGCACCTCTGAGGGGGCCACTCTTTATCTTTCCTTTAACCTGGAGGCCCAGTAAATTTAGGGTTTGGGCCCCTGCTGTGTGCCCTCTTTTTTTTTTTTTTTTTTTTTTGAGAGAGAGGAGGTCTCACTATATTGCCTAGGCTGGTCTCTAACTCCTGGACTCAGGAGATCCTCTCACCTCAGCCTCCCAAAGTGCTGGGATTTTGGGCATGAGCTACCATGCCCGGCTCAGCCCTCTCCCTTTGTCAGCCAGAACAGGGCAGCCTTGAACTCAACTGCTCCTTCCAGCTGCCTGCCTCTTCCCACTCCCAGCCAGGCCCTGTGGCTCCGACATGCATCCAGCACCAAGAAGGCTGCTGGCCTTGCCTGGAATTTAGGGAGCAGGCTCATGATTGATATGAAACTCTGTGCTCCAGACATGCAAAAGACCTGCAAATGAGCACTACTGGTTTCCTTTCCAAATTGGAGTCAACAACTGAGGGCCCTCTGGACCCTGCTGTCAGAGCTGGAGGGGCAGATGGAAGGAAGGGAGGAGCGGAATGGGGGCTCAGGGCTGGGAAGACCCCTCCCCCAGGGAAGATCTCACCTCTCCTGCAGTCGCACGTGCTTCTTGGCTGGCGTTTTGGCAGGCGGAGGCTGGGTCATGGCTGCCTCCAAAGACAAGGTCAACGGCTGTGCTCTGGAGCGCCCCCCATGGGCTTGGACCATGCTGGGGTGGGGTGCTGGGCCCAGGGGAGGCTCACTCAGCCATGAGGTCTGCCTGAAAGACAGGGCCCTCTGCTGCTGTTCTCTGGCCTGCCTGATTGGCCAGAAGGAGGCTCCCATGCCAGGCCAGCTTTGCACTCTGTTTTCACTGGGGCGTCTTCTGTTCTCCAAGAGGTGGCCTCATTTTCACTAAGGGAAGGACAGGATCTATTTGGTGGGACCCAGGGCAGAAGGCAGTCTGGGGGTAGAGTAATGGCAAGATAAAGGGTAGAGATTGTGGATGAAGATAGGAAAGAATCCAGGAGGAGGAAAAGAGAGAGGGGAGAGAGGCCACACACCAGAGTACACAGGGCTCTGAGCAGGTCCAAGTGGGAGAAGGCAAGGGAGGAAACAGAAAACATGTGTTCTCTAGGACGGAAGGGAGAAAGCATGCAGAAGCCATCTCTGAGCTAACCAGTGGGCCTTCTCCTGAACAGAGAATGGAGGCCTCCAGCAGTGTTGGAGCTGGTTGGGCAGCCAGGCAGGCAGGCTCCTGGACCCCAGCAGGGTCCTCTCCTAACTGCTGCTGTTCCACTCCCAAGTCTATTTCTGGCTTCTGGGGTCTCTGTCCAGGGAGGTAGGCTGGAGGTGCTTCCTTCCTCCTCCTGCCCATCCCCCCGTCTCCCGCCTCTGTAACCGTCACAGGAAATGGCCTCACCAAGCCCTTGAGCGACAGCGCATGGTGAGGCGACAGCTGGGGGCAAGACAGGGGCATGGAGGTGGTGGGACCATCTCCTCTTGGGGGCAGTCCCTATCTCCCAGAGCCAGGGTCACAGTGGGCGAGGTGGTGGGGGTATTGAATCACCAAGGCAGCAGGGACGGAGGTGAGGGGACAGAAAGGGCCTGGCACAGGTGTGAGTGGTAGAGCGAGGGTCTCTGGCAGCAGAAAAGGTCCCTTCAGCCTCTGCTCTCCTTGCAGCTCCCTGTGGCTTCCCTGCTCACCCCCGTCTTGGGGACATCAGGTCTGTGAGCACCCATACCCCAGCCAGGCACTGTGGTGCCCCACTCACCCTCCCGCACTCCCTCCTGGAGATGCCCTCTTATATCCCCGGAGTTCGCACCCCCCGGGGCCACAGTACTCCCAGTCCCCTCTTCAGATACTTACTGAAGCAGCTGTGGCCCCCACGCTGCCTCTTGCCAGCTGTCTGTCTGTCTGTCGTTCTGTCTTTGAGGGCTGAGAAGGCTCCAGGAAGCCAGCTTCCTCCCTCCGCCCCTCCTTGCTGCCACCCACGCACACCCCAGCTGCATTCTGCCCTCCTGTGCCTGCTGCCGCTGCCACCAGGGGTCGGCTGCCTCCCGCCTGTGCCCTTCTGGGGCCCAAGGCCCCATTGCCTGGGAATGGGTGAGAGGCCAGGCCTTCCCGACCATCCTGCTTTCCCCAGCTTCCAGACCCTCTCCCCTCTTCTGTGTTTCTCCTCTGGGTCTTTGTCACATCCAGCCGCTGCCTACTTGCTGGGCACAGCTCGCCTGACCCCCAGCTCTGTGCTGTCCCACAAAGAACCCAAGGCTCTCCTGCTCAACCTGACCTTGGCCGGAGGCTTATTTCTCCTTCTCTGCTTCTGCCCCACAGCCCTCTCCCTCAAAGCCCTTGCTGCTTCAAGCCTTGGGAATTCATGGCCAAGCACAGACCACATCTTCCCAGAGCAGATGTGGCACAGACTCGGGGTGGGGAAAAAGAAGAGGCAAGAATCCATGCCTCACAATGTGAAGGAAAGGGCCGGGGCCAGGCCAAAAAGGTCATCTCCACGCCTGTGCCACGGCCCAGCTCTCCACAGCCCACAGCCTGAGTGTAGGCCAGCCCAGCAGGAAGTAGATAGCAGAGTCCACTTGTGGGAGGGAGTCTGAGGGGCTTCCCCTGGGCCCCCAGCCCCCTGCAGGCCTCCTCCCAGAACCCTGACATCTACTTAGAAGACTTACAGACAGTGGACAGTCTCTGGCCCTCACACCAGGGGACTCCCATGTCCTCTTCGCTGCTGGGGTGCCTGGATGCCTGGGACCTGAAGGGTGGCCCCCAAGTCCAAGACTCCTCTGCCCACTGCCCCTGCCTGACCTTGGCAGGCTCCTTGCGGGCCAGCAGCCCAGCCAGTTCATGCTCGCTGCACGCCTCCTTTTACCTTGTAACATTTCAAACGCCCTTCCCTTCCCGGCCCCCAACACGCGCAATCCACGTCCTCTTTCTTCCTCCCACTTCCCTGATTCAGCTGTCAAATGGTGACAGCAAAAAAGAAATGAGGTACCCTAGGCACAGGGGGTAGGCACGCCGGAGGGGGTGGTCGGGAGGGGGCTGGCCTTCTGCTGGCCCCTTGAGGAGGAGGGTTGAGACGAAGAACAAGAACAGCCCCCAGAGGCTCAGAAGGCCTCCCAGCACCCGCCCTTCCTCTTGGCAGTGGGGACAGGGGCTGGCTCTTTTTTGAGCCCCTCCATGGCCAGCTGATCCTGGCACCTCCTTCCCTGCAGCCTGCGTTCCTCTCCGGAGTGGGTGGGTTTCCCTGAGGAGGAGGCCGATTAGGGCTGGGAAAGGGGTTGGTTCCCGTGCTCAGGACAGACTGGAGGGAAGCAGGAACCTGGGAATCCCTAACATGCTTGCGGGCAGTGACCTGGAGACTGGCCTCTGCCTCACCCCCCACACCAGTCAGTGTTTCCACTGGTGGGTAGTGGGGGCCCTGGGGACAGAGGAGGGGGCAGGTGGGGGTTGGAAAGAGGGCCCGGCTCTGAGCCTATGCTGATTGTTATCAAGAACAGGAAGCTAGGACACCACAGGGGTGGGAGGAGGAAGCGGCAAAGCCCTCCCCACACAGGTCTGCCTGGTCCCCCCAAGTTTCCAGGGTCTGAGCCCTGTTGGCTGTGAGCCCACCCCTTTTCCCCACAGACCGAGGCCTAGCAGTGGCTGGACAGTTGGAAGCTGAGCTTCACAGCAAGGAAGCTGGGAGCCAGGCGATGGGGAAGATAGTTGGGGTTGGGGGTAGGGGTAGTGGCTGAGCATTAGGCAAGACCTCTCAAAGATCCCCTGTTCCCTCTGGGTGGGTTTGGGGTAGAGGGGACAGTCACTCCTTGGCTCCTGCCCACTCCTTCTTCCCCTGTGCTTAGGGATACCTGGACATCCATGGAGGCGTGTGGCCAGAGCTCATGAGGGCTGAGGATGCCAACTGCAACCTCAGATGGCACAAGACATGCGTCATCGCCCTGCACCACCCCCTCCCCAGCCTGGCCTGGTGACTTGGGACGCCCCTCTCTGCCCTCTCTGGAGTGGACTCTGTCCCATCCGGGCTGTTGGAAGGCTCCTGGGCGTGACTCCCTCTCCCCTCCAGAACCTTCCCACCCCTGGGGCCAAAAGGTCCCAGCAGCTCTCAAACTTCCATCACTCGAATTGATTTGTGTTCCTGGGTTGAGATTTAGGTTCTAGCCACCCTCGACTCCAGAGAAAGTATAGTAATAGTTGGAAATCAGAAAGATCTGTGCATAATGAGTCTAAACGTAGCTTATTAACTGTGTGACCTTGGGCAAATTGCTGAGTCTCAGTCTCCTCCTCAGCTTCCTCCCTCCACTGGGGGATGATCATAGCACCTCCCTTGTCAGCCCATGGCGTGCTTTGCTCACGGAGGAGAGGTTGGGAGTCAGCAGCCAGAGGACCGAGGAGCTGGGAGGAGCTGGCTGGGGAAGTGGGTCTGGGAGCAGCACAGGGTGAGGAGGTCATGGCTGCCGGGTCTCACCTCTCCCCAGCCTCCCTCTTCCTCCTCACTGCTGACTTTCTCCCTGACCGGGCTGCCAGGGCACTTCCAGCCGAGCACTGAGGAAGTGCAGGAAGGAGTCACTCCCAGGGGTCTCCCAGCATCCCAGGTGGGACAGAGTCCACTCCAGGGAGGACAAAGAGGGGTGTCCCAAGCCACCAGGCCAGGCTGGGGAGGGACTGGTGCAGGGCATGACGCATCTTGAGAGTCAGCCTTGTCCCATCTGAGGCTGTGGTGGGTGCCCTCAGCCCTCCCAAGCTCTGGCCACACACGTCTTGACTCTCTTGTTTTCCCCTCTAGTGATTCCCAGTTCCAGGGCTGTGAGCCGCAGCTCCCTGCCCCAAGTGTCAGAAGCGCCCCCCTCCCTAGCCCAGGCCCGGGGAAAGGCGGCCATTACATCTGGAATTCCCAGAAGTCGTTGCTCTTTGCCAGCCCCTAGGGAGTAGGGAGCTCCTTGCTGGGGAGCAGTTGGCCCCCAGAGGCAAAGGCTGCCACCTTCTAACAATCCAAGGGGAGGATCCTGGGGAGAGAGTCAGCTGCTTGGGGCCAGGACTGCTGGGTCCTGCACACTCCAGCTGCTCTGCCCCCTTCCTAGCTGCCCTCCTCGGCTCCTCTCTGGAGAAGCACTAGGATCTCGGGTGGCTGTTCCTCCATCCTTCCCACCCCCAAAATCCTAGGCCAGCCTGAGCTGGCTTGTTCTGCCCCAACTTTACAGGCCCTGGCTTGTTCCTGTTTGTGTGGGGGAGACAGAAACACCAAGAACTGGATCTGGGAAGCCTCATCCCACAGGAAGCAGGGAGACAGCAGGGGAGACAGGGTGAGTGGGGCAGGGAAGTGCTGTTAAGGGCATGGGATAAGTCCAGGCCGACCAGAGTGACAACTGCACCCCTGTCTCAAAGCTTCAACCCTGTGCCAGGCCAGCTAGGACCTCTTGCTACCTTTTGGATGAAGGGGAACGTCCCATACCATTTACCCCTGGCTGAGAGGACCAGTAATCCAGCCCTGCTTGGCACTGGGATGCCAGGGCCAGCCTGCCAGGAGGTCCAGGAAAGTGCCTGGTTCTTTGCCCCATGCTGGAACTCAGGACCCTGGCAGGAAGGTTTTAGGATAGAAGAGTCCCTCCCTCTCTCCCAAGCCCAGAGCCAGCCAAATGGACATCTATTCTACAATGTGGCCTTTTCTTCCCAGGGGCTCCCGTCTCCCTCCCGCTCTGTGTTATCCCTGGACACCCACTCATACATCCATCCAGACAGGTGTGTACACCCTCATGGCCCACGTTTGCACAAATGCACATGCACAGTGTCAATCCACACATGACCAGCCCCTCCCCTGCTCTCCCATGGCCTGGTCAGGGGGACCTAGGCCTTCCCCCACTCCCTGGCCACCTTCCCCATAGTATAGGCAGCAGGGGGAGTGGGCGACTTGGCTGTCCTGAGCCACCCTGCCCCTCTGCTGCCCGGTGATTATCTTCCTCCAGTGTGGGGGCTGCCCAAGGCCAGGCTTCAGGCTGTGGGAGAGCAGGGAGGGGCCGGAAGAGCGCTGCCTGGGACAGCTGTAGGCCAGGCCAGTTCACATTTGGAAGCCAGCACTCCCAGATCTGCCCCTTGCTCTCTCCTCTGCCTCCTGGCTGGCTCTCTCCAGAAGGAATCAGTAAGGTGCCCTGAGACCTCAGGGTAGCGGGGGGGAACCCCAGGGGTTCTCTAGGGAGAGGATGTGGGTTTGTCTGTGGGGGTGGTTGCTGGGGAGGAGATACAGCCCTTGTGGTACCTTTTCTTTTGCTGAATGGAGACGTTTGGGCTGGGGAGGCTGCTGCTTATTTATTTTATTTTATTTTTTTGAGACGGAGTCTCACTCTGTCACCAGGCTGGAGTGCAGTGGTGCCATCTCAGCTCACTGAAACCTCTAACTCCGTGGTTCTAGTGATTCTCCTGCCTCAGCCTCCCGAGTAGCTGGGATTACAGGCATGTGCCGCCACACCCAGCTAATTTTTTGTATTTTTAGTAGAGACGAGGTTTCACCATTTTGGCCAGGATGGTCTTGATCTCCTGATCTCGTGATCCGCCCACCTCAGCCTCCCAAAGTCCTGAGATTACAGGCATGAGCCACCATGCCTAGCTTATTTATCAGAACCTCTAGGGACCCTGTCTCCTGGTCCCCTAGGCTGCGCTGGGGGCTGGCAGCTGTGCATCTTAGGGCCAGGTGCCTCCTCAAGGCTCCGTCCAAAGGACTAGCTATGGAGTCTGTGCTGGGCCCCGCAGACCTCTTTTTTGTGGGGACTCTTGAGCAGGTTCTGACACACTCTGCCTTTACCTAGACATGTGTCCTGTGTGTCTCTTCTCCTTAGATTCCGAATTAGGGCGCCTCCACCCCGCCTCTCCCCTTTTTGGTTGCTGATCAAGGCTACCAGAAAGAACAGAGTGATATGTCCCCAGGTGAAGCGGGATGAGAAGGTACGATGTTTCCGCCACCTCTTGGCCAGACTGGGACCTCTTCCCTTTCACATCAGTTTCCCTGGTTGCAACCTTCCCCCGCCCCCCGCCCCCGCCTTTCAAAAGAGCACATATGCGCAGGCGCACACACGGCCTGGAAAATCTCCTGAGTCTGCAGTGCTGAGTTTCCAGGCCCCCATCCAGGGGCCGGGTGGGCGGCTCTGAGGTTTGGGGCTGGGTGGAGCGGGGGAGGGGCAAGCAGCCCCTGGCTGTGGCCTGAGCAGGGAGCTGGGCTGAGCTGGTCTCGGAGGCAGGCTTGTCCTCCCTGCTGGGGCAGGCCCAGGAGAATCCAGCTACCAGAGAGGCTGCGTCGGTGTTCAGACTTCTATACCTGCGTGTTTTCCACACATCCCCTCTCCCCACTACCTGAGTTTGTTCTGAGTCCTGGGCTTCACTCCCAGGGCCCAAAGCCTTTTTTTCCATTCTCCCTCCTCATCTTCAGCTGTCTGTAGGTGGGAGCACCTGGGTGAGCAGCTCGGGGTGACTCGCGGGCTCTAGTCAGGAGTAAAGCAACGCCCCAAGTTCATTATCTTTGAGGCCAGGCCTCAGGCAGGCTTGCCTGGGTTCCAGCAGTGCCCAAAGCCAGGTGGGGGTTGGGAGGGGGCAGGGGAACCAGGATGGACGCTGCTGATTCGGGGAAAAGAAGTGGGGGAAGGCAAGCAAAAGTCCCAGGTACTTGAATTGCTCCTCAGAGGATTCCCAGCTGAGAGGACCCCAATTTGGGAGGTTTGGAGCAGGGTCCGCCATCTCTGTTCTATGGAGTCCGAGGTCCCAGGTTCAAGCCCAGCTTTTCTGTTCACACACTTGGGCTCTTCCCCTCTCTGGTTATCAGCTTCCTCATCTGGCAGTGATGAGGTGGGACCAGAGGAGGCCCAAGGGCCAGGTGGGCTCTAGATCTACAATTGCTGTGACTCAGGAGCCAAAGGATGTGCTTCTGTCCACAAGAGCGTGGTACCACATGGATATACAAAAGGAGACACACACTCAGCTGGCCATCCACCTAGGACACAGGAACACACATCCACATGGTGTCACCAAGACCACATGCATCCCCACAGAAACACTATCTCGCACTCGCTGATGGAGTCAACAGACACTGTGCCCCTCCTCCAGAGCCAAGGAGTGGGACAGCCAGCTGCAAATGTGTCTATTTGCAGAGCCACCTCTCCTCTTGGTCTTCCCCAAGAGCACAGGACACTTTCCTCCCTGGAGAGCTGAGGGCTGGGAATGGGCTACAGGTAGGGGAGGCATTAAGGAAGGAGACCACTACTACTCCTGCTGCCCTCCTTCCTCCCCCCCACCTTGCCTAGGTCACAAGACAGGAGGAAAGAGAGAAAGCAAAAAGTTGGAAAGAAACAGAAGTTAAATAGCCAGACAACCTTAGCACCACCACCCGGCCCTAGGAGTTAAAAAAAAAGTAATAATAATAATATCAACCCCTGACCTAAACTACTTGTGTTATCTGTAAATTCCAGACATTGTATGAAAAAGCATTGCAAAACTTTCTGTTCCGTTAGCTGATGCATGTAGCCCCCAATCACGTTCCCCACGCTTGCTCAATTTATCACGACCCTTTCACGTGGACCCCTTAGAGTTGTAAGCCTTTAAAAAGGCCAAGAATTTCTTTTTCAGGGAGCTCGGCTCTTAAGATGCAAGTCGGCTGACGCTCCCGGCTGAATAAACCTCTTCCTTCTTTTTTTTTTGTTTTGAGACAGAGTCTCACTCTGTCACCCAGGCTGGAGTGCGGTGGCACGATCTCGGCTCACTGCAAGCTCCGCCTCCCGGTTTCACGCCATTCTCCTGCCTCAGCCTCCCTAGTAGCTGGGATTACAGGCGCCTACCACCACGCCTGGCTAATTTTTGTATTTTTAGTAGAGACGGGGTTTCACTATGATAGCCAGGATGGTCTCGGTCTCCTGACCTCGTGACCCGCCCACCTCGGGCTCCCAAAGTGCTGGGATTACAGGCGTGAGCCACTGTGCCCGGCCTCTTCCTTCTTTAATCTGGTGTCTGAGGAGTTTTGTCTGAGGCTCGTCCTACTACGGCATCAGGAAGAGGTGGGCTTGTCTGCAGCCTGAGAGTCACAATCCCCTTCCACCTTCTGGGCCTGGAGCCAGTCTCCGCCTCTCTCCCTTCAAGAGCCTTGCCAAGGCTGGAGAGAGGGGGGATCAGGCTCTGGGGCTAAGAGGCAGCCCCTTGCTTTTGCTGCCTGCTGCCTGCTTGTGCTTGAAACTCTGCCCTTCCCACCCATGCCCGCCCTCCTCGCCTGCCAGCCAGCAAGGCAAGGTGGGCCAGGGGACTGGCTCCTCCCCTTGCTACCTCCCAACTTTACTCTGCAGCTATCAGGATGAGGCTCCCAATCCTGTTAGCTGCCCTGCTCTGGTTCCGGGGTTTTCTGGCAGAGGTAAGGTGGGCATGGCGGGGGCAGGCCAGTGGGTGGGGTCCCCGCTCTCCAGGGCACATCCAGGTCTCCCAACTCTCCTCGGGGCCCCACAGCTGGTCTGCATTAGGCGAGGAGAGGCCACTCCCTTTCCACCAGGGCCAGCACGTGGCGCAGCGAGCGAGAACAGATTGCTCCAGCCTGCCTGGAGAACAGATGCGCCGTGGGTATGCTTCCGGGAGATGCCCCTTGGCCATGTGTGGGGCTGTCAGACACGACAACAGAGCCTTCTCTTGGATCCTGGCCCTGCCCCACCACCCAAAGTGCTGGGATTACAGGCGTGAGCCACCGCGCCCGGCCTCTTCTTTAATCTGGTGTCTGAGGAGTTTTGTCTGCGGCTCGTCCTGCTACAGCATCAGGAAGAGGTGGGCTTGTCTGCAGCCTGAGAGTCACAATCCCCTTCCACCTTCCACCAGTAGCCTTCCCAGAGGCCTCTGTCCATTTCCCCAACTCTCTGCCTCCTTTCTTCCTGCAGGAGGAAGCATGCCCCTCCCTGGAAGGGAGTCCAGGCAGGGAGAGTGCAGGTAGGTGTCTTCAGCGGGGGAGGGAGTTCTGGGGGTGAAGATTCGGGGGTGTGGGGCCAATGTTTCCACACCAGACCCTGGCTCTACCCTGGCTTTTTCCTTTTTTTGGCCTTCCATTCTTCTTTAAGGCAGAAAGGCTGTTAGTGGGTTCTGAAAGCACCTCCTTTTCCCCAGGCCCACCCCTGAACGTGAACATCACCAGCCAGGGGAGACCTACTAGCCTCTTTCTGAGCTGGGCAGCCCAGGAGCCAGGCGGATTCACCCATGCCCTCCGCCTCACACGTCTGAGCCCCCTCAGCTCTCCTGAAGGGCAGCAGCTCCAGGCCCACACCAATGCATCCAGCTTTAAGTTCCAAGATCTGGTGTCAGGGGGTCGCTACCAGCTGGAAGTGACGGCCCCGCGACCCTGTGGGCAGAATGTCACCATCACCCTCACTGCTCGCACTGTATGAGGCCTGCAGTCTGAAGGGGCTGCAGTGGTTGAGGGGTTTGTTGCCTGGGGCTGGGGCAGGAGGTGGCTGCCCTGGAGTGCTGGCAGGGAGCACAACTTCTCTGTAGATCGTGTCTAGTACAGTGACCTATTTAGGAGCACTACAGGCAGAGGGGTGATGCCTCTGTGGCACTGACCTTGGTGTCTCTGTCTTCCGCTGATGCAGCCCCGTCAACTGTCCATGGACTGCAGCTCCACATTCCGGGAGCCCATCCAGCCTGGAGGCCTCATGGGGTGATGCCCCCGGGGAGCAGGATGGCTACTGCCTTCTCCTCTACCACCTAGAATCCCAGACATTGGCACATAATATCTCCATGCCCCTGGGCACCCTGTCCTACAATTTTGGCAACCTCTTGCCAGGTATTGAGTATATTTTGGAAGTTAACACCTGGGCTGGCAACCTCCAAGCAAAAACCAGCCTCCATCAGTGGACAGGTAAGGTAGGCACTTGGGCAAGGCCCCGGGTGGCAGCCAATCTGGGAGTGGTGGGAATGGTGGAAAGTCCAGAGCCTCATAGCCAGCCATGTTCCAATGCGCCTGGGCTTCTGTGCTCCCTAGTGCCAGGGTCCCTGCCAGCATCCTGCTCCAGGGGCCTTTCTTGAGCCTGACATTTTCTCTCCGTCCTTCCTCCAGCCCCTGTGTCTCCAGATCACCTGGTACTGCATACCCTGGGCACCAGTGCCTTGCAAGCCTCCTGGAACGGCTCCAAGGGGGCTGCCTGGCTCCACTTGGTGCTCACAGACCTCCTAGGTGGCACCAATCTGACTGCAGTATTCAGACGGGGAGTCTCCCATCACATCTCCCTTCACCTGTCTCAGGGCCCCCCCTATGAGCTGACGCTCAGTGCTGCTGCCAGGCCCCATCGGGCAGTGGGGCCCAATGCCACAGAGTGGACCTGTGAGTGCCTGGGGGTAAAAGAGACACAGCTGAGACTTCCCATCTCTTCTCCGTGGGTCAAGTAGCCAGGATACAACTGGCAGAGGAGGGGGTGTCTTTGGAGGCTCAGAGGGAGTGTGCCTCCAGTTGGCTGGTGGTGGGTACCTATCTGAGGGGATGATGGTGGTGACAGTAGTTATCAATTGAACCCTTCTGTGTGCTGGACTCTGTGCTAAGCTGGACTCTGTTTTTGTTTTGTTTTGTTTTCGTTTCTGTTTTTTGAGACAAAGTCTCACTCTGTTGCCAGGCTGGAGTGCAGTGGCGCGATTTCGGCTCACTGCAACCTCCACCTCCTGGGTTCAAGCGATTCTCCTGCCTCAGCCTCCCGAGTAGCTGGGATTACAGGCACGCACCACCACACCCAGCTAATTTTTGTATTTTTAGTAGAGACGGGGTTTCACCATGTTGTCCAGGATGGTCTCGATCTCTTGACCTCGTGATCTGCCCACCTCGGCCTCCCAAAGTGCTGGGATTACAGGCGTGCACCACTGCACCCGGCCTGTGCTAAGCACCTTCTGTGTATTGTTTCATTGAATCCTCAGAACAGCCCTATGTAAGTCATATTATCCCCATTTTATGGCAGAGGGAGCTGAGGTTCAGAGAGAGGAAACCCAACCTTTCCTGCATAGCCTGTGCATGGGTGAGCTGACCTGAACCTGGGTTGGATGCCTGCAGAGCCCATGTTGGCTTTGCCGTGGCTTCACTGACTTTTTACTTAGAGAAGCCCCATTGTGCAGTGGTTGAGGGCAGACAAACCAGACTGCCGTGTTCTGAGTTTTGTTTCTGCCACCCAGTGGCTATGCATCTCCGGACAAGTGTTTACCCTCTTTCTGTGTTAGTTTCCACATGTGATATTCAGAACCACGCTGGTAGGTGCACATTTAATCACTTGATGTGTTTATTTCTGTTATTGTCCGTGGCCAGATGGTAGCAGCCAGATGCCGGTGTTCATCCAGAATGTGGCAAGTGGTGGCCGCTAACACTGGGACAAGGCGTGGCCCAGTGCATAGAGAACGAAGCTGGCACAGAACCAGTGGGATTTCTCCCCTCCGCTGTTTAGGTCTTCCTGCACATATTTCTTTATTTTCTCCACAGATCCCTCTGCCCCCCCTCGACCTGGTTTGACTCCCCTGCCCGCCAAGCTCTGGGCAAGCTGGAAGGTAGGGCCAGGTGTGCAGGATGGCTTCCTGCTGAAGTTAAGTGGGCCAGTGGAGAAGAATATCACTCTAGGCCCTGAGGCCCACAATGTCACATTCCCAGGGCCCCTGCCCACTGGGCACTGTGCTCTGTGCTCTGGAGCTGAAGGTCCTAGCGGGGCCATATGACGCCTGGGCCCAGGCCAGTGCCTGGCTGGACGGTGAGTCCCCGCTGGTGGGGAGCAGGGCAGGATCCTGCCCAGGGACATCTGCATCTAGAGGCAGGTGGGGCCTCACTCTCCGGGGCCTGTCTCGCCTCCAGATTCCGCAGCCAAGTCCAGACAAGGCAGTGGTGCCAAGTGGCAGCTGGATGGGCTGGAGGCCTCCAAGGAGCCTGGGAGACGGGCCCTGCTCTACACAGAGGGAAACCCGGGCCTCCTTGGAAACATCTCTGTGCCACCTGGTGCCACCTACATCACCTTCTATGGGCCAGTGCTTGGGGCCCACTACTGTGTGGACATTGCCTCATCTCTGGGAATCATCACCCAGAGCCTCATGGGCCACAAAATTGAGTGCCAGCCACTGTGTTTCCTGGCCCTGCAGCTGGAAGGCATTGCCAGGGGAGGGAGGTCAGAGCAGGGGAGAGACTCAGAAGAGCTGGGCAGCGGGCACCAAAGGGCTGCAGGCAGTCTTTGGACCCCTCACCAAACTGCCCTTCTCTTCAGGTCCCCTGGCTCCACAGTCCCTGGAGGTTATCAGCAGGGGCGGCCCCTCTGACCTGGCCATTGTCTAGGCCCCAGCACCAGGACAGCGGGAAGGCTTACAGGGTCGCTTGGCACCAGGAGGGCAACCAGAGGTCACCGGGCAGTCTTGTTGACTTGGGCCCGGACAATTCCAGCCTGACTCTGAGGAGTCTGGTGCCCGGCTCCTCCTATGCCATGTCAGTGTGGGCCTGGGCGGAGAACCTTGGCTCCAGCATCCAGAAGATCCACCCCTGTACTTGTGAGTTCCTGGCTGCAGCCTGTGAGAGGCCAGCCCCAGGTGGTGGGCTGGGGGACTGGCATCCTCTACTCTGCACTTCTGTGTGCCATATATATATGTATATATATATATAATATATGTTTATATATATATAATATATATAATTATATTTATATATATATTTTTGAGATGGAATCTCACTGTGTCACCCAGGCTGGAGTGCAGTGGTGGGATCTTGGCACGCTGCAACCTTTAACCCCTGGGTTCAAGTGATTCTCCTGCCTCAGCCTCCCGAGTAGCTGGAATTACAGGCACCTGCCACCTTGCCTGGCTAATTTTTGTATTTTTATTTTATTTTTTTAGTAGAGATGGGGTTTCACCATGTTGGCTAGGCTGATCTTGAACTTCTGACCACAAACAGTCTGTTCACCTAGGCCTCCCAAAGTGCTGGGATTACAGGCATGAGCCACTGTGGCTGGACTGTGTGCCGTATATATATATATATATTTTTTTTTTCCAAGACGGAGTTGCTCTATCACCCAGGCTGGAGTGCAGTGGCGTGATCTCGGCTCATTGCAACCTCCGCCTCCAAGGTTCAAGCAATTCTCCTGCCTCAGCCTCCCGAGTAGCTGGGGTTACAGGTGCCTGCTACCACACATGGCTAATTTTTGTATTTTTAGTAGAGACGGGGTTTCACCATGTTGGCCAAGCTGGTCTCAAATTCCTGACCTCATGATCTGCCCGCTTCAGCATCCCAAAGTGCTGGGATTACAGGCGTGAGCCATCGTGCCCGGCCTTGTGTGCCATATTCTTGACTCAGAAGGCCATGAGTACAAGATGAGGCCTTTCATGAATCTATTTGCAAGCAATTTCTACCTCCTTCCATCTGGTTAGCTATATACCCACCATCTATCCATTGTCCATCCATCCATCCCACAATTATTTAATGAATGACTCCCATTTTCTTGGCATGAAACCAGTTGCTGAGGCCAAAAATGATGAATAGTCCTCAGTGCCTCAGGAAGACAAGTAAACAGATGGCATATGTGTGTGTGTGTGTGTGTGTGTATATATATATATATATATGTATATATATATATATATATGATTTTATATATCATAATACCTGTTAATGCACTAATTGGAATGTGCATAATGTATTAGCTTGAACCATATGAAACTCCATTCCTATTGGTTAAAACGGCTGAATCTCAGGAATTTTATGTGGTTCAGTCTAATCTTTTAGGACTCTCAGAAGGGACACCTGCTTAAAAAGTCAGAGGAGGTTTCCCGGAGAAGAGTGAGCTGAGTGAGAGCAGGTTGGTGGGGGGCAGGGTGGGGTCCTGCCCAGGGTCATCTGCTGGGGCTGGGGAGGATGGGTGGAGAGGACCTTAGCAGGAGGCTAAGTGTGCACCAAGGTCCTCTGGCCAGAGACAGACTGGACGGGAACTGAACGTCAGCAGGTGAGCTGGAGACCGGGGCCCTAAGAGGTGTGACAGGGTTGGCGCCATGCCCTCAAGGGGCGGACAGTCAGGGAGGAAGTGGGGCAGCAGGTGTCTGGGCAAGCATCTGTTTAAGAGGGTTTCCTGGGAAGGAAAGGAGGGTGGCCTTTGAGCCCTGTGGAAGCAGGGGTTTTAGGTGGGGAGGGCTGGGAGCTTGCCTGGGGACTGAGGAGATGGGTGTAGCTCATGGGGAGGAGAGGCAGGGAATTCAGGTGACTCCACATCTGTTTCTTCCTTGTCCTTCCCCCAGTCCCTGCTCCTCCTGCCACCTTGAGCCTGAACCTTGCCACCCAGCCTCCTGCCCTGAAGGCTTCCTGGAGTCCCCCACCAGTAGGGAGGGATGGCTTCCAGGTACAGCTTTATAGCCTGAGGCCTCTGACTCTGGAAAGGGTGGAGACTCTGGCCGCAGAGGTCCAGAACTTCTCCTGGGCCTAGCTGTCACCGGGCACTGAGTTCCTGGTGCAGCTGACCACCCTGCAGGGGCTGGATCAGAGCAGCAGCACCAACGCCACAGGCTGGACACATGAGTTCCTTCTGATGGCCCTCCCCTACCCTGCTCCTTGGATTCCCAGGGGGCTGCATGTCCCCTTGGCCTCTGTGGTCTTCAGGCAGGCAGCTGGGCTGACGGTGGGGCATGTACCAGCTTAGGGTTGTTCCCTCGGTCCTTAGGCACTAGGTAACCCCACTCCCCTCACTGGGACTCCCCCAGGGCCCTGGCCCTTTAGGCCTTCTAGAAGGTGGGCAGATCCTTCTTAGAAGGCGTTTGCTCACTTGTACGGCGGCACTGGGCATGATATTCCTCATGCTCTCTCATGGCTGGCAGTAGGGAGGTGGGTGGTAGTGGGCCACAAGTGGTTAATCATAACAATAGCAAGGCTGGGCGCAGTGGCTCACGCCTGTAATCCCAGCACTTTGGAAGGTAGAGGCGGGTGGATCACTTGAGATCAGGAGTTTGAGACCAGCCTGGCCAACATGGTGAAACCCCATCTCTACTAAAAATACAAAAATTAGCTTGAGGTAGAGGTTGCAGAGCTGAGATTGCACCATTGCACTCCAGCCTGGGTGACAGAGTGAGACCCCTCTCAAAGAAAAAAAATCATAACAGCAATAGCTAGCGTTTACTAGGCACTCAGCCAGGTCTTCTACCTGTGTGCTCTCATTAAGTCTCATAACACCAAGCCTAGGACGTAGTTACTATGGTTTTCTCTGTTTCACAGATGAGGAGACTGAGGCAGAGAGACAGAAAATAACTTGCGCCAGGTTCCTCAGCACAGTGGGGAGTTGGGATTCAAGCAGGCAGTGTGATCAGCTCCATGCTCCTTGCCTTTACTCAAGTGCAGGACACGCAGTGAGGTTTTCTCCTACCCGGAAGCCCTGGGGGCCTGTAGAGTTGGGTTGGGAAGCCCCTCTCATGAGGCCTGAGTCTTCCTGCTCTTTCTGCCTGCGGAGCCCTTGGTGGAGCTGAGGGATAGATGGGCCTCCCCACCCTGAGCGCATCCCTTTCCAATGTGGTGGCTCCTTCTACCCCTGCCCTGGGCCTCCCCTCCCAGCCTCCTCCTGCCCCTGTCACTGTTGTCTGGATCTTGCCTGGAGTACAGGCTGGGAGGGAGCTGGAAGGAGGTCACCCTGGAAGTCAGGAGACCTGGGTTCTAGCTGGGGCTCAGCCCCTAGAGTAAACCTTGGCCCTCTTTGAGCCTCAGTGTCCCCATTTATAAAGAAGTGTTGACTTTTGGGCCAGGGTCATGTGGCTCCTGAGTTCAAGTGAGTTCAAGCTCTGAGGGTGGAGGGGTGCTGCCTGGGCCCCGAGATACCTGCCTGTCCATCCACATAAGGGCCTTTTTTTTTTTTTTTTTTTTTTTTTGAGACAGAGTCTCCCTCTGTCTCCCAGGCTGGAGTGCAGTGGCGTGATCTTGACTCACTGCAACCTGTACCTCCCAGGTTCAAGTCATTTTCCTGCCTCAGCCTCTGGAGTAGCTAGAATTACAGGCACCTGCCACCATGTGCGGCTCATTTTTGTATTTTTAGTAGAGTTGGGGTTTCGCCATGTTGGCCAGGCTGGTCTCGAACTCCTGACCTCAAGTGATCCACCCACCTCGGCCTCCCAAAGTGCTGGGATTACAGGCATGAGCCACCGCACCCAGCCATAAGAGTCTTTAAAAGCTCCTTTGTGCAGGGGCTGGGAGAAGGGACACGGTTTAACACTCATGCTGCCCAGCCTAGCTCTGCCTTGAGAGGGGTGGGATGTGGTGAGAGTAAGTGATTAGTTCATCTGTTCAACTCAGGCTTAACCTGGACTCTGCTGCCTGGGGTCAGTGGCAGGCCCTGCTTTCCAGTGGAATCCTGGGCTCACAGGACGCCCTGAAATGGTGTCTCTAGCTCCTGGGTGTTTCTTGATAGGGCCAAGGATGCAGGGAGAAATTGGGGTTCTTTTGGAGAGGGGGGAGCCAGAGATTTAGTGCAGATCGTTTCTCCCTTTTCTCCACACTCTCCATATCTGCTCTCCTCGCAGGCCCGCTTGCCCCTCCTCTGGTAAATGTGACGAGTGAAGGTCCCACCCAGCTCTGGGCATCCTGGGTCCATGCCCCCAGGGGCCGAGACAGCTACCCAGTGACCCTGTACCAGGCAGGCACCCAGGCAGGCACCAGCGCCGTCGGAGCCAAGGTGGCCAGCACAAGCTTTTCGAGTCTGACTCCAGGCATGAAGTACGAGGTGGAAGTTGCACGCAGGCTGGGCCCCACCACACTGCAACAGCCAACACCTCTGGCTGGACCCGTGAGGCATGGGGAAGGCAGTGATGCAGGAGAGGTGAGCAAAGCTGCCTCAGAGAGCCCCGGGTCTTCCCTCAGTGGTGCCCCCTTTAGCCCATTTTCCATCTCCACACCCCAGGGCCCTGCAGGGGTCAGCAGGCCCTGGCATCAAGCATGGGGCTCTGAGGACTGGGGCTGGCGGCCTGGCTGATTGTTCTTCCTCCCTCCTTCCCTCCCTCTGTAGCCCTGCACACACCCAGTGAGTTGGTGTCCATGCATGCAAGCACCGCTGTGGTCAACCCGGCCTGGGCCAGCAGCACCTTGGGGCAGGGGATGTGCTACACCCAACTCTCAGAGGCGGGGCACCTCCCCTGGGAGCACCCCCTAGTGCCAGGCCAAGCCCACCTCATCCTGAGGGGCCTCACACCTGGATGCAACCTCTCCCTGTCAGTGCTGTGCCAGGCAGGGCCGCTGCAGGTGTCCACTCAGCGCGTGGTACTGCTTGTTGGTATGCTGACGTCAGCGGCGGGGAGGACGAAGTTGCCCTGAGATGCAGGTCCAGTTCAGGTCGGCAGCACTGCCCGCTCGACTCTGAGCCACTGCTCTCTCCAGATGGATGCTGCACCCACTCTGCTGGGGGTTATGCCCCTTACGCTTCTCCAGGTGGGCAGTCATGTCCAAAGGAGATGTTTTTCCGCCTGGCTGATATCCCTTTCCATGGGCATAAATGCCCAGTCCCTCTATGCCTGCGGATTTCGAGAGCCCTTCACCCAGAAGCCCTGCTCATGGGGGTGCACTGACCCCCACCCAATGCAGAGCCTTTTGATTCCCACAGAGCCTGGCCCTGTGGAGGATGTGCAGTGCCAGCCTGAGGCCACCTTCCTGGCTCTGAACTGGACGGTGCCCGCCAGGGATGTGGGCACCTGTCTGGTGGTGGCAGAGCAGCTGGTGGCAGGAGGGAATGCTCACCTTGTGTTCCAGGCCAACACCTCCAAAAATGCAGTCCTGTTGCCCAACCTGGTGCCTGTCACTTCCTACCGCCTCAGCCTCGCCGTGCTGGGCAGGAACGGTCTGTGGAGTCGGGCGGTCACTCTGGCATGTTCCACTTCTGTCGAGGGTAGGCAGCTTCTGCTGCCTCTGAGGCCCCCTCAGTTCCGTGTCTTCCTGGGGATGTCATTCCTCTAGTCCTGGCTGCCTGGGTTTTTCTCTGTTCCCCAGGGCCCAGCCCTTTCCTCTGGCCCTGATCTCGCTAGTTTGATACCATAGTTTTGAGCCTTGTGTCCTGGTACCCTAGCCCAGGAACCTTCTAGTCCTTATTTAATTATATCCATTAGCCCAAAGTGTTGGGATTACAGGCGTGAGCCACTGCACCCAGCCTTGGTTCTTTAGCCCCAGGCACTGAGAGGCACTGGGGCTATGAAGGCATGGTCCCTGCCCTTGAAGATGGGTTGCTAGGCACCCAGTCAGGTCCTCACTCTCCTCTCCATCCCCAGCCTGGCATCCCCCAGCGTTAGCCCCGGCCCCTGAGCTGGAGCCTGGGACAGAAATGGGAGTGATGATCCCGCGGGGTATGTTTGGCAAGGATGATGGGTAGATCCGGTGGTACGGCATCATTGCCACCACCAACATGTCACATGAGTCCTGGGCCCAGGAGGGGATGGGGAGACCCTAGCCGTGGCATGGAGTAGGTGATGGTGGGGGGTAAGATGGAGACTGAGACTGGTAAGATGAAATATGTGAGGCTGGTGTCAGTCTTGGAGCAGAAAGGGGGACCAGAACGTTCTGGAGGAGAGTGCTAATATGAATGGTGGGTACACGATAGAGAGAGAGGGTAGCCCCTCTGTGGCAGGAAGAGAGGCCTTGGCCCCACTGCCCACCCTGCTCTTCCCGTTCCCCACTCCTCTCTCAGTCCCTCAGCCTTCCTGGGAAGCCATCAACCACATGTGGCATGACCACTACTACAGAGGACATGACTCCTACCTGGCCATCCCGCTCCCCAACCCCTTCTACCCGGATCCCTGGGCTGTGCCGAGATCCTGGACAGTGCCTGTGGGTACAGAGGACTGTGGCCACACCAAAGAGATATGCAACGGGCAGCTCAAGCTAGGTTCCCAGTATAGGCGAGCGCTAAGGCTGAAGGGAGTGATGAAACTTACAAGTTTCATTTGTGGTTCGTAAAGAAACAAGAGATCTGGACTGACTTATAAACAGAATGCATGTGATGGTCCATTAAGTCATTTTGACTGAGCTTCCTGGCAGACAAGGCAAAAACCTGACCACCCATCTGTTACACGATTCTTTTTTCAAAAAGGAAAGTGGAGTGTGTTGTTTCAGCTTACCAGGGCAGTTCCCAGGATATCCAGGTACTTATTTTTTGCTTTTTCTCTTTTTATTTTCCTTTCCTTTCCTTTTTTTTTTTTTTTTTTTTTGAGGCAGTCTTATTCTGTCACCCAGGCTGGAGCACAGTGTCTGATCTTGGCTCACTGCAACCTCTGCCTCTCAGGTTCAAGCGATTCTCCTGCCTCAGCCTCCCGACTAGCTGAGACCACAGACACAGGTCAACATGCCCAGCTAATTTTTGTATTTTTAATAGAGACAGGGTTTCACCATGTTGGCCAGGCTGGTCTCCAACTCCTGACCTCAGGTGATCTGCCTGCCTCGGCTTCCCAAAGTGCTGGGATTACAGGGGTGAGCCACTGTGCCAGGCTCAGGTACCTATTTCTAGAGCTTCCTCTTACTCAGACAAGGAAGATGGGGTTTGCTGTAAGATGGCAGATAGCATGATACGTAACCTCTGCCAAGCTTGTCTAGCCTGCCTTATTTTGTTATGCTTCTGTTCTGTTTTGTTTTAGGCTTTTAGCAGCCTGCGGCCATGGTTTTTAGTTTCTGTCTCTAGTAATAAGCAGACAAGAGGGATGAGGAAGGGGCTTTACTGGCCCAACCAGAAATGGAAACTAAGAACCCATGACTGCCTCTTCTCTCCCCTGGACACCCCTGCCGGGGAGCACTTGCTATCTGAGTGTCTATTGCTCGGGACCCAGATTGCTGGGAGGGGCTTCACCTTATTTGCCTGCCCTTCCCCAACAGAAGGTCCTGTTTCTCTGCCCAGGTTCAGCGTTGCAGCCTTTACCAGATACAGCCCTCCTGAGACCATTAACTCCTTCTCAGCCTTCTCAGGTAGGGTGGGCACAGGGCAAGGGCTCCAGCTGGGCCCTGGAGATGGGGAGGAGAGCTGGGAACCCTCTTGTGTGGCTCATCACCAACCAGTAGCAGGAGGGACTGAGCTTAGACTACTGGGATAACAAGTCCTGCCGAGCAGAGTGGGGAGACCCAGAGCCAGCGACGAAGGTGCTCTTGGCACCAGACTTGGCCTGGGCGAGCTGAGAGTGCAGGCAGGAGAGTCTGAGGCATTGCGGTGGTCTGCTGCTGTCCACACTCACGCTGCCCCTCTATACCCGGATGCTCCCAGGCCATCCGGGCTCTAGAACAGCTCTGACCAATAGAAATGTAAGGCAAGCCACATAAGTAATTTAAAATGTCTTTTTAAAACTACCTTAAAAAGGTCAAAAGAAACAGGTGAAATTAATTTTAGTGACATTTTATTTAAACCAAAATATCTAAAATACCAACAGGTGACCCATTAAAAACACTTTTTTTTAATGTTTTTATTTTTATTTTTTGAGACAGAGTCTTTCTCTGTTGCCCAGGCTGGAATGCAGTGGCATGATCTCGGCTCACTGCAACCTCTGCCTCCCAGGTTCAAGTGATCCTCCTGAGTAGCTGGAATTACAGGCTAATTTTTGTATTTTTAGTAGAGACAGGGTTTCACCGTGTTGGCCAGGCTGGTCTTGAATTCCTGACTTCAAGTGATTCACCTGCCTTGGCCTCTCAAAGTGTTGGCATTACAGGTGTGAGACACTGCAGCTGGCCAAAAACACTTCTAATGAGATATTTTACATTCTTTTCTTTCTTACTATGTCTTTGAAATCTGGTGTGTATTTTACACTTAACAGCAAATCATAAGTTGGGATTGCCACATTTCAAATGTTCGGTAGCTACCGTATAGGACAGTGCAGTTCTAGAAAGTCCAGGAAACCAGGCCTCTGCCCTCTTTCTTTTCTTTTGATGGTGTCAGGGAAGGGAGTGGGGTCTTTGGGGCATCCTGAGGAGCTGGGGGCAGGGAGGGGTTGCTGGGTGTTCCCCGTTCCCATCCAGATGTTCCCCCCAGGCAGCCATCTCTGGCCTCAGTTTGATATCTGGGACTACTAGTGTAGATGGGGTTTGTCACTGTACCCTTCACCCAGAGGGTCCCAGGTCTAGCAGAGCTTGGCATGACCCCGCAGGGTTTGTGGGACAAGGCTGCTGTGTTCCACTCTTCCCCTCTCTCCACAGAGCCCCGGGCCGGTGTCTCCCCCGCATCAGTGCCCCTGCCGGTAGTGGAGGGCCTCGTGGTGGGCCGTGTCCTCACCATCTGTGCTGTGCTGGGCCTGCTGTGCTGGAGGCGGGTGAAGGGGCAGAGGTGAGTGGGAGGGAAGGCTGGGGGCTGGGGAGAACTTCATGACCAGAGTGGGCCAGCTCCCTGCCCCTGGGGCTGCCTCCCATGTGCCCCCTCACCCTTTGCAGGGCAGGGAAGAATCCATTTTCCCAAGAGCTGACAGCTTACAACCTGCAGTGAGTGCATTTTCCTTCACCTCCCTGCCTTGTGGGGGCCATGGTGGCATTGCTGAAGTTCCCCTGGCCCCCATTCTGCTGTGACTGTGTCCCAGTCAGGGGGTTGCAAGGCTCTGCCAGACCCCCATTCTTCCTCAGCCACCACACCTCCCCAAATGCCTTTTCAATGCCTGGACCTCTCGCTCCCCACTTGTCTCTGCCCATGTGGCCTCTTCCTCCTCCAAATGCACTCATACATAAGTCAGGGCTTTCCAGAGAAACAGAACAAACAGGGTGTGTGTGGAGAGAGGAGAGAGGAGAGCAGGGAGAGAGGAGGGAGGAGAGCAGGGAGAGAGAGGACAGGAAGGTGGGGGAGATGAGAGGAGAGGAAAGGGAGAGAGGGGGAAGAGACAGATGTTGAGGAATTGGCTCATGTGATTGTGGAGGCTTGGTGAGTCCAGGAATCTGGGGTAGACCAGCAGGCCAAAGGCTCTGGGAAGCGTCTGGAGGCAGCCTGCTAATGGGATTCCTTCTTGCTCAGAGAAGGTCAGTCTTTGTTCTATGAAAGCCTTCGACTGATTAAATGAGGCCCAGCCACATTAGAGTTTACTCAGTGAACCACTTTAAATGTAAATCTCATACAAAAAACACCTTCACAGAAACATCCAGAATAATGTTTGACCAACTTTCTGGACACTGTGACTCAACCCAGTTGACACAATATTAACCATCACGCATGCCTTCTCCAGTTCCCACCTTCTCCCTGACCAACCACGTAGACGGTATCAGGCCATAGCTCTTTCCCTCATGTCAGCCTCCTGTGGGGCTGACATTAACTGAGCACTGGCTGTGCACAGGAGCCCTCCTCAGGACCTAGGGAGGGAGACTGTGAGACTCACGCATGTGTGTGCACATGCATACATGCCCCCTGTCCCTTCTCTGTTCTTCCACATTGGTGGTTTTTGCAGCCCAGGCTGGGCGTTGGAGGAGCTTGCTGGAAATGCACACTGCTCCACACCCAGGGTGGAATTCAGGATCTGCGTTTCCAACAGGCCCCCAGGTGATCAGGTTGTGCCGCCAGGACTGAGGTCCCTGCTTTGTACCCGTCACCCAGGGGAGGGCAGGGCAGGACAGGACTCTGCAAACCTAAGGCTGGGGGGCTACCCTCTCCACCTCCCACCAAGTGGACCCACCGGCCCATCCCTATCCACAGCTTCAGGCAGAGCTATGAGGCCAAGAGTGCTCACGCACACCAGGCTTTCTTTTTGGAATTCGAGGTAAGGCCTTTACCACCCTTGGGCTCAGAGGAGGGAAGACTGGGACCTGTCTGAAGGTCTGGAGGGAACTCCCAGTTGCACACTTGCCCCCACTGCTCCTCTCCTGGCATGGGGTGAGATGGGTCTACTTCAGCAACCAGTGCCTGCCCTTGATCCCTGCAGGAGCTGAAGGAGGTGGGCAAGGAGCAGCCCAGACTGGAGGCTGAGTACGCTGCCAACACCACCAAGAACCATTACCCACATGTGCTACCCTGTGAGTGCTGGGGGCAGGAGAGGAGGCATGGCAGAGGGCTAGGGCTTGGCGTGGGGGCGGGGGGCTTCATGTGCCCAGCCCTGAATGCACAGGTTTCACTCTCTGCAGACGACCACTCCAGGGTCAGGCTGACCCAGCTGGAGGGAGAGCCTCATTCTGACTACATCAACGCCAACTTCATCCCAGTAAGGGCCACCAGTGAGGCTGTCCATGGGATCTGGGATCTGGGATCTGCTCGGGAGATGGGCTGGTTTGCAGGCCACACTGGCCTTTGTTAGCTGTAACAGCTCTCTAGGAGATCACCAGCTTGGGCTTCATGAGCTCAATCCAGCAGGTGTCTAGCAAGGGCCTACTGTGTGCTGGGCTCTGTGCTGGGCTTGCAGGAGGCAGAGCTGAGTTAGCCACATTCCCCACCTTCAAAGGAGCACGTGGGCATGTGTGTGACATTCACCACACACTGTGACAAGGGCTGTAATAGAGGAAAAAACACTGTACTCAGGGCACATGGAGGAAGGAGAAATTTCATCCACCTGAGGAATTAAGAAAGGCTTCCCAGAGGGGACATTTGATTTATTGAAGGATGAGTAACATTTTGATAAGTGATGAAAGAGGGAAGGACATTCTATTGACTGGAAGGAGCAGCCAGAGAACAGCCAAGCAGTAACGTTCAGGCAGTGTGTGTGTGTGTGTGTGTGTGTGTGTGTGTGTGTGTGTGTGTGTTGTGTGTGTGTGTGTGGTGGGGGGTGCGTAGGGGTGAGGGAGTGGGGAGGTGCTGGGTGGTGGGAGATGTAATGGGAAAGATAGCCTGGGGCTGAATGAAGGAGGGGTTGATTGTTAGGCTGAGGGCTTTGGACTCTATTTGGTGGGCAATGGGGAGCCACAGAAGATTTTTGAGCATGGAAGAAACACAGTTTGGTTTTAGGAAGGTGACTCTGGGTGAAGAGGGTGGCCTAGATGGGCTATTTAACTCATGTCAGTAGCTTGTTGTTTTCATTGGGGTTTTTCTTGTCCCTTTGGGGTGGGACAGGGATGGGGGTGGTGTCTCTGAAGTCAGCCCTCCTGGTTTGCATTCTGGGTGCACACGTGTTCGTGTGTTTGCACACATGTAGGTGTGTGCACAGCATCCTCACTCCTGGAGGTCAAATATTGGAAATCTGCTGTGTGCTTGACATCGCCCGTTAACATGTTCCTGACCTCTGCCCCCTACACCCCAGGGCTACACCCGCCCACCCACAGGAATTCATTGCCTCTCAGGGGCCTCTCAAGAAAACGCTGGAGAACTTCTGGCGGCTGGTGCGGGAGTAGCAGGTCCGCATCATCATCATGCTGACCGTCGGCATGGAGAACGAGAGGGTGATGCGCCTTACAGGCTCCTGGAAAGGCCACCAGGTGGCGCACGTTCTCCTTGTGGGAATGGCCCCGTTGGCATCTTCCCGCAGGGAAGGCGGGGCAGACTGGAGTGAGGCCAATCAGGCCTGGAGGGTGGTGGAACCACCTCCCACCCAGACCCAGGATGGGGTGGTCCCTGGGATGGGGAGGCAGTGGGAGGAACCAGGTATGTAAGCTCCAGCTTGGCTTAGTTTCTACGGGCTTCTTGCCCTGGGCAGAGAAGG
This sequence comes from Gorilla gorilla gorilla, assembly GCF_029281585.2. Lineage (NCBI taxonomy): Eukaryota > Metazoa > Chordata > Mammalia > Primates > Hominidae > Gorilla > Gorilla gorilla. Next base: position 54,576,401 of record NC_073224.2, on the reverse strand, counting down.
CACCAAGGGGTAGGGACTGCCCAGGGCTGGTGTCAAAGGTACCATCATGGATCCTTCCTTTCGATAAGCCTGGCAGATGCAGGGCCCTGGGACACGCAGAGAGGCTGCGGAGTCTGTCCTCTTGCTGGAGCAGTGAGCCCAGGGCCGCTGGCCGCGGAATAAGGGCTGTTCTGTTTGGCACAGGAAGCTGGTGGCTGACTCAGAATCCTGAGGGTCATGAGAGGTCTGAGGGCAAGGGTGCCGGAGCCCAGGCAAGGGAGAGCAGCTCCTGGAGGAGGGAGCCTTGAAGCTGGGTCATTACAGAGAGCAGAATCCCAGCAGGGTGGCAGGGACCAGAAAGGTGGGCAGGGAGGGGTGGGACTGGGTAAAGCAGGGGGCTGCAGTGATAGGGCTGGGCTCACGGCCGCCCTTCCCCTCTCCAACCTTCTGGTCCCAGGTGCTGTGTGAGCATTACTGGCTGACCGACTCTACCCCGGTCACCCATGATCACATCACCATCCACCTCCTAGCCGAGAAGGCTGAGGATGAGTGGACCAAGCGGGAATTCCAGCTGCAGCACGTGCATGCCCCAAGGATGAGGGGGTGGGACAGGCATTAGAGCTGAGACCCCTGAGAAGGTTGCCTCACTTCCTGGGTCCCTGGAGCCCTCTCTTTCGGAGGACCACAAGTACTCAGCCACCACCCAGGGAAGTGTGTGTTAGGGAAGGGGTAGGGAGGTACAGAGAAGGTTAAGGGCTTATCTGAGGCTGCACAGTGAGGTAAAGGAAGAGCACGAGAGACATGATGGTTCCTGACCTCCCCCGTGCCAGCTCCAGGCTCCTGCCTCACCCCATGCCCCCTGTGCCCATCTGCCTTCCCAGGTTGTGCACTCCTGGGGCAGGAAAGCAAGGGACCCGAATCATTCCTCTGCCTGGGCACCCTCTATATGCAGAGATTACCCAAGAGGCTAGAGAAGGACCCGAGGGCTCAGGAAGCATCCTGATGAGAGAGACATAGCTGCCACCCTCAAGGAACAGTTGGTCTGCATCATCCCTGCCCTTAGGCAGCTGGGGAAGAAAGTGTGAGGTCTGGGCCATGGGAGCCTGGAGTTAGGAAGATAAGGAGCAGCAGCAGGGCTCCTCTGCCCCCTTGCCCCCTTGCCCCCTTGCCCCCTTGCCCCCTTGCCCCCTTCCCACCCCCTTCTCAGGTTGTCCAGCAACAGCAGCGGAGGGTGGAGCAACTGCAATTCACCACCTGACCCGACCACAGCATCCTTGAGGCCCCCAGCTCCCTGCTCACCTTTATGGAGCTGGTACAGGAACAGGCAAGGGCCATCCAGGGCATGGGACCCATCCCGGTGCACTGCAGGAGGGCAGGTGAGTGCATAGGGTGGAGAGCCCCCTGCCTGGCCTGGAGATGTGGGGGGCTCTCGGACTGTGTGGAGAGCTGGGGACATGGGCAGCCTCTTCACCCATTCAGCTCCTCAGGGGCTGTCCCTTCACCCATTCAGCTCCTCAGGGGCTGTCCCTGCAGTGCGGGCATGGGCCAGACGGGCACCTTCGTGGCCCTGTTGAGGCTGCGGCAGCAGCTGGAGGAGGAGCAGATGGTAGACGTGTTCCATGCTGTGTATGCATTCTGGATGCACGGGCCCCTCATGATCCAGACCCTGGTGAGGGCCTCGCAGGCTGGGCTGGGCTGGGCAGCTGGGACCCTGAAGGAGTGGGAGGGAGGTGGGTGGCCACAGGGCTACAGGAGGGACCAGGAAAGAGAGCTCATGGGGCACACAGAAGACCCTGGGGAGAGGGTTTCAAACACATCACCATCCTATCTGGGCTGTGCTCCCTATTCTGTGAAAGGGGAGGTGGGACAGGACCCTGTCAGCTTTGACACCATAGAACGGTGGAGGGAAGGTTTCTCAGTGGCTCCCTCTCCCCTCCTACCCGATCCCTGCCTTGCTGGTCAGGGCCTGGAAAATCTCCCTGCAGGTCCCCCTCGCTCCTCGCTGAGCAGCCTGATGCCCTTCCCCCTGGCAGAGCCAGTACGTCTTCCCGCACAGCTGCCTACTGAACAAGATTCTGGAAGAGCCCTTCAACATCTCTGAGTAAGTCCCAGCTTCCCTGTGCCTCCCACAGGCAGGCTCCCTGCTCCTGTTCATGGGCAGAGCCGAGCAGACTAGAACGGGGAGCTGGGGAATCTTGAGTGCCTTCTCCCTCTCCAACCCCCCCCACCAGGTCTTGGCCCATCTCTGTGATGAACTTCGCACAGGCGTGTGCCAAGAGGGCAGCCAATGCCAACGCTGGCTTCTTGAAGGAGTACGAGGTACACTTCAGGCCAGGAAGTGGGTGACAGCCAAGGGCAGCCTTCCCCTGCTGAGCCAGCCCTGCAGTGGGACCTCCCAGCCTCAGGGTACCCATCTCCTTCCCAGCTCTTGCTGCAGGCCATCAAGGACAAGGCTGGCTCTTCTGCACCCCTGCCTGGCTATGAGCAGGACAGCCCCGTCTCCTGTGAGTCTCACTGTGGACCCTGTGGAGGGGCAGGGGGCCAGCGTGGGCTGGGGGCCTCTGGCAGCTTCACCCTCACTGTCTTCCCTCAGATGACTGTTCTCAGGGGCAGTTTTCTCCAGTGTAGGAGAACCCCCCTGACGACATGCCTGAAGCCTGGCTCTTCCCTGTGAGATGATGCTGGTTTTGCCACTGTTTCCTGCCCTCTCTGACCACCTGTACTTCCCGGGCTGGGGCTGCTGGGGGCTCCCAGAGTTGTGGGCTGGGCAGGGGACACCCTCAGTCTCTGGAAGCCAATGAGCTGTGCTCTGCAGGGTGGGCCCTCTGGCTGTGATCATATGGTGCTGACTGGCCTCGCAGGGCCAGAGGAGCTCTGGGAGCTGGTGTGGCAGCACGGGGCTCATGTGCTTGTCTCTCTGTGCCCACCCGATGCCATGGAGAAGGTGAGAGTGCAGAGGACAGAGGAAGGGAGGCTCAGGAGTTAGGGCTGAGGATGGAGGCGGGTAGTTTGTGGTGCTGTCTAACCAGGGCAGGGGCAGAGATCTCAGGAAGTTGCCTGAGCAGCCCTAACTTGGTCCCAGCCACAGGAATTCTGGCCAATGGAGATGCAGCCCATAGTCACAGACATGGTGACGGTGCACTGGGTGGCCGAGAGCAGCACAGTGGGCTGGCTTTGTACCCTCTTCAGGGTCACACATGTAGGTGTTGGGGCCACAGGGCATGGGGTGGTGTGTGGGAGAAGAGTCCTGTGCGGGCTCCCTCTGCCCTCTCCAGCACCAATGCCGATCATGTCTTTGTCCGAGGGGGAGAGCAGGAAGGAAAGGGAGGTGCAGAGACTGCAGTTGCCATACCTGGAGCCTGGGCATGAGCTGCCCGCCACCACCCTGCTGCCCTTCCTGGCTGCTGTGGGCCAGTGCTGCTCTCGGGGCAACAGCAAGAAGCTGGGCACACTGCTCAGCCACTCCAGGTGTTGCTGGACAACGGTCTTGGGGGAGTAGACACTGGAAGCCCCTCCCTGCCCCTCTGGCATAGCCTCAGATCTCCCTGGGCCCTGCTTGGGTTATGGGTCAAAAGGACACAGTCTCACAATGCCCCTGTCTTCTCCACACCCTACCCTGTCCTCAGGAATATGGTGGGAATTTACCGCCTCCCTCCCTGGGCCCAGGCTGGCTGGCTGACCAAGTGTTTGGTGTCCCTTCTCAGTCCCTGCACCCAGGTTGGGTTTTCACAGATCCCCGGACACCCCCGCCACATCCCTGCCACATCCCTGCCACATCCCCTTTAGGTACCTCATCCAGCTCTAGGTCAGTTGCAGCAAGGGTGCGACCCAGCTGGGCACCTTCCTGGCCATGGAGCAGCTGCTGCAGCAGGCAGGGTCTGAGTGCACCATGGATGTCTTTAACGTGGCCCTGCAGCAGTCTCAGGCCTGTGACCTTATGACCCCAACGCTGGTGAGAGGCGACCAGAGGCGACGGGGCTGGGGTGGGGGCGTGGGGGCTCAGCTGTGGGAAGGGGTGGGGGGATGAGGGAGCTTCTGCCCAGGCCTCTAGACAGCACCACCCGGGTAGCCACCAGGTGGCGCTGTGGACCGCTGTGCATTCTCCCAGATGGAGCCCTTTTCTGTTAGATTGGGGCAGGCGGGGCGAGCCTCCTAACCCTATGTCCATCTCCAGAAGCAGTATATCTACCTCTACAACTGTCTGAACAGCGCGCTGGCAGACGGGCTGCCCCTGAGTCGGCACTGGTCACTGCGCGGGAGAGGTTTGTGCCCTGTGGGATGGGGACAGCATTCCTGACACATCCACGTGGGCCTGGGCTCCCCGGAAGGGCAGCCTCCACTGGGCCCTGTGCTGCGAAGGTAAAGGGTCTTGGAATAAAGACCTGTGGCCAAGCGTGAAGCTCAGTGTGTTCTGTCTGTCCGTCCTCAGACCTGGGCCCCGTGTGTGGGTCTTGTGGGCAAACGTGGAGCCGGGATGGAAGCTAGGACCTGCAGTCTGGTTGAACTAGGTGACCTATGGCCCCTATGGTGTTGGCTTTTCCCCTGAAGCAATCCTCTCCCTGCTAATCCTTCAGTTTCTAAATTTCCTCAGACTTTGGTCTCTCCACGTCTAGTTTCCTGTGGTGCTAAGCCCTGGATTCAGAATCACAGCTCCAAATTGTTCGTCCTCTGCCCCATCACCCTGTATGCACCACGCTGTATGCAGTAGGGTTTATCCTGTTTCCCACTTCCCTTCTCCTGCCATCCCCAGCCTTCTCTACCTGCCAGAGCCCCCAGGGGCCACCCTCAGCCCCCACCAGGATGGAGGTGCCAGAGCTACCCTGTTACTCAGAAGGCAGGCGCTGGAGGCACCCCTCAGGTGGAGGTGCCAAGTTTTCCCTGCTCCTTCGCTCTCTCCTCCTTCCTCCCCTCCACATAGGAGGAGATGGAGGAGAAAGCAGGGAGGGCATATGGAGAAAGGAAAAACCAGGAGGAGCAGCAGAGACCAGAAAAGAGGGCGGGGAGGCAGCTGTCTTTCCCACACACTCTAGGACTGTACTGCATACCATGTGCGTGATTGCTGGTGGCCACATGAGCTCCTGCCTCCCTCCCTGGTCAGGCTGGGAGTTTCCAGGTGCAGTGCCTGATGCTGGACCTTAACTGCCCCTGGTGGAAGGCCCTGGGAGGACACAGAGAAAGCCTGGACAGATCAGAGCAAGAGTCCCTGAAGTGGAGTTGGGTCTCCCCAAGGGGAAGAGGGGAGAGCTCTTTGGCCAACCTGAGTTCCTACTAAGGTGCAACGGGTCAGAAGTCAGTGGAGGGTCCTTCTCAGGCCTGGTTGAAGAAGGGTACAGAGGTCATGCTGGCTGCTCAGCCGGGAGCTTTCCCAGAATGAGACTAAAGCACTGGTGCCCTCCCAGGAGGACTAAATGTCGGTGTCCTCCATATGCCATGTTTATCAGGAGCTGAGGGTGGGCCCCCTAATGACCCTCGTAAAAGCAGGCTGGAGGCTCTGCTCTGAGCTGCCCAAGTCTGTCTGAAGCAGCTGCTGCTGAGGTTGCAACAGGGCTCAACCATGGCTTTTCCACTCTGGGAAGATCTCACATTGGAGCAGCAGGAGCTGCAAATGAGATGGAGCCGAGGCTATGTTTGAGTGAAGGAAGTGCAGGCTGGCCTGCGGTAGCTTTCTTCCATAGGGCAGAGGTGGCTCTATCTGTGGGTCTTTCTGGTCATGTAGGCCCATCCTCTGGCCTTCCTAGGAGGCTTGTCTTCTACTTTTGGCGCCATGGCACCAACTGGAGGCCTAGGGTCAGGGTCTGCTCATTTCTTGGTCCAGCTATGCAGCCCCTCTAGCCCTGGGAGGTTATTGGGAGAGTGGAGAGGTGTTGATGAGAGGATCCTGGCATATGGAAGGACAGGGTGGAAGAAATCCTGGATGCCTCTGAGGTCCCAGGTTTCTAGTATACCTTCTGGCTGGACCATGGGGAGGTAGGGCAAAAAAGGAAGGAGGGGGGCCCACAGCCTGCTCTAGCTCTGGGCTGGGGCTTGGCTCAGCATGGGAGAGACCAGAGAGAGCAAGAGGCTGCATGAAGGAAGCACAGCCAGCTTACTATGGTCTAAGGAGAGAACAGGGATTGACCTCAGTTTTAACCACCATGCCGTTTGCTCTCCAGGGCTCTGGGGCCGGCCCAGGTCAGCCACTTGGTGGGATTCCAGCCTCAGGGTGGCTGAGCTGCAGGTGCAGCACCCGACCTCCAGGTGGCACCAATCCGCTTACTTTGAGGTGGGCTCTGACAACCAGCTGAGCTGCCCGCAGTCCCTCAGCCTCCCGAGGTCCTGGGAGCAGGGATCAAGGTGGTCCCCGGGCCGTAAACCTGACAGAGGCTGCAGGAGTGCGTTTCCACCCAGGGTGCACTCAGCGGGTGTAACTCCACACCCGTTTCTTTGGAGTCAAGGCGCGGCCTCTCAGTGAGGAGACTGCTCCTGGTTGCCCACTGTCGGGTCATCCCAGCTTGCAGTGGAACCCTCCGCAGCCTGGCCTCTTCCAGGGTAGCCCCTCACTCCCCTCTCTCCTGTCCTAGCAGACAGGCCAAGGAGGGCGGACAAGTTCCAGCTCTGGGGATGCCCCATCAGCTGTGTCACCTTGAACAAATCATTTCTCCTCTTGGGTCTCAGTTTCCCGCAGTGTGAAACGTGGTGGAGGCATGAGGGGCAATGGGAGCCCCAAGGCCTCTTTCAGAGACCTCCTCTGGGTCCCATGTGACCCCGTGGCTGTCCCCAAAGGCAAGAGGGTTCCCAGCCCTGCGGCCAAGGCCCTGGGACACCCTTTCCAAACAAATGCAGGTCTCTGACGGGCTGAGCTTTGCTCGCTTGGGTTTCTTCGCTTTCTTCCTTTTTTTTTTTTTTTTTTCTTTCCTGGATGAAATTCCTGCCAGCTCCGAAGGAAGGAGGGAAGGGGAGCGAGCCGCAGCGTAGAAAGTTTCCTTGACTCCTCCTCCGGCTGGGTCTCCCTCCCTTGCCAAGCCCAGCCTGTGAAACTGAATAACGAAGATCACTCAACAATGCCTGCCCCTCTCTGACTGCACCGTCCCGGCGCTCCCACCGCCGCCGCCGACGCCCAATAGAGCCCCCGGGGCGGTCCCCACCGACGGGGCAGCCCGCCGGGACCGGGAGGAAGCAGCTGCGGCCACCGCGCCCGTGCGTCCGCGCGCCCGGCCGCCAGGTGCCCCAGCAGCCCGGCCGCCGAGATGCCCAGCCCGCCGGGGCTCCGGGCGCTATGGCTTTGCGCCGCGCTGTGCGCTTCCCGGAGGGCCGGCGGCGCCCCCCAGCCCGGCCCGGGGCCCACCGCCTGCCCGGCCCCCTGCCACTGCCAGGAGGACGGCATCATGCTGTCTGCCGACTGCTCTGAGCTCGGGCTGTCCGCCGTTCCGGGGGACCTGGACCCCCTGACGGCTTACCTGTGAGTACTGCCCGCCTGTCCCCGCCTGTCCCCGCCTGGTCCTGCGGGCTGCTGGCTAGCGCCCAGTCCCGGCCTCAGCAGGGCACCTGCTTGCTTGGTGCCCTGGGGCGTGGGCATCCCGGAGAGGGTTTGCCCCCTTCCAAGTTGACCGTTGCGGGACTGGGGAGGGGAGAAGAGTCTGAGACTAAATACCAGGCGAGCAGGGAGACCGGGCTTCCCTGACTTGGCTTCCCCATTGGCCTCCGTGCTTGTGGGCTGACTATGGGAGCCCAGGCTTGGCGAGGTGGGTTCTGGACCTTGAGCGGGAGGGCGCGGGGCTGGCTGCTCCATCTCCTGTTGCTGCATTCTCTTCTAGCAGAGCAGTGCCCGGGATGGTGGCTGAGGGTAAAGCTGACAGAACTGGAGGTGGAGGTGAGGGGAGCGTGCCCCAGTAGGGTGGAAATAATGTCTGTTCTTCTGCCATGGTGAGGACAACAGGGCTGTCACACTGAGGCTGGGTGGCCTTCGTGGGGGAGGGGGTTTCCCAGAAGCTGGGAGGGGGGCCTTATCCACTCTTGTCTCCTCAGAAAGGGACTCTGCCAGCACCATCTCCCTTCACTGGGGCCTCCTGGCTCCCCCAGGGGCCTCCCTAAAGTCATGTCCCAAGAGGCTGTGTTGGAGACACTAATTTGTGGGCAGGCGCCGAGGCTGAAAACCAGAGAACCATTTTTAGCGTCTGAGTTGGGGTGAGATGGCGCGTGAAGGGGACCCTACTGGGGGCAGCTGTCCTGTCTGTCTGGCTCATGGGAGCTTCCCCTCAGAGCTGGAGGGCTGGGGGCTCTGGCTGCTCACCACCTGGGCAGGAGGAGGGTGAGAGAGCACATTCCAGGCCACCTACCCGCACCCCCAGCCCGGCTCTGGGGAAAGGAAACCTCCTCCAGCCCAGCTCTGCAGGTTCTATCAACTTCCTCAGAGGAGCTGGGAGCAGGTGGGAAAGCCTGGGGCCTTCTGCTGAGGGCTAGGATCCCAGAGTTCCTTCTGGCCTGAGAGAGGCCCCTTATGGCTTTGGGGTTCCAGCACATGGGAGCTTAGAGGAAGAGGAGGCTGGGTGAATCCTTATAGGGGCCTAGCAAGAATTTGTGGAACTAAAAGGATGCTCAGTGTTGGGAGTGTCCTGGTGGGAGGTAGAGGGTCCCAGAGGGCAACTCTTCATGGGACTCCTCTCCAAATGTCCCTGTCCCCGGGTTGGGATGTCCCCCTCCACTCCAAAAGGCACAGGCTGTGGGCCAGGTAAGGGAGTGAGAAGAGAAAAATAATGTCCATCTTCTAGAAGGACAAATGGAATCCTTCACAGTGCAGTAGGTGACGGCAGAGGCAATCATGGGAATAAAGGTACCAACTGCACAGAGCCTGGGCGCTCAGCATCTGGCAAAGCAGGGCAGGCTCCGGCCCCACCCTACACACAGGCCAGCCCCTCTTTCAGCAGTTTTCTATCCTGTGAGTATGTGACATTGGTTCATTTGAAGACAGGGTCCTGTGGCTAAAGGGTTTAGATGTGACTTCTGTGGAGCCTTTCTCTGGGTGAGCTGAAGGAAGGTCCCTTGCCTGGGTTGAAGGGGCAGGGGAAATAAGGCCTTCCAGAGCTTCCTTTCCCAGCATTAAGTCTTCCTAGACTGGTTAATGACCCTTTTTCTAGAAGGACTTGGGGAAGGAGGTACACTGTCACCTTTGGAATTCAAGCATCCTACCATCCATGCTGGCAGAAGATTTTCCCACTAGCTTGCCACAATTCCCTCGGAGCTGTGAAGTCTGCATTTGGGTTCAGTGGAGGTGGGGTTTTCTGAGCTGGTCTGTGTCTTCCTGGGGATTGAGAAAACCCCTCTCTCTCAAGACTCAGGGGATGCTTCTGAGAGTGGCGGAGAGAAGAGAGGGAGTGGGAGCTATAAAGAGTATGATGGGTCCTGAGGCAATATGGGGAATTTAGCAGTGGGGTCTGGAATATTGGAAGGAGGTGGCAGAGGACCGTGTCCCCTGCCCTGGGCTGGGGAGGGGTCCCATCTGGATGGTGCATGAAGGATTCCTACAGTTGTCCTGAGGGTATCTCAGAGGAGGAATTTTCTTTCTTTGCCCTCGCTGGAGAACAGCTCTACCACAAAGGCACCTGAAGGTGGGGTTGAGAGCTGGCATGGAGAAGAGCCAGGGTGGGGAAGTCTTGGGGCTCCTTTCTCTTTTCAGCGATGTTAGGAGATGTCCAGCTTGGCCCTGCCCCATGTATCCCAGCCCTTGCTGAGGAGAGCACAGATTCGCATCTGATGATATAACCAGCAGTGCCTCTCTCTGAGCCACTCAAACCTTGGTTCCTTCCTAGCTCTGCCACCTACTGAGAGTCGCTCACTGAACACCTCTAAGCCTCAGCTTCTTCATGTGTACGTGGAGAGGAGGAAGCAGGTTGCTGAGTGGATTAAATGAGATAATATGTTCAATGAAAGTCCCCAGAGTGCCTGACACCCGAGGGTAACTCTGAAATGGTGGCTAGTATTATCATGCCTCCTATGGGTGCTCCGTGGAGGTGAAGGTAAACTACCAGGCCTCTCCACACCAGAGGGAAATTGAGCCTAGTGGGTGAGTGTAGAATTCAAGGGAATGGTTTGTGGCTGGAGGAAGAGAGCTGTGTGCTGGGGAGGTGACTGTCAGGGCAACTCTTGATCAATACTTGGCTGGTTCTGGGGACTTGGAGCCCAACCAGTTGGTGAAAATTGGGGGTTGGGGATCGGGAAGGAGAGTGGGGACTTAGGTCCTCCTGACACAGAGTTAAAATGAAAAATGTTAAAACACTTGGATATGCAGGAAGTAGCAGGCCAGAGAGGACTCGAAGATCCTTAGAAGAAGCCATAGACAGAACCATAGGAGGCGCCCAGGAGCTATGGGCTCCAGAAGGTACCCGCAAGTTCTCTTGCACATTCCTTGACCTGGTCTCAATAAAAATGACATCACATCTCTTCCCCCACTCCACGGCTGTGAGATTTTCTCCTTCTAGCCAATACCTTTCATGAGGTAGGTGCTTCCACCTCTCCATCTTGGTTCTAGGGAAGACCAGAAAGGCGTCTTTATAGCCAACTGGTATTCTTTGCCTTGACACACATGTCCAAAAACTATTACCACTTTTGGGCTCAATGCCAGCCCTGTTTGATCAAGGTTGGGAAGACGGACTTCAGATACTCACAATCCTTCATATGTCTCTCTTTTTTCAACAGTTTCCTCTTAAACTGTAGTCTCAGCGAGGCTCATTGACACTCACCGGGGTTTTGACATTCTCCCTGGCTAGGGCCCGTTCTGGAAATAGACCAAGGGGGTGATGGAGCCCCTGGCTCTGGGACATCCAATCTGATGGTGATGAGAAGGCATGATGCCTCTTGTTCTATTCTTTTTTCTTTCTTCTTAAAAAAAAAAAAAAAAAGACCAGTAATGTGCTGACTTCATAACAAGGTTTGAGGGAGGCACTTCTCACATGTGAGCACGAAAACCCAATTGTCACACTTCTTAACTACAAAAGTATCACCTCTTGTTCTATTCCATTGTATGTGCACATGATGCAGAGACAGGAATACACAGACAGCAAATAACTTGTTGGGCAGACAATCCCCAGAGTTTTTCCTGAGTAGAAAGATCTGGGTAGTTACTCTGGGCCCCCAAGGCTGAGCAGTGTCAGTAAACAGATGGTGCCAGAAAAGGTGTCTCACGCAGCTAGTTGTAGAAGACCTCAGGCTCATGCACTTGCAGTCACACCTAAACACCCATTTTCATCGCCCACTGCCACCAGGGCTGAGGGAGGGGCCGCTACACCATGCAACCCCCATTCAGACTGCTGATTGCTTTCTTAGGAATTCACTCCCTTTAAGATTGCCTGGGATAACTGATAACCACTGGACTTGTTTGAAAGGTTAGATGGTGTGTGCATAGGTGTCTGTGTGTGTCTCTGTGTGTGTGTAGATACAGGGTAATTTGCAGGGGATGTCTACAGCCAAAATGATGGAGGCAGGATGCTGGAGGCAGAGAGTAAGGGGTTGTGGCATTTGCCACAAAAAAGCAGAGTTTAAGCTATCACTTACTAGCTATGTAACCCCCAGTCAGTTGATTAGCCCTTCTGTGACTTAGTTTCCTCACCTGTAAACAGGGTTAAGATCTACCTCATAGGGTTGTTGTGTGGATTCACTTAGATGATGTTTGCAATGGGTTTGGCATAATGTCTGGTCCATGGGAAGAGCTCGATAAATGTTAGCCAGTGTTGTTATTAGGGTGACCAGGGCCAAGAAATGTCAGTCATGGAAGTCTTCCTGGAGGAGGAAGTCCTGGAGCTAGCATGGGAGGGAGGGAAGCAGTCCTGTTCTATGAAAGGCATAGGATAGGTGTGTGTGTAGTTGGGGGCTGTGGGAGGTGCAAGCTGCCAAGAAGATGGAGTGAGTTCTACTGGGAACCAGAGTAATTTTAGGTTATTTTTTTTTTTTAAGAGTGCAGTCTGAAAATCCAGGGAGGGCAGGGGAGCACCTGATGGAAGACGCCAACATGCTCCCTTACATGGTCTAGATGGGCCCCTGCAGGGGCTACAGATGAGGAAGCAGAGAAACAGGCAGCCTTAACAGGGGAGAGCCAGCCTTGGAGAGGATGTGTTGTGAATTGGGGGTGGGGGTGCCAACGTGCCAGGTCTCATTTCTCACTTCCAAGGCCACCCTTCCCTGGCCCAGTCTTAGTCGCCCTTTCTAATAGATTCTAAGAGTTTGACTCCTCCTTCCTGAAACTTGGGGTTTGTGAGTTCTAATCTTCAGTCTCTCAGTTGCTATGAGACCCTGTGCAAGTCCCAAAACTTCTCTGGACCTCAATGTCCAGAGAAGCCATGTTTTGGATGAAAAACTAGAAAGTGGGAGAGGCAGGGAGCAATCCACTTTGAATCTCCTGCTCCTGGTGTGGGACAGAGAAAGCTCCCCAGGAGAGCTGCTCAGCTGCAGGCAGTGAGGGAAGGGAAGGAGGGAAGGGGAGGACCCAGGCAGCACCCAGACCGGGGTGGGGAAGAGAAGGGCGAAGGAGGGGTACAGTGACTCCAGGAAGTGGGGTCCCCTGGGGCTCTCCTGTGCCAGCCTTGCTCCAAAGTGGAGCCTAGTAGGGTGGGCCCATCAGAAGGCAGACCCGGGGGGTCGCCGGAGGTGGGTGAATGTGTGGGGGAGCCAACACCCCAGTTCAAAGGAAAGGCAGGAAATAGCCCTAGGCAAAAGAAAAAGGAAACCTCTCGGCTCTGGCAGCAGCGGGCATGGGGCGCGGCCGGGTGGGGCGGCTGGCGGAGGAGAAGAAAGCCTGGCTCAGAGCAGAGTTGGCCCCCAGCCCGCCCCCACTCCACCCCGCCTTCCCCCCATTCCATGGGCTCTCAACCCTGATGGCCCCACACGCGCTGCAGCCTGCTTCCTGCACTGACCCACGCCCCCCAGGGGAGAGACACACAGGGCACAGAAGGTATCCCAATGGGGAGGCCCTGCTGGGCGCGGGCTTGAGTCTCAGCTCCACTGTTGATGAGGTGTGTCTTTGGGCAAATCACTTAACCTCCCCAAAGCTCCAGTTTCTCAGTCTTTAAAATGGAAACACTAATAGTATCTACCTCAAAGGGTTGTGAGGAGAAGCAAATGAGACAAAGAAAGCAAAGGGTCTTTTATGCTATAAGGGCTTACAAAATGTTTACTATTAATATTGTTTTTCTTATTGCCTTCAGCTACAAATAAACTACTGTGAAAAGGGCCCAGCAGAGCTACTGGTGACAGGACGGGGAGTTAGGATGGCAGAGTCTCATCTTCTGGAGCCCCATCAGATCACCCTTCCTTCCCTCCCACCCTCCTCCTTTACTAACAAAGCCCATCCCACTGACTTTCAGGGAAACAGGCCTTTCAAGCAGCCAGTTCTGCTCTTGGGCTCCTGGGCCGGGATGGTGGAGGAAGTGATCCTTCTCCCAGGGGATGCCCGGAGGAGCTGGGGCTAAGCCCGCCGCCTGGCGGGAGACTCTCCAAAGAGGAAGAATCTGGGCTTCTAGGTTAGCGCTGTCTGGAGAGTACAGCTTCTCCCCAGAAATCAGAGTTCCTTGAAATTAGAGTTTCTCTGCTATAGCCCAAGGAAAAGTGGGGTGAATGGGTCATTTGGGATTGGGAGTGTTGTTGTGGGGGTTGGGGGCAGACATGCCCTGAGGGGCCGTGAGGATCCTCCTCTGAGCTCATTCTTAATGGGCTATGTGACCTTAGGCTAGTGAGTCACTATTGGGAGCAGGGCCAAGATCAAGGAGCCTGCTGGGGCTTCAGACACCTTGGGAAGGTGCAGGAGATGGGGTGGCGGAGAAAATGCCAATCTCCCTTCCCCATGTTGGAAATGGCAACTTCTTTTAGCCAAACCGAAATGAACTCACTGACCTGGGGGCTTCTGAGAATTGTGGGGTCCCCTTTGTACTAACTAGTCCACTGGCAAAAATGGAGTGATCTCCAGTCCCTAATGACAATTCAGGTCTCTCCTCCCGCCCTTCAGACATGGGAGAACAGGTCCCAGGAGGAGAAAAACACCCGAGAGGCCAAACTTGGGCAGTGAGCAGAGAGTTATTTTGGAAGCAGCGAAAGGACATGGTGGGGGGAGAGCTCAGGGGTTGGCACTGTGCCCCCCGGAGCCATGCCAGAGCAGGCCATGGGCAGGCCGGTGGCTGGCGGGTTGGAGGGGAGCTGGGCCCGGCTACTTAAGGCACCTCCAGAACTGAAGTTTCCTTTGTGTCCCATCCCCAGCCCCCGCTTCTCTGCTACAATCTTTTGTCTCCTTCAGAAACCATCAGGGGATGCCTATGCTCTGTGTCTTCAATTCTCCCCATCCCTGGGAGATCAGGGCCCTCTCTGATTAACTGTGAGATGTGAATTTGAGGCTGGGACCGGGGAAGCATCTTGTGCCCAGCTCTCTGCCTCTCCTGTCTGCTCCAGCACGGTGAGGATACCTTCCTGGTTGATATTTTCATTCCCTGGACTGTGATCTTCTTCCAGAAATACACTAGCTCATCAGGAACATTCACTCTTGGGACCCAGTCTTGATGGCCCCCCATAGGTTCAGAGAGACATACATAGGAATCCACCATCACCCTGATGTCTCTTCCTTTACCAATAATAGTAATAACCGGCATTTATTGAATGATTGGCATGTGGTGGGAAGTGCACTCAAGCGCTTTATCTGCATCATCTCACATAAACCCCATGAGAGAGGTGCTAGTGTTATCCCCACTTACCAATGAGGAAACCAAGGCTTTTCAGTGCTAAGGAGCTTGCCTAAGACAACCTGCCACTAGTTGCTGGTGGGGGGATTTCAGCCCACGCAGCCTCCCTCCTACCCACTTTATCTACTGCCTCTCAGAGGCCCACAGCTGAGGGGTTTCCAAACTCCAAGGGAATGAGCAAGACTCTGGGTGTGTCAAAATCTCAGGCCAAGCACCCTCTCAAAGCCTAGTTACAGTTCCTGTCTTTCTGGGGGAAGGATCAGTGGTTTGCCCCATTTCCCTCCCATCCACCAGCAGTGGTTTCTGGGAGCCCATCTATGGGGGCTACTTGGAAGGTATTGGGGCTCAGCACAGAAATTGGGGACTCTGGGGAGGGTAAGACGGAATCCTTGAGTGTGGAGATTATCATCAGCGTTGATGTTGAGGACCTACTGTCTGCTGGGTCCTCTGGGAGGCAGTCAGGGTGATGACTGTCAGTGAGAGACCAGCCAGGTGCACGTGAAAAGTGAACTCACTGTATCAGATAATCCTGGGAGCATCCAGGGAGGACCAGAGGTGAGGTCCACAGGCATTCAAGGGAGAAAGGGACCGAGGTGGTCAGGGAAGGCCCAGGGGAGAGAGAAGAGGCTTGAGTCCTGAAGACCAGAAGGACTTAACTCAGGGCCAGGAGAAGGGGAAGCCATGAGCCCAGGTTAAAATGAGGAACCACATTGGGGCTTTTGTACTTCACCTCCACGACCTGTTCTGTCCCACTCCCTGGGGCAGCATGTTCTAGAGCAGGGTTTTCTGCCCTTTTTCCCTCAGGGCACACATTTTAAAAACACAGACACACATACACAAACACACAAATGCAATCCAAGGTATTCAGTGTCCTGGGTTAAACCAACAAGGCCTCTCAGGCGAAAGGCACCCAGTCAACCCTGGGCAGCATCCAGCCATCCCAAGGGATGGGAGACCCCATCTGGGCACACACCTGGAAGCGCTGCTGTAGAAGAAAGAGTGCATGTTTGCAGCCAAGCAGACATGGGTTCAAGGCTAAGTTCCAGCTCTAACCAGCTATGGCTGTGTGTTTCTTCACCTCTCTCAGCTTCTGTTTTCTTACTTTCAAAATGGGCATACGGAAAGATGTTTATAATTAGACACAGTGCTTGACACATAGCAAATGCCCAATCTATGGGAGCTATGGTTATTATCTATCTGGTCTCCCCTTGAGAGGAGGCACTTGGGAGGAGCGGTGGAGGCAGGCCTGCAGTGGCCCTTCATTTCACCTATTTGACTCTGCCTGCCTAGGGCTTGCCGAGAGTGAGACCCAGAGGGTCGGTCCTAGGACACAATTCCTCTCACCCTCTGCCCCTGCCACCATCCTTTCCCCTTTGCCCTTGGAGGTGCTGGAGGAGGTGGGAGTGTCCCCGAGAGTGTCCAGACTGACAGAAAGGTGGCAGAAAGGTGCTGAGTGCCTTCCGTTGCACCAGTGTCAGGGACTTGGATGTGGTCCCCAGGCCCAAAGCCAAGGCAGATGGACTCATGGAGGGGGAGGAGCAGAGGAGCAGTGCAGAGTCACTCTCTCCATGTAGCACCCCCAGCTCAGTGCATTGCTGGGGTTCTTGCAGGGCAGATGAAGTGCTTCTTTGTATAGGGGAATATGTGGGTGAACCAGGAAAATGGGAGCCTAGTACATGGAGGTTTATTCCAACTCCATGTGTGATTGGCAAGTTAGAATTGCCCCGCTACCTGAGTTATCATTGGCTCCTGAGAAACAGGCCAAAGGCAGCCCCCACTAAGAAGCTTTTAGCACCTCCTATAGGAAGGAAGACTTCCCGGTGAATCCAGTGTGAGGATTCTTTTCTCCAGGTCTCTGGACCTCTCCCAACATGCTCCATGTTCCTTTGCACGAAGAAGAACAGCGCAGTTCGGTAGAGTGTGTGTAAGCCCCGGTTGCCATCAGCACACTGTGTGGATTCTGGCAATACCTGTCATCCCCACTGGTGCTGCGGTGCCCCTCATGCCCCGTGTTAATAACCAATGATAGTGCCACTTGAACTCCCAGGCTGTTGTGAGGAGCAAGCATTCATTCATTCATTCAATCACTCATTTGTTCATTTGACAAATGTGGATTGAATGCTTGCCCTCATTCCTCTCCCCTGGAGCCTTGGAGAGAGAGATAAGACAAGCGCAAATAACTGTGACCTGTTGTAGAAAGTGAGAAATACACCCAGGCAGGGCCAGATACTGCGCAGCAGGTGGGGCACAGAGGAGGGAACGCTTGTGTCTAACTGATGCTCCTAATGCGGAAGCCCCTGAAAGGTGGTTGTGGTGCAAAGGAAAACCCACAGGCCAAGGAATGGGAAGACCAAGGTTGACACTTGTTTGTCAAGTGTCAATAATCATCTCTGCCCGGTGAGTTGTTGCATGAAGCAAGATCCTCCTTGGGGGGTGTTTAGCACAGAGGGGGTGCGATTTTATTTCCTGTGAAAATACCAGGTAGTATTATGTTCACTATGTCTTTGTAGGGTGTGTGTGTCCCCATCTGTCTGTATGTTTGTCTGATTGTGATGCTCTACTTCATCAGATTCAGGATTCCTTGTGGACAGGAGCTGTGTTTCTTTGCATCAGGAGAGGGGAACTCTTTTAGGGCAGGGGCCATGCCTCCTCCTTCAGTCTGGGAGCTTCCTGAAGGCAGGATCTGTGCTCGTGGTTCCTTTTCTTGGGATCACATCACACACACCAAGCACACACACACACCTCCAAACACACACACACACCTCCAAACACACACACCTCCACACACACACACACAACCTCCAAACACACACACACCTCCAAACACACACACACACCACACACACACCCCTCCACACACACACACACCACCACACACACAGACACACCTCCACACGCACACAAACCTCCACACACACAGACACACCTCCACACACACACCTCCACACACACGCCTCCACACACACACACCTCCACACACACACCTCCACACACACACACCTCCACACACACACCTCCACACACACACCTCCAAACACACACACACACCTCCACACACAACCTCCACACACACACACCTCCAAACACACACACCTCCAAACACCTCCCTCAAACACACACACACCTCCACACACACACCTCCAAACACCTCCCTCAAACACACACACACCTCCACACACACACACCTCCAAACACACACACACACCTAACACACACCTCCTCCAAACACACACACACCTCCAAACACACACACCTGCAAACACACACACCTCCACACACACCTCCACACACACACACCTCCACACACACAGACACACCTCCACACACCTCCAAACACACACGCCTCCACACACACACACGCCTCCACACAGACACACCTCCACACACACACACACCTCCAAACACACGCCTCCACACACACACCTCCACACACATACCTCCACACACACACACCTCCACACACACACTTCCAAACACACACACCTCCAAACACACACACCTCCTCCAAACACACACACACACCTCCAAACACACACACACCTCCAAACACACACACACCCCTAACACACAGCTCCTCCAAACACACGCACCTCCAAACACACACACCTGCAAACACACACACACCCAACACACACCTCCTCCTAACACACACACACCTCCACACACACACACACCTCCAAACACACACACACCTCCACACACACACCTCCAAACACACACACACCTCCAAACACACACACCTCCAAACACACACACCTTCAAGCACACACACATCTCCAAACACATACACACACCACACACCTCCTCCAAACACACACCTCCAAACACACACACACCTCCAAACACACGCACACACCTAACACACACCTCCTTCAAACACACACACACCTCCAAACACACACCTAACACACACCTCCTCCAAACACACACACACCTCCAAACACACACACACCTCCAAACACACACACACACCTAACACACACCTCCTCCAAACACACACACCTCCAAACACACACACACCTAACACACACCCCCTTCAAACACACACACACCTAACACACACCTCCAAACGCACACACACCTAACAGACACCTAACACACACACACACCTTCAAGCACACACACACACCTCCAAACACACACACACCTCCAAACACACACACCTCAAACACACACACACACGCCTCCAAACACACACACACCTAACACACACCTCCTTCAAACACACACACCTCCAAACACACACACACCTAACACTCACCTCCTTCAAACACACACACACCTCCAAACACACACACACCTCCAAACACACACCTCCAAACACACACACCTCCTTCACACACACACACACCTAACACACACCTCCTTCAAACACACACACACACCTCCAAACACACACGCACCTCCAAACACACACGCACCTCCAAACACACACACATCTCCAAACACACACACCTCCAAACACACACACCTAACACACACCTCCTCCAAACACACACAAACCTCCAAACACACACACACCTCCAAACACACACACACCTCCAAACACACACACCTAACACACACCTCCAAACACACACAAACCTCCAAACACACACACCTCCACACACACACACCTCCAAACACACACACAAACCTCCAAACACACACACACCTCCACACACACACACCTCCAAACACACACACACCTCCAAACACACATACATCTCCAAACACACACACACCTAACACACACCTCCTTCAAACACACACACACCTAACACACACCTCCTTCAAACACACACACACCTCCAAAGACACACACACCTAACACACACCTCCTTCAAACACACACACCTCCAAACACACACACACACCTAACACACACCTCCTTCAAACACACACACACCTCCACACACACACACCTAACACACACCTCCTTCAAACACACACACACCTCCAAACACACACACACCTAACACACACCTCCTTCAAACACACACACACCTCCACACACACACCTAACACACACCTCCTTCAAACACACGCACCTCCAAACACACACACACCTAACACACACCTCCTTCAAACACACACACCTCCAAACACACACACACCTAACACACACCTCCTTCAAACACACACACACCTCCACACACACACACACCTAACACACACCTCCTTCAAACACACACACCCTCCAAACACACCTCCTTCAAGCACACACACCTCCAAACACACACACACACCTAACACACCTCCTTCAAACACACACACACCTCCACACAGCTAACACACACCTCCTTCAAACACACACTCCTCCAAACACACACACACACCTAACACACACCTCCTTCAAACACACACATGCCCTTCAAACACACACACCTCCTTCAAACACACACACACCTAACACACACCTCCTTCAAACACACACACCTCCTTCAAACACACACACACACGCACCTAACACACACCTCCAAACACACACACACCTCCAAACACACACACACCTAACACACACCTCCTTCAAACACACACCTCCAAACACACACACCTCCTTCAAACACACACACACCTCCAAACACACACACACACACCTAACACACACCTCCTTCAAACACACACACCTCCAAACACACACACACCTAACACACACCTCCTTCAAACACACACCTCCAAACACACACACCTCCTTCAAACACACACACACCTCCAAACACACACACACACCTAACACACACCTCCTTCAAACACACACACCTCCAAACACACACACGCACCTAACACACACCTCCAAACACACACACACCTAACACACACCTCCTTCAAACACACACACACCTAACACACACCTCCTTCAAACACACACCTCCAAACACACACACCTCCTTCAAACACACACACACCTCCAAACACACACACACACCTAACACACACCTCCTTCAAACACACACACCTCCAAACACACACACACCTCCAAACACACACATACCTAACACACACACACCCCTCCTTCAAACACACACACACCTCCAAACACACACCTAACACACAGCTCCTCCCAACACACACACACACCCCCAAACACACACACACCTAACACACACCTCCAAACACACACACACCTCCAAACACACACACACCTAACACACACACACCTAACACACACCTCCTTCAAACACACACACACACCTCCAAACACACACACACCTAACACACACCTCCTTCAAACACACACACACACCTCCAAACACATACGCACACCTCCTTCAAACATACACACACACCTCCTTCAAACATACACATACACACCCTCCTTCAAACATACACACACACCTCCTTCACACATAAACATACACCTCCTTCAAACACACACACACGCACACCTCCTTCATACACACACACCTCCTTCAAACATACACACACACCCCTAACACACACACCTTCTTCAAACACACACACACCTCCTTCAAATACACACACCTCCAAACACATATGCACACCTCCTTCAAACATACACACACACCTCCTTCAAACATACACACACACCCCTAACACACACACCTCCTTCAAACACACACCCCTCCTTCAAACACACACACACCTAACACACACACACACCTCCTTCAAACACACACACACACCTGCTTCAAACATACACACACATCCTTCAAGAACACACACACACACACACACACAGACACACAACACACACACACACACACACCCCTAGTATGGGTCTCCGCCTGCAGGGGGCGCTCAGGACAGGACTGTAAACAGTTCCAGTGTATGCATTTCATTTTTTCTCCCTTCCTCTCAGCTCCAGATCTGGGGCAACCCAGGGTTGGGAGTGTTTGAGGATGGAGGACACTGGATCAAGTGTCCAGGAATTGTGAGAGTTGAGGCAGTTAGGGGCTGTAAACTAATCCGCTGCCTTTGTGGTGGACAGAGCAGATTAGGAGACTGGGAGGAGACGAGAAAGGAAGGGAACCATTGTCTAGGACAAAAGCAAGAGAGAATGAGCATTGCGACAGGACCTGGGCTCCCACCCTCACTTACCTGGGGCCGATGAGAGCTCAGGACCCAAAGGAGTCAGAGCCGGGAACCAGATCACCTCTCAGGCCACCCTGGACCCGGCCCCCCAGCACAGTTACCTGCTTCAGCATGTGTGACTGGGTGGCCAGGATCCCTTCACAGACATGCCACCCACGCAGTCACACAGGGCCCTGTGCTTGGGCCATTGCTCTGCTGTTGCCATTGGTTGTGTGTGTGTGTTATTTTATTTCATTTTTTCGAGACAGGATCTTGCAGTGTCACCCCGGCTGGAGTGCAATGGTACGATCTCCGCTCACTGCAGCCTCAACTCCCTGGGCTCAAGTGATCCTCCCACCTCAGCCTCCTGAGTAGCCGATACTACAGGTGCACACCACCACAACCAGCTAATTTTTAAGTTTTTTTAAAATTAAAAAACTTAAAACTTATAGCGGGGTCTCACTATATTGCCCAGGCTGGTCTTGAACTTGCTGGGATTACAGGCGAGACAGCTGTGTAAATTTTTAATAATTTTATTACAAGGGGCCCCACATTTTTATTTTGCACTGGGTGCTGCAAATTATTTTATTTATTTATTTATTTATTTATTTATTTATTTATTGAGACAGAGTCTCGCTCTGTCACCCGGGCTGGAGTGCAATGGCGCTATCTTGGCTCACTGCAACCTCCGCCTCTCGGGTTCAAGCGATTCTTCTGCCTCAGCCTCTCAAGTAGCTGGGATTATAGGCTCCTGCCACCATGCCGAGTTAATTTTTGTGTTTTTAGTAGAGACGGGTTTTTGCCATGTAGCCAGGCTGGTCTCGAACTCCTGACCTCAGGTGATCCACCCACCTTGACCTCCCAAAGTGCTGGGATTACAGGTGTGAGCCACTGTGCCCGGCCGGTCCTGCAAATTATGTAGCCCTTTCTCCCCTTAACCTAGGGGCTAGGGCAGGAGGGGATGAGAGGAAGGGGTCTCCCTCTCAGGGATGCCACAGGGGAGATGAGGCAGCCTTTGTCCAGATGGGCAGGAGATGGCCCCAGGACTAGAGGGGAGACTGAGCATCCTTGGGTTGGAGGTGCTTCTTGGCCTGAGCGTGGCATCTGCAGAGGCCAGGGACTATGGGATGCATTGTGCTAGAGTGGGCACAGGGGGCACACCAGAGTCTCAGTGTTTCTGGGAATGAGGCAGTTGTCAGGCTCTGGCGGGCAGGGATTCTGCTTGAAAGGGAGGGCAGAGGGCCCATCCCACAGATGTCAGATCCTGTGTGTGTTGGCCTCCTTCCCAGTTTCTTATAAATCTAGCAGAGTGGGTAAGTGCACAAACCCCAGAGCCACTCCACCTAAGTTCAGATTCTGGCTCTGCCTTTTACCAATCCTTGGGGAAAGATTTACCCTCTTTGTGCCTTAGTTTCCTCACCTGTAATAGAGGGATGACAACGATGCCCTTGTTAAATGAGTTAATATATGCAAAGTGCCTAGAACGGTGTCTGGCACAAAGTAACCATTCAATGGATGTTAGCTATTATTTTTCATTTATTCAACCTATGAATATGTATTAAGTATACACTTAGTAGTAGGCACAGCTGTGCTAGGTGCTGACACTAACTTTCACTGCAAAAAACAGAGTCCCTGGTCCAGCTGTGGAGACAAATTCTTAGTAACGCCCCAAGTGAGCGCCTGGACTTGGGAAATCCTACCACTGACCTGCAGAGCCCTGCTGGCTCAGCCTCTCCCTCCAATCTCCCACCCTCCTGCTGCAGTTTTTCTCTGTCCTGTGGAGTGAGGAGCTGCATGAGTCCTCTGAAGGAAGGAGGTGCTTCCGAAGTTTCCCTCCTCCAATTTCGTCGCAACCCTCCTGACTCCAGCAACTGGAACTTTAGGTTTGTTCTCTGGTGGAAGTGGGATCAGGAGACCCTGCGCTAGGACGCTGTCTTTGCTGCCAACATGCTGAGTGCCTTTGGACAAGTCCTCTGATGCCTTTGGGTCTGTTTCCTGTGGGGTGAGAGTTCCTGACCCCAGGATATTATAGAGACAAATGATGGTGTATAAAGAAAGATACAGAGAGGGGAGAGAGAGAGGAGAAGGACGAGAGAGAGAGAAAGAGAGAGAGAGAGAAGGGGCATGAGTGAGCCAATGAAGAGGAGACTGTGATGTGAGGGAGGTGCCAGGGTCCCCCGAGCTTTGCAGTGTTCACTCCGTGAGGCTTGAGATCCCAGGGGCCAGGACAGGACATGGCCATCATCAGCACCTCGAGGGCTGTGTGCCTACCCAGAACAAGGCCCCCCATTAACTATGTGCAGCCAGTGGAAAGAGGAATGCCTACCCCCCCGCCAGCCGACGCCACGCCAGCCCTCGCCTCGTTGCCCACTCCCCTACTCTGAATGCAGAAGCCCAGGGTGCCACCTCCCCCTCTGCCTGCCCTGCCTCCACCTGCCAGAAAGCATTAGCTTCACTGTCTAGATTGGCATGGGGGCGCAAAGGCACCATGTTGTGGGGCCCAGGGCACCTGCTGGGGGTGGGGCTTGGGGTCAGGAAATACCTGGGCTAACCCCTGGAACCCTAGCGTGCCCAGTGCCAATGAGCAAATGGCCCTAGAGCCATAGGGGTAAAGAGTGTAGTAAGAGGGGAAGGCTTGGAAGCTCAGAAACTTGGCCTGGGGAGCCCTTCTGACACCTTAGTGCAGCCCCTTACCCCTAACCTGGGCTGGGACCTCCAGATGGGCAGATCAAGTCATTACACCCCACCATTTGCTTAGTGTTTGACCCCCTGGGAATGTGATCACTGGGAAGTTCTTCCTAGAGTCCCTCCTCCTTCCTATTATAGTGTCCCCAAGTTTCCCTCCTATTTTGGCCAGAGGGGAGAGAGCCCAAAGCTAACCCCTTCTTTGTTAGCCCCATAGGCAATGGTGGGGTGACCTGGGTTTCATTTCACTTTCTCCATGAGGAAGGGATCCTGGCCTATAAAGGCAACCTTGGAGATGCCACACCTGCCATCCCCAGGGATCCTGGAGGGGCTGCCTGCTGCTGAGGAGGTCAGAGGCCTCTCCCTGCTCCTCCTCAGAAATCCACACATCCACTCAGCCTGCCCGCCCCACAGTGTTCTGGGCTGCAGCTAGTCCAGGCAACATCTTTGTGAGAAATAGAAAAGGGTGCCCCTTGCCCCAGTGGCCCTACCACGTGGGGAGCGGGCAGAGTTGATGAGTGGGGCAGGAGCAGATTTTGTCCTCTGGTTGGCCCCTTGGCCAGACACCTTTGTCTAGACCAGGCCACAGTGGCATATTTCTATGAGTCAGCCTGGTCAATACTTAGTTAAAAAAAGTGATTTAAAACATATTTATAAAAGATTGCTTAAAGGAGGTTTATTCTATGGATTCCCTTGGATATCCTAAAGGCTTTCACTCAAAGTATGGTTCACAGCCCAGCAGCATAGCATCGGCATCATCTGGGAGCATGTGAGGAATGCGGAAGCTCAGGCCTCAACCCTGACCTACTGAGCCAGAATCTTCATTTTAGGGTTTGCCAAGCACTGCCTCAAGCTTATTCATGGAATAAGTCAGATCATCAGTGGAGCTGCTGGACAGCCACTCTCTACTCCATCTCCTACAGAACTGCTTTTACCTAGTTTGTACTTAGGTGATGCACCATTGGTTTATATCCAGGTCTATAAGAAACAGCCCTATGGACATCACGGTTGATTTACTGCAAGGATGTGGTGAAGAAATGGGTTCAGACCAGAAGCCTGCAGCTCTGGTGGGGTATTTGGAAGAGGCAAGGAAGCATCAGTTTCATTTAGAATGTAAGGGGCTGACTGAGATGTCTCTTCCTCTGGGAAACCTTCCCTAATCCCTCAACTCTGGGGGAGGCCTCCCCTCTGTGTGCCTGCCCTGCCCCAAGGCTCATTCCCTTGGGTTCTGATTCCTGGTTACTTGTCTGTTTCTCAGACCAGGCTGGGACCCCCAAGAAAGCAGGGGCCTGGCCACCATTGCTCTCCTGGTATCTCAGTGCTGGCCCAAGCCCTCTGCACATGGTTGCTCAAAAATATTGGTGGAATGAGTAAAGAGATGAATGAGTGAATGAATGAATGAACAAATGACTGGCCAGAGGCTGGGAGGTACAGAGCAGAAAAACAAAAACAAAAACCCTAGGCTGGAGCAGATGGACTTATTTGAGAGAGAGGGAGGGAGGGCAGCCCTCTTCAGACCTGGTAGTAGCACTAACCTGGCTCCACCGCAGGCAGGAGCCCGAGGTGTGGCTTCCAACCCAGACGGCTGCGGTGAGGATGGAGCCGCACTGGGGAGCCTCTTAAGCTGCCAGCCAGCCAGCTCGTGGCCAGGCTTGGGTTTCATTAGAGTGAGACATCTGTTCTATAAACCCTTCCACTTAGAAGCTTTTGCCTTTCCTATTCATTCTCTTGATTTTTTTTTAAAGAAAACTTCTTTTGAAAATTTCCATCCAATTCCAAACAAGCTAGGACGAACAAAGGTATGTGTCTGCCCCTAGGCTTGGATAGAGGACTCTAGCAACTTGAGGCTGTGGGTTCTTGAATCTCCACAGTGTGCCCGACACTTGCCTAGGCTCTGAAGATCCCAGATAAGTAAGACTTGAATTTTGCATTGACAGAGATTACAATTGGGTCAGAAAATTACCATCGTGTGCATTAAGCATGAGGCAGGAGACAAGCAAAGGCTGGTTGTGGGGGCACTTAGAAGGTGGGTAGGATGGGGCAGCAGTGGGAAGGAATGTGTCTCATTGTGGAATCCTGTGAAGATCCAGGGAGCTGGGGCCAATGGCCAGTTAACCCTGAGAGAGAAGTCTGGCAACACCAAAGCCCATGGCCATGCCAGCAAATCTCAAGTGTTTATTGAGCATCTACTATGTGCCAGAGCCTGGGGAAAGTGCTGGGGATACGCAGATGAGTATGATGAAACAATATACAGAAATAAACATCCAATTTCATTTAATGACATAAAAACTGAGAATTATTCACGGGATGCCATGGGAACCTAGAGGGGAGCCCTCAGAAAGCCTGAGGTTCACAAAGACTTTCAGAGTTTGTTTTTTTGAGACAGAGTCTCACTCTGTTACCAAGGCTGGAGTGCAGTGGTGTGATCTTGGTTCACTGCAACCTCTGCCTCCCAGCCTCCCAGGTTCAAGCAATTCTCCTGACTCAGCCTCCCAAGTAGCTGGGATTACAGGCATGTGCCACCACACCTGGCTAATTTTTATATTTTTGTAGAGATGGGGTTTCACCATGTTGGCCAGGCTGGTCTCAAACTCCTGGCCTCCAGTGATCCGCCTGCCTTGGCCTCCCAAAGTGCTGGGATTACAGGCGTGAGCCACTGCGCCTGGCCCAGAGTTTGCTTTTTTAAACTAAATATAATATACATAATAGAAAAGCATACATATCATAAGTGTATAGCTTGGTAGATTTCCATAGGCAAATACACTTGTGTAACCAGCACCTGGACCAAGAAAGAGAACATCATCAGCTTTCCAGAAGCCCTCCACCCCCATGCCCTCTGCTGGTCACTACCCACCCCCACAAAGATAGCAACGATCGTGATTTCTAACAACATAGGTAGGCTGTGCCTGTGTTTTGAACCTTATCATAAATGGGGCATTATTTTGCATCTGGCTTCTTTTCCTCACCATGTTTGAGGATTCACCCATGTTGTTGCTGGTGGTCATAGTTCGTTCATCCTCATTGTGGCATGGTACTTACTATGGGTGAATACAACCCAGTTTACCCATTCCACTGTCGATGGGCAACCAGACATGTTCTAGTTGGGAGTATCATGGCTACCACCGCTATGAGCAGTTTCGTACGGTTGTCTAGTGAGCATATGGATGTGTTTCTGTTGGTTAAGTCCCCAGGAATGGAATTGCTGGATCAGAGTAGATCCGAGGGAGTCTCAAGGGGGTGAGAATGACTTTCCTAGGTGGAGAAGTGTGGGATGGGTCACTGGCTTGGGCCAGTGATGGAGGGCGAGCAGAGGGAAGGACAGGAGGAAGCCACAGTGGGAAGAGGGGCTTGAGGACCAGCAGCACACCGAGGCTCTGCTGATTGTTCCCCGCTTACCTGGGTTAGTTTCCAGTGGCTGCCGTGACAAAGTACCGCAAACTGGGTGGCCTAAAACAACAGAAGTTTATTCTTTCACAGTTCTGGAGGCCAGAAACCCAATATCAAGATGTCAGCAGGGCCACATTCCTGTCAATGGCTCTAGGGGAGAACCCACTGCGTGCCTCTTCCAGCTTCTCGTGGTTACCACATCACTCCAGTCTCTGCCTCTGTCTTCACCTCACCTTCTCTGTGTGTGAGCTCTGCGTGTCTACACAAGGGCAATTGATGTTGGATTTAGAGCCCACTCAGACAATCCAGGAGGATCTCCTCATCTCAAGATCTCTTACTTAGCTACATCTGCAAAGGCCATTTTTTCAAGTAAGATCATATTCACAGGTTCCAGAGATTATGAGGTAGACACACCTTTAGGGAGGCCACCATTCATCCACCACACTTTCCCTCACTCCCATGCTAACACCCCCAGCTCATTTCCCCCCTTTGCACAGCTCTGAGGCAGGCCACTTTCTGATGGCAAATCATGTGTCTCTTGGCCAGCTCAGGCCAAGCTGCCTCCAGGAAGCCCTCCCTGACCCACAGGTACTTGAGATTCCTCCAGCACTAATGTATAAGGCTCTGTCCAGCAGTATCTGTGGGTCTGAATCTCTCCTCAGACCGAAGTTTCCTGAGGGCAGGGAACACACACTGTTCACAGGGGCACACACACTTTCTCCAGTGCTCATCCAGGGCTCTGCATAAACTGGCTCTGGCAATAAGGAACTTGGGCTGATGGCACCTTTCCAGCAGTGTCTGGTCCAGCCCAGGGCATCATGCCCAGTAACAGCCCCGATGTCCAACACTTCCCCATGTCCTCTTCTCCCCCTAGACACTGCCACCTTAGGGGTCCTGGCTGTTACTTCGTCCCAGGGCCTGACTGGTAGTCTTAGTTACACACACAACACAGGGGAGGGAGGAAGGAGCTTGGGGCAAAGGGAGGGAGTCCAGCCCTTTGCCTTTCCTTGGAGAAGGCAAGGGAGACAGGAATGCCTTTGGCTGGGAGACCCTGGCCAGAGATCAGAAGATCAAAGGATGAGAAGATCAGGGGCGAGGCAGGTGGCACTCACTTGGAGGCACCGGAGAGAAACGGCAGCTGCTGCCTCCTAAGGGCAGGGCTGACCCAGAACGCCCTCCTCTACCCACAGCCTCCCCAGCCTATCTTTCCTAACTTTATAGCCCTGCTTCTCCACCAGGAGGGGCTCTGTTGGTTACATGCAGGTGAGGAGAAGGATGTCCACTGACATTCATGCTACACCCATGGGTTCTCCCATTTAAACCTCACAACATTATCTTATGGGGAATATTAGATACTATTTTATAGATGCAGAAACTGAGGCACAGAGAGGAAAGGAACTAGTCCAATATCAAACAACTGCTAAGTGTTAGGGCCAAGATACAAACTCTGGCAGTCTGACCCCAGAGCCACTGAGGATTACATTATAAGGGCAGGCAGAGAACTCTATTCAGTCCAACTGCAGCATGAGGGAGTGAGGCTAGGTATCAGGAAGGACTTCTTGTTGGGCAGGTATTTTAGATCCAGATCTTGGATCTAGTCTTTCTATAGCTCTGATGAACCAAATAGTTCGGGAGTTAGGGAAGAGGGCAGATGGGTGGGGCGCTATCCAGAGGGAAGGGCATACGAGAGAAGCGGCAGAACGAGAGAGGATCAGCGCGGAGGGTGGCGGGCACTGGACCGCAGAACTGGCACTCGAGGTCCCAGGGGCCGGAATGCGCGCGGAGGGAGAGGGCCGCTTAGCGCGGGCGGGACAGAACCTCTGCCCGGCTGGGAGTGCAGGGCGCGGTGCGCCCAGGTGGGCTTGGGGGAAGGGTGCCGAGCTCCGGAAAGTTCCACAGGTCCTCCGCAGCCCTGGGGAGCAGGACCCAGAAACCGACGCGACGGGTGGGGCGCTACCCGGGCCGGCCCTAATCCCCCTCCATTGTTCCGGGAGCCGAGGCCGCCTCCCCACTTCCGGACTCTTTCAGCCATGGAGCGGGCGGCGCGGGCAGGGGCGGGCAGGGGCACGGCCAGGCGGGCTGGGGTGGGCAGGGGCGCGCGCGCGAGGCTGGTCCCCGCCCCCGGGGCCGCCGCTTAGCTCCCGGGTACTTGCGTGCAGCTAGGGGCTCCATTGAACCACCTGGCGTGGGTTCGCGCTGCCAATTCTTAACTTTGTGACACAGTGGGAAGTAACTTGATATTTCCGAATCTCCGTTTCTTCATTTAAAATGGGAATAAATAATGCTTCGTTCCCTGACCTATTAAAAAGGATCAAATTAAATGAAACCGAGGATGTTCAAGAGCTCTATAAACTGCAAAGACGTGGAGTGGAGGTCTGGAGAGGCGGAAAGGTGGCGAAACCTCTTAATTTTGCTGAACCTCATCTGTAAAATGGGTCAGTGAAATCTTTAGCACAGTGTGTGATCCAGCAAACGTAGCTCTTTTTATTATATGCTCTGAACTTTATCTTCTGCTCTTTTCCCCTAGATTCAAATTGAGTCTGGGATCCTGTCCGATTTAGAAAACCCTCTGGCTAGGGTGGGGGTAAATGGTGTTTGGGTGCACCTGGGTGTGTGTGTGTGTGTGTGTGTGTGTTGGTGAGTTGAGTTGCTGGGTTGGGAAGGAGGGTGCTCTGATGTAAAAGAAAAGCTCCCATCTGGGATGGGGTTAGTGAGGGTGGTGAGGGTGGTGGGGGTGGTGGGGGTGGTGAGGGTGGGACTCTGAATAGAGAGGGCTTTCTCCAGTTTTCCACCCCCAGACACACCCTGCCTGTTTATCCATGAAATAAAGGCAGCAGGACAAGGAGCTTCAGCTAAACAAACAAGGCTCAGAGATGTGGTCTGACTTCACCTCCCCAATCCTTGTGCACCCTAGTTCTTCCCACCTGCATCAGCTCCACCCAGTTCCTCTTCTGGGGGCCCTGGCTGGGAGCTCAGGGATTTCCATGCGAGGAGGGAAGTGCAGTTTTTACCCATGGAGAGGTCTGATCTAATGGGATATCTCAGTCCTTCTTTCTAAGGGGCTTCCAGTCTGATAGGGTAAACAGAATTCACGCCCACATACCTCCACACACAGAAACAGTGCCCTCCTAGACGGAGCTGGAGATCAGAATGAGGGCTAGAAGAGACACTGGTGAGTCAGGGGAGACCAGGCTTAGCAGGATTGAGTGGGCAAGTCCTCTAATGCACAGCCACTGCCATTTTCATGTGCTGGATTCATTCCATTTCCCTCCTGCCTCAGAATCTGTCTTCCGTCCCTCTTCAATCCCTTGTCCAGGACCCGCAGGTGGGGTGCCCACCCCTCGGAAGCTGTAGAAAATGAGCCTTGAAGCTGTGTGTGTATGTGACAAGGACAGACAACTGGGAGCTGTGGAGGAGCTCCCAGCCTGTCTGGGGAGACCAGCCGCATGAATGAGCAATCTGAGATTAGGAGATGATAGTTTTAATCGAGCACAGGATCGTGTGGCCTCACTTTGTGACTGAACCTGCAGAGATCAGAGTCAAAAGGCCAAAGGGATTAGTCTGAGGAAGCCCTGTGACACTTAAGTCCCAGTCCCAGCACTTGTCACTCAGGCTTGTAATTGTCCACTCTGTTGTCATTGTCCCCACTTACTTGGCTCTTTGAGGACAGGGAGCATCTGTGATTGGACTTTGCCGCTTCATCACCTAGCATAGTGACTGATGTATACTAGGTGCTCAATAAATGTTGAATAGACAAATGGCTGCATGACTAAATGAATGGTTGAAGGTTGGAGGCTTCTTGCAGGAGGAGGTACTTGAATTGGGCTTCAGTAAATGTTTGAGTTGGGTGGTGATGCTCAAAGGTAACATTTGTTGGTTACTTACCATGTGCTAGGCACTGCCTAAGCACTTTACCAGGGAGGAAATTAAGACAAAGACAGGTGAAGTAATTGTCCAAAATCGCAGAAGCCAGTAAGTGGCAGAGCTGGAAATCAAACACAAGTCAGTCTGACAACAGAGGCTGTACCATTGCTGCCCAATAGAGTGCCCTGCGATGATGGATGTGTTCTAGAACTGTGCTGTC
Source organism: Gorilla gorilla gorilla (assembly GCF_029281585.2). Taxonomy (NCBI): domain Eukaryota; kingdom Metazoa; phylum Chordata; class Mammalia; order Primates; family Hominidae; genus Gorilla; species Gorilla gorilla. Next base: position 54,544,559 of record NC_073224.2, on the reverse strand, counting down.
CAATACAGGAGCCACTAGCTTTATGTGGTTATTGAGGCTTGAAATGTGGCTAGTGCAGCTAAGGAACTACATTTTAAATTTAATTTTAATGAATTTAAATATAGTCACAAGTGGCTAGTGGCCACTGCGCTGGACAGTGTAGGCCTTGCGTTGTCTCTCAGAGAGGTAGTAGAGAGCAGAGGGGGCCCAGAAGCAGTCCCCCATATTTTCATTCCTCTCCAGAGACTCTGCTCTGTCATACTCCTGGGCTGTTCTCAGGTCACACTGTGGCCCCGGCTGGGCCTGGGAGGCCTGGGTCCCTTTAACTTCTCTGCCTGTGGGTGGCATGGCTTGGCAAGGAGGAAGGAGCCATTGAAGGAGAAGCACACACACACATTATGCAATCCCGGTGCCACGCTTTGCTCTTGAGAAGCTTCTCCTGGCTCTGGGCACAGGCAGGGGAACACCTCCCCAGGCTCTCTGAGAGCCACAACTAATTGCATGGGGGCAGGAGTGACCTTTTGCACCTGACCTGCTGTAACACTTCTGACTGGGATTCAGGAACTTGTGTGGGCCACTCCAGCTTCGCAGCTGTGCCGGGGAGAGCCAGAGATGTCCCCTCAGCCTGCGATGGGCCTAAGTCCCTCCCAAGAGGATTCCCCTGCAGTGCTGAGGGTGGGGACCGGCCCCAGAACTGTCTCCATCTCCTCGCTCTGCCCAGGGGCCCACACCCTTGGCATGCTGTTGCTGTCAGATTAACCCCTTTCAGTAAGAAGAGGTCAGAGCAATACGATTTAACCTGAAGTTGGTTCCTGTGGGGCTGCCAAACCATGATTTCCCACATCTAGCATTTTTTGAGAGAGAGGAACCTCTCCTGGGTCTTGTCCCTCCCTGACCTTTCTCTGCCATCAGGGTTTTAGGAGCTCCACACCACATCGATGAAACACCACGATGCAGTGGACAGTCTCTGACTTCTGACTTCCATGGTCTTTTAACTCAGGGCAAACAAAACAAAACAAAACAAAAAACAAAAAGCCCCACCTTTTTGTTTCTCTCCCCTGACTTTTAGGAATGTCTTCCCCTGCCTTTATCCCTCCCAGCCCCACCTGAATGAATTGGGTCACCTTTGGGCGACACTGTGGGTGCCCAGCATCTCCCTGGCTCAGTCTGACCTGCACAAGGTTTGCCTTTGCTTAGCAACTGCCAGGGACTCTCTCTCCCCTCACAAATAACCCCCCACTCCAGGCACCCCTCCAGCTTCTCTTTTACTATCTTCCCCCACATCCTGTCCTCTCCATCACAAACCCTCCTGCCACTCCAGGCAGTCTGGGAGACATTCCTTTTACCAACAAGGGAGCCAAGAAAGGGCAAAATAAAGCAATAGCCCTTTTATTTAAAAATACAGCATTGTTCTCACGCAGGACTCTGTGCAAAGCCAGAGAGAACAGGTTGTGCTCTTATGTATGTGTGAAGATAGACACACTTTTTCCTGATGGAAGTACACTCCCTTGTTTGGATATTTGTGAAAACTGCAAAAAATCTGAGACAACTTTGTGTCATCTTGTGTGTTTGGAATCTCAAAGATGATAGCTAGTATTCAAGTCATCTCTGATAAGAAGGTGTCATCTAAAGTGGGGAGGCTGTGCTAGAAACTAAGATCAATCTGGTGGGTGGAAAGAGCATCCCCCAGGATTTTAGGAGACCTACTTGTAACACCCACTCTGCCATGAACTTGCCGTGTGTCCTTAGGTAACTCTGTTCCTCTGAGTCTGTTCCTGCACTAGCAAATTGAAGGAGTGTAGGTAGAGGAAAGCGCCTGCTATTCAGGGGGTGTTTGGAAATGCATGGGGTGTTTTTCTTCATTTAAAATTTTCTTTTAAGAGAGAAAGTCTCAGTCTGTTGTCCAGCCTGGAGTGCAGTGGTACTACCCTAGCTCACTGCAGCTTCAAACTCCCAAGCTCAGGGGATTCTCCTGCCTCAGCCTTCCAAGTAGCTGGGATCCTAGGTGTGTGCCACCGGGTCCGGCTAGTTTTTAATTTTGTATAGGGATGAGGTCTCGCAATGTTGTCCAGGCTCATGGGGTGTTTTTGATGGTCACAATAATAGGGAGATGCTCCAAACACTTATGAGCAAGGCCAGGGAAGCAAAAAGCTCTGCAGCGAGTGGGACAGTCCCGCCCAGTAAAGAACTGCTCATCCACAATGCCGACGGAGCCCCCACAAGTAACATGAGGTGCTCTCTGGTGCTTTCCTCTCTGAACTCAGTTCTGTGAGTTGCTCACATCTCATCCATGCCCCACCTCATTCTGCCCAGGAAGCCTTCTCTGCTGACCCTCTCTCCTGGGTGTCTGTTGTACTCTCCAGTCTGGGCACATGGTCTAGAACCTAATTGGGAGGGTGGCTGCAGAGCAGTTTGTAAACTACAAAGCGGAGTACATATATGGAGGTCTGCCGTCCCTTTGTGAGTAAAAAGTCCTTCCCCAGCAACACTGTCAACTCCTTGATGGCCCAGACCTTGTCCTGGGCTTTGTCTCCATCTCACGCAGCACTGAGCTCAGCGCACAGAAGCCCGTGGGAAAATAACTTCATGACCTTCAGGGCTGGCCGGGAACTTAGCATTCGTCTAATGGAACCAGGTCCTCTGATTCCAGATTCTGTGTTCTTTCCTCTCTACCCCATCACCTGCTTCTCTTGTTGACAGAAGAATTCAGCAAGTGTTCTCTGAGGACCAAATGGTCTCCGTGGCGGCCAGCCTGTCTCCTGGCTTTTTTCAGTGGGAGAGAACCCCACCTTTGGACTCTCAACAGTGGCCTGTCCTGCTCCTTGCCAAACCACGAGCTGTCTCCTGACATGGCAGGATATGTGCCCGGCTCAGTCTGGCCCTCATGGGGAGGGGTTGCTGCTGAAGGTTGTCTGGGCAGCCCGTTAAGCCCTAGTCAGAGACTGAGAGGAGAAGGCTCTGGAGAAAGCTGCTGGTCCACTGCAGGAGCCAAAGGATTATTTGGAGGAGGACCTCACTTTAACTTCTCTAGAGGATGCCTAATTAAGAGAACAGTGAGCGTTGTGAGCAACAGCCTTCGTTGATTGGGTGCCGGCTTGGAACTAAGCATGGGGTAGCTTCTTTATAGAGGTTAGGCCATTGTAGCAGCTGGGGGAGACATTGACACTAGGCAGTAGAAGAACCTCCCTAGAGTAAAGGCTCAGCCGCAGGAACATCACCTGTGTATGAGAGTAATGCACTCATTTGGATATTTATTGAGCACCCCATTTGCCAGGCACCCTGATAGGACTGGAGGATACACAGATGACTATGGTTAAGTCCTTGCCTTGAAGAAACACATAGTCATCTGTGTCATTCTATACTAATAATTATAATTCAGTTAGATGAGTAGAATATTAATAATAAGGCATAGTTATTGAGCACTGGGTTTTATTTATTTATTTATTTTATTTATTTTTTTTGAGACAGTTTCATTCTTGTTGCCCAGACTGGGGTACAGTGGCATGATCTTGACTCACTGCAACCTCTTCCTCCTCCCAGTTTCAAGCAATTCTCCTGTCTCAGCCTCCCAAGTAGCTGGAATTACAGGTGACCTTCACCACACCTGGCTATTTTTTTGTATTTTTAGTAAAGACGGGGTTTCGCCATTTTGGCCAGGCTGGTCTCGAACTCCTGATCTCAGGTGATCCACCCACCTTGGCCTCTCAACGTGCTGGGATTATAGGCATGAGCCACCACGCCTGGCCAGCACTGTGTTTTATATTTATTTACTCATATACTTCACACTACAGTTTTTTTTTTTTTTTTGAGACAGAATCTCATTCTGTCGCCCCGTCCGGAGTGCAGTGGTGTGATCTTGGCTCCCTGCAACCTCCGCCTCCTGAGTTCAAGTGATTCTCCCTGCCTCAGCCTCTCGAGCAGCTGGGATTACAGGCGCCTGTCACCAGGCCTGGCTAATTTTTGTATTTTTAGTAGAGACGCGATTTCACCATGTTGGCCAGACTGGTCTTGAACTCCTGACCTCAGGTGGTCCACCCGCCTCAGCCTCCCAAAGTGCTGGGATTACAGGTGTGAGTCACCACGCCCGGCCCACACTACAATTCTTGTGAGGTAGCTAGTGTCATTATTTCAATATCACAGGTGAGAAAATGGAGGCTTAGAGATGGGAAGTGACATGACCAGGGTCACACAGCTAGTGAGTGTTGTCCTGGGGGGATAACAACGGCAGGTGCTGTGCTACATGCATGGTAAGTGCTCGGTAAGCACTGTTGAGTGATCATAGGCAAAATACCGTGGGGACAGGGGGTGCTGGGAGCACCTCACAGAGGAGGGGACTGTGGGGCATAGCCAACCCCAGGGGCTCGGCTCCTGGCCACTGTAGCTGGCCTTTTCCTGAAAGCAGATCTTAAATGCTCCTATCAGACACACACACACACGCACATACACTCACACACATTCACACACACACACTATGTGAGGTGATGACTATCTTAATTAGTTTGATTGTGCTGATTATCTCACAATGTATACAGAGATTAGATCATCAAGTCATATGCCTTAAATCTATACATAAATAAAATAACTGGCCTTTTCCTGGCTGCAGAGATGGGCAACCTGAGTCCACAGTGGGACAGTGGAAAAGGGGTTTCTGCCCCTCCAGTCTCTTCTCCAGCGGGGTAGGTGGGCACAGTTCCCCCAGGTCCACCCCAGGGGACCCAGGGGCTTGTCTTTCACTGTTTCTTCTTCCCATAGGAAAAATTCAAACAGACCCAATCCCCTCGGGCCCTTGGATATGAGCCAGATTGCCTCGGCGGAGGGTCTTCTATGACCCCAGCCCCTTTCAGCTGCTCTCTGACCCCTCCATCCCCCAGCATCCTCCCTCTTATCAAACCTGTTCCCTGTCTCCATGGTGACACCACCTTACCCAGTTTCCTTGGGTGGTCTGGTTGCCTCACAGGGTGAAACTCTGAGAACATTTTCCTCATGTGCAGCCAGAAACTTCCACGTCCCATGCCCACAACTGCCCCTCTCTTCTCTCCTCTCCATTCCTCTCCTGCAAGCCTCTCCCTGAGACATTTCCCATCCCCATCCCATCATGGCTGTGTCCAGTGGAGAGGACTCATAGCCCCTCTGGGTATCCCAAGGGCTCCCAAGAAGAAGGCTTCAGGATGGAGTTACAACCCATCATCTCAATCCCCTTGCTGTACATGCATAGGTACAGATAAACACATGTGCCCTCACACATGACACACACATGCCCAGCACCCTCAAAACAAGTACATCCAAGAGCCCAGCTATCCCAACCCATGACCCCCACTTCTTGTACATATCTACAAGTTCATGCAGCCAAGTGGATGTAGCCACAACCAAACCCCAAGCACCCAAGGATCAAGGTGTCCTCTTATTTCCCCTGGGTCTAGGCAGGGCCTGAATGTTTGAGCTGTGCCCTCTGAGTTGCACAGAAAACCAGCTGCACAACCAACCTCCCAGGACAGTCATATGTCAGTAGGAACCACCAACATGACAGAGCAACCTCTGTGTTTGGAGTTTCTGTGTGTCAGTTCCTTCCCTGTCATTGTGCAGGCACAGCCTCCCCACAGCAGGGCCCAGTGCCTCTTGCCAGGGCCCTTAGCCATTCCCAGGGCTGGTGGCATTGGCTTGGTGGCTCTCGGCCTTGAAATCCCCACTTCACCTCCCTCTTCCAGCTCTGCACGCTCCTCTTCCTTCCCCTTCCCCTGGCACCAGCCTTACCCCTTTTCCTTTTGTGAGAGAGCCAGCCCTGAATGGGGCTCCCTCCACCCCTAAACAGTTGAAATTCACCCTCCTTGCCCCACCCCACCCCCTTTACTGAGCACTGCAGCTGGGCTTTGTGTTGTTTTGGGGCAGGATGTGGGGGTGGGTGGAGGGGTTCAGCCCCCCTCCTCCGCAGGGGAGAACAATGAGGCCGCTAGTCAGGGTGGTGGGACAGAGGGAGTGGGTGGGGTGGGGGCCATGGAGGGACATCAGAGCCTCTGCGGCCCGGCCCCTGGAGGGACAGCTGAGTGATGAGGCCTGAGTCACACGCCCTGAGTGCTCCTTGAACTCCCGCTGCGTTCCTGTCGAGACACATCCAGAAATGCACAGGGTAAATATTTAGAGGTAATCATTTTTTTTCAGCACCTCGAGCCTCCTGCCTTGCTGAGAATGAGCCAGGGGTGGGACACCAGGGGGAGGAGTCCGATCTGGCCCAACTTCTGCAGCTTGGGTTTCTGTGGGTGCCGCCCTACGTTCCCCTGACACTGTCCAGTGTGCTCCTGCACCTTCGCATTTCAGCCACAATCCAAGGCTAGTGGGGCCTGAAAACATCCTGAGGACCAAACCCTGGCTTAAAATCCATCAACAGGCTGGGCGCAGTGGCTCACTCCTGTAATCCCAGCACTTTGGGAGGCCAAGGCAGGAGGATCACTTGAGGTCAGGAGTTCGAGACCAGCCTGGCCAACATGATGAACCCCATTTCTACTAAAAATACAAAAATAGCCAGGCGTGGTGGCAGGTGCCCATAATCCCAGCTACTCAGGAGGCTGAGGCAGGAGAATCACTTGAGCCCTGGAGGCGAAGATTGCAGTGAGCCGAGATCACACCACTGTACTCCAGCCTGGGTGACAACAGTGAAACTCTGGAGAAAAAAAATCCATCAACAAACTCTCTGGGTTCTGCCTCTCTCCCACCTGAAACTGTGGCCACAGCACACCACCTACAGCTTCTGTGGATCCCGTTTCTAGACCGGCAAGCCCAGAGGTGTTCTGCAGGGGAGCAGGGAGGGAATGGTAGACGAGAAGCAGCGCTGGGTGCAGCATGCCAGTTCCTTGGTTCTACCCTGCACGGAATGTCTTCCTTCCTTGGAGGACATGGAGTCCAGAGCCCAGGCTTTATCAAAGATAAAACATTTGAGACTAAACAGTCTTTTTATAGATTGGAACAGGACTCCCAAGCTCACGCTCTCCAGGCTGTTCCCAGCCTGCCTTTCTGGGCACACAGAAAGCACACGCATTTCTTGGGGGGAAATGCAGACACTGAGGTTTGAGGGCGACAGGGCATGTCTAGGGAAAGGAGAAAGCCTCAAGAAGGCTTGGGGGCAGTGCCCAGCTTGTGGTGGTCTGGTCTGAGCCCACCTCTGTACCCCCTCAGGGAAGGGGCAGGCAGAGACGAGAATCAGGCATTAGGAGTTTGAAGCAGGATGGAATGCAAATGTGTCAGGCACACACACACAGTCTCACACACTGTTGCTCACCCAGGCACAAACTGTGAAGAAGATGCCAACACAGGGTGGGACCCACAGAGGAAGGTACCAACTCCTCTCTACTACTTTCCTCCTTCCATCTTTCCCTCAGTGTCCTGTGGGCAAGTGTCCCAGCCCCACAGGCCTGTGGAAAAGGCACCAGCCCCTCTCCCACCGGCCTGTGGGGCTGGGACACTTGCCCACAGGACCCGGAGGGAAAGGCAAGAGGAGAAAAGCAAATATGTACCTTGTCCATACTATTTATTAGGCAGTCTGTAAGCATTAGCTCACTTAATTTTTATAAGCACCCTACCAGCTTGGTGCTGCCCTATTTTTATAGATGAGGTCAACTAGGGGCCCAGAGGTCAAGGGCCCAACGTCTGATAGGTAACTGCAGAGGAGAGATGTGACCTCAGGGCCTTTTGACTTCGAAGCTCAGTGCTCCTTTCTCTTTGTTTTCTTGAGTGTAAAATGGAGATAATGATGGAAGCTAATTTGGGGTTATTGTGAGAATGGAGGGAGGTTGTTTGGGTAAAGATTAGCCGGTGTCTGACACAGAGTGGGCCTGGAGTAAATGCCAGGGTAATTATTGTGGTTATTTTGTGTGCAGGGCCTCTAAGAGGACAGTGACACTGAAACCACCCACAGGGTCTGTCAGATAATATGAGCTTAAGATGATCGAGGCTGTGGATCCGCAGAAGGACTGGGATCCTTACCCCACTTGGGAATCTAGTGGTGTGCAACTTCTGTGATGCGCCAAGGTGTCATGTCTTCCAGGTGGACTAAGACAGTGGTCCCTAACCTATTTGGCACCAGGGACCAGTTTCATGGAAGATAATTTTTTTCCACGGATGGGGTGGGGTGTGGGGGGTGGTTTCGGGATGAAACTGTTCCACCTCAGATCATCAGGTATTAGTTAGAGTCTCATAACGAGCATGCAACCTAGACCCCTCGCATGCGCAGTTCACAGTAGGGTTCGCACTCCTATGAGAATCTTATGCTGCCTCGGCTGATCTGACAGGAGGTGGAGCTCAGGCGGGAATGCTCACCAGCCTGCTCACCTCCCTCTCTATGTTCCTCCTGGTTTCGGTCTGCTGCCCCCGGGTTGGGGACCCCTGGACTAAGGGAAGCAAACAGGTAGAGCCTGGTAGACACCTCAAAGGGCAGTGAAATGCCACTAGCTCTGGGATTGAATCAGAGGATGGTCCCCCAAGGGGAGCCCAGGGACAGTCGTACCAGTTCATGAATACTGAATGAGCCTGCTCCATAGATTGGAATAGCAGTGATCTCTGGGCCTCAGTTTCCCCACTGGTAAAAAGAGTGGGTGAGATATTATTTGTATTTGGCGATCCCTCCCTTCCTGCTCTGAAATTCTATGAATTTTACTCTAGTTCCTCGCTTTATAGGGAGGCCAGTTTCCTTCATAATCCCAATCACAGCCAGTCCCAGGGGAGTCTCACAAAGGACGGGTGAAAGGCAGAGGGGAAAGTGGGAGACCATATAGAGAGAATCACCAAATGACCTGGGAGGCCTGACTCCCAGCTCAGTTCTTGCTCTTAGAGAGAAAGCAGCTGCTGTTGTCAGACTGGCTTTGGAGTCAGAATGGCCTGGTGGGGGGTACTGTGGGAGCCTCGGAGGTCCCTCGAGGGGGATTGGCACCTGGACAGTGCCAGATGGCCCAAGTGGGGAGTTCATAGCTCCTTTTTCCATCTTCTCTCCACCAGGGACCTCAGCATGAACAACCTCACAGAGCTTCAGCCTGGCCTCTTCCACCACCTGCGCTTCTTGGAGGAGCTGTGAGTAGATGCTTTGCAGGGTGGGAGGCAAGCATGAGCTCTGTTTAATATCTCTGGAACCAGAGCTCCCCAGGAGGTGGGGTGGAGAGAAGAGAAAGGGGCTTGGGAAGCTAAGACAGTTCTTGACAGCAGGGTGTTCTTCAGCTGACACCTGCCCCAGGTGTGAATTGACATGCTGGGCCACATGGCATGGGAAGTCTAGGATCTACCTTTCATTCCTCTTTGAAATCAGCTCCTCTTTGCAGCATTCCCTCCTAACTTCTCCCTGGGAGTCATCTTTGACCTGCTGTCATCCCCCGTGTCCAGCCACCAGCCCCTCCCCAAGTCCTGGTGGTTCTTCTCTGGGATGTCTCTCACCTCCACCCCGCTTCTCTAGTCCCACTGCTACTGCCCCAGATATCCCCTCACATCTAGGGGTTGAACCAGCCTCCTAACTGACAGATGCCCTCCTTCCATTCTAAATTACTCTGCACACCTTCAGGATGCATCTCACCAGCTCAAAAGCCTTCTGTAGTTCCCCATGGCCTAAAGGATCCATTTCTTAGACCCTCCCTTACAGTAAAGGCCCATTTCCTCCACAAAGTACTCCCTGGTGAATCCCTGCCCACAGTGGTCACTCTCAGGTTGGGATTCTTCAATCTGGCCTTATATGCTAGGGGTGCTCAAAAGTAAATCATCTCCTGGATTAGAGTGACTGGACTGCCTGCTCTGGGAAGCCAGGTCATTCTGTCCCGATCCTTGCTTTCATCCTAGCTCTGTATTTCCAACACCTCCCAGCCCTGTTTTTTCTAATTTTCACACCACATAGATCCTTGCGGCTCTAGAAATTTTGCTTAAACTTCTCAAACTGAGTGTTACAGCTCTTTTAGAATTTGTCTAGCTCTTTTAGAATTTAAATAAAAAATAATAAACAAAGAAACTTCGCAAACTGTGAGTTCCTGGCCCCGAAAGCATTCACAATTTCACCTCTACCCTGGCCCCACTACTCCCCTAACAGACCTTGCCACCGCGACCCTAGACAGTGCTCCCCAAGGATGCAGTCAACCTGCCCCTGTTGGAGTTTTGACCCCCAGGGCCATGGCTTGGTATCCAGACCAAGTACTTGTTGAACCCCCTCTGGTAGACAGGCAAGCTCAAGGTGCTCTGGGAGAAAACAAGATAAAAGCCTTCCTGCCACCCCCAGGGAATGTCCAGGTGAGGCTGAAGAGTAGTGTGGCCAGTAAGTCAGCAGGGGAGTGTGGCAGCTGTTGGCTCAGGCACCCAGGGCATTCTGTGTAAGGGAGTGGTCAGGGTTGGCCTGGCCAGTAGGCAGGAAAGCCTTCCTGGAGGAAGAAGATGAAACCAGTTTTCGAAGGAGACGGACAGGGTAAGAGGCAGTGGAGGGGCCTTTTGAAGGGGAGATGACCCAGCTTAGATGGGAATGCAAAGCAAGAGCAAAGGCCAAGGAGCCCAGGCAGGTGACATTGGACACGACCTGAGAACTTCAGGCTGACTTTCCGTCTCCCACAACCTGAGAGGTCTGGACCCATTTTAGAGGCTCCACCTAAAGGACCTTTCCACGGCAAATACCCACCTACAGAACCCAAGCTAGGAGACCTCAGATGTCACGATCCCTTTCCACATAGTATTTTTTTAAATAATAAATGTCAAATAAAGAGACTTTTATTAGAGATATATGTTTTAAAAATAGTGTCTGAGGTATGCCAGCACAATCTCCACATCTACAAGCCTCTTGGTAGGAACTGATGCACAAAATAATGTCCCTGGGGACTTTGGAGATCAGGCAGTGCCTTCTGAATCATCCAGCGTTAAATCCTGCTCAGTCAGGTTTCAGCATTGAGTGTATTTCATTGCATTTGCTCCTTTTAGAATTGGTGATTGCCCCGACAAACATGGAAACGCTTAATTAGACCAGAATGTTAGACGAATTACACCACCCCATTTCCTTAACCCTCTTGGATTAGTGAGGGTTAGCTGTGTAGTTTAGGGCCTGGAGAGACACAGACACACCCCCTGGTACTCCTCCCTCTACTGATGACACCATATGATGCAGTCCAGCAGTTGAGAGCAGGCGGTGGGTAATCCAGGTTAGCACAGGAGAGGATGTGGGGAAACTGTGGCCGTGAGCCTTGAAATTAGTCAGGTCTGGGTGAGAACACCAGGCTCTGCCATGGACTGGTTCTGTGACCCCTAGGGGACGTGGTTGACTTCTCCTAGCCTCAGTTTCCTCATCTGAAATTTGGGGAAAATAATAGGCACTTTACAGGATTATTGTGAGAACTGAGGCAATGCATGTGAAGTATTAAACACATCGTAGATTTCAATAAATGGTAGTTTTTACCACCGCCCTCCCTTCCCGTATCTCAAGACACTTTCTTATGGAGGTCACCACCTCCTTGGGTTACCTGCCAACATCGCTGACCCTTGTCTCTGATTTCCAGGCGTCTCTCTGGGAACCATCTCTCACACATCCCAGGACAAGCATTCTCTGGTCTCTACAGCCTGAAAATCCTGTAAGTATAGGTACACCTCATTTTACATAGAGCTGCAGCACTGAGGATGGTGAGCAAATCAAAGTTTTAGAACCCAAGTCTTGGTTTACCACTGACTTGCTTATTATTTCCTTATCTTCACTTTCAGTTTCAATTGTTATTTCCATTTCTTTGCTTCACCTTGTCTGTAACAAACTTTATGATATGTAAATAAACATTTAATTGTACCTGCTACATTCAGCCACACTAAAAGGAAGTGAAACATTTAAAAAAATTAAAGTGTATAATGACCATCGACATAGGTCTTTGTGGGACTGAGTTCAGTTACAGACCCACAGGTTTCTCCCCATGACCTCTAGCCCAAGAGACGGATAAGACTGTTTCTGGAGAGGGGAAATCCAGGTGGCTTTTCTTTGGCTTTTCTTCCCCTTGCAACCCAACCTTAGTCTCTGTGGCAGCAGTACTGAGTTTCCATTCTGGCTATAAACATATTCCTTCCTTCAGTCTTCATGTTGCTTCCTCCCTGCTCCTCCTTTACCTATTCCCTTTGAAGCAAAAGGAAAGTGAGAGTTGGAGAGGACCTTTTGTTATTCCACCTAGCTTCCACTTACCATCAAACTGATGGCCCATTTCAGAGAAAGGAAGGCTGAGACACAATCTCCTCAACTCATGACTCACCTTGTTCCAACTAAGACTGTCCTCCCAAAGCCTCCTCATATGCTTATGATGAGTGAGGGTAAGAGGAATTGGGAGGAAGCAGATGCATAGGGACTGAAGGTAGATAGGAGAGGTTCCCAGGGAGGGCGCGTTGCCACAGGGTCTGGTTTGGGAAGAAAAGGAGGATATTAGGGACTGATGCTGGAGCAACAGAATGAGCATTTGGGGCTTCCCTAAAGTGGTGAGTCATTCCCAACTCTGCTACTCCCTTACCCCTGACTTGACTTGCAGGTCTCCTTTGTACAGTTGAACAGGTTGTTCATTGCACCAGAGCATCTGGTTAAGGAAGTGAGAAGGGGCTGAATCCCAGTCCTGTGCCCTGGCTTGGGGCTGCATTCACCCAGAAAGCGATATCTTTTAAAAGTGTACTCAGAGTTGCTGATGGGCTAGTGGTGGTCCTGCCCCCCTTGGCCCATGAGTTCCAGGCTTCCAGCTGGTCAAGTTCAACACTCCACATCTAAGTGCTTTCTCCTTTCCCTGTGTTGTTCGCCTCTGGCCCCTCTGCCTGTGAATCTCTGACTCCCAGGGCTCTCTGGTCTCTATCTTTCCCTTACTCCCTGCTCTGTCCTTGGGTCTCTCCTGTTGTCACCTTGTCTCCCCCTTCTCCTTCTCCCTGCCCCACTATTCCCTGCCTCTCAGTTCTGCTTCTTCCTGTCTCCTCTCTGTGTCTCTCTCCCCATAAACATCTCTGCCCTGGGGAGCAGGGGAGGCATTCTGAAACAGACACACAGTGCAGGCGGCCTACTTGGTGGTGTGTCTGTGCCCAGTGGCAGGCTCAGACCTGCAGCCTGGATTAGAGAGCAGGGCTCTGTTTACTGGGCCTTCAGAAGATGTAAGACTCACGTCCCATTCCTAAGACTCCGGCTTAGAGATGAGCCTCCTCTTTCTTCTTTGCCTGCATTAGGCAATAAATCAAAGCTTCAGAGAAACCACAGGCCTCCCGCCCCCCTTTCTGCAAATGGCACCCTTGGCTCAGTGAGTAGGGCAGCAGGGGGAGGTTGTGGGCAGAAGTTGAGTGGGAGCTGAGGACAGCCAGGCTGTCTGCTCCCCACTTTGCCATTGAGCCTCATTTTGCCCCATCCTCAAAGATCACCTGGTCCCCCAAAGCTTTGTGTCAGTCCTTGGCCTACAGAACTTCTCTACCTTAGGGATGGGTTGGGTGGTCTTGGGGAATTATCCTCTTACATGCTTCAAAGCAGAAGATTCCACCTGCATCCTAGGCACGAATTACTTTCTGATGTCTGATGTCAATTTCCCTTGTATTTCCTTCCATTGCTTGCTTTTCAGAGCTGCAAGAAAAATAGAGCAGTAGCACCATGATAATGACAACCTATTTTTGTACCAGGAGACAGTCACCTTAGCTACTCCCCAGTCTTCTCTGGGCCTGGGACCCTTATCTGAGTGGCCTCTTCTTATTTCAGAGGCTGGGCTCTCCCTGTGGGACACTCTGCCTTGGTCCTTCTCTCCCGAGGCAAAGGATTAAATAAAGAGGATTCCCTCTCTGATCCTTTCTTAAATGACTATGGCAGAAGCCCTCTCTCATGTCTTTCCCACACCCCCACCCATCCCTGCCCGATCTGGAGATATTACTCTTAAGATCTTCTTCTTCTGAGAGTTCTCTAAGTCTTCAACCCACAGGCTCTGGCCAGGCTCAGATCAAGAGAGTCAGCTACTGCAGGGAACTTTCAGTCTCACATCGCTATCTCTGTCCTGTAGAGCTGGCAAGGCCCAGACGCTAGTCTTAACCATCACTAGTCTCACCATCCCGGCTCAGCACTGGAGCTGTGCTAAGGGAAGCCATGGCTCCCTCTGCCCTAGGCATGTGGGAAAATGCCCGAGCCTCTGAGGGCTCCTGCCCTGCCTGTTTTTACACAGGGGCAGCTTTGGCCAGAGCTCCTGCATCTTGATCCGTGGCCTAAGGGTGTGGGGATGCATGTGTGCGTGTGTGTGTCAGGCTTCTCCAGTCTTTATCTCAAAAGTTTCCTGTCTCATCTCCATCACAGGTTTCTTTCCCCAGAGCTGGCCTCCCAGAGAGCTGGGTGAGGCCTGAGGCTTGGTCATCTTCCCACATCTGCAGACCATCTCCTCCCTCCTTATGCCAGATTGGCCTGACATAAGATGGCCTGGCATCTAGAAAGACTCCTGCTGGGCCTCAGTTGCTTCTTACCAGGCCCAGATCTGGGAAACTGGGGTAACAGTCTGAGGACCTGCCTCCCGTCCTGCCCTCAAGAGACTGGGCAGGAGATTTTCCCAGGTGCCTTGCTCCTGGATTGAGTCCCAAATCCCTGTAAGTCTGTGACTGCGGATTCTTAGCCCATGCCGTCTTGATAAAGACTAAGGCTCTTAGAAGGCAGCTCCTGCTTCCTGAGCTGGGGCCCATCCCATATGAAACCCTGGCTCCAGGCCATAGAGGAGTGGCTGGGAGTTAGCATCTCCGGGACCCATCCCGGAGGAAATCTCCCTGAGCCAACCTCTAGTGTAGCCCTTTTCACCCTGTATGGAGCCATCTTCAGTTGACTTTAGCTGTGTTTACTCTGTGCCTGGCTAGGCGGTGACCATGCCTGGCTGAGCCTGGGCTCCATTAGTGTTGATGAACTGAATTGAACTGACCCACGAAGGGACATGCTGGTCATTTGGGAGTGCTGGGCTCTGTCTGAGCCTCACCAACCTGGCTCGGGGGAGAAGGCTGCCCTCTCTGAGTCACCCCTGTACATGAGGCAAGTCCTGCTGTCCTCATCCTTTCAAGTGATGGGATGACAGGAAGTGGATCTAGCTCTGTGGATCTCATGTGCAGTCAGAAGCCTTGAGGTCAGACTCAGAGCCTCACCAGACCCCAGAACAGATGTTAAGGAGGATCTCAGATTTCCTCTCTCTAAGCCTCCGTTTTCTCACCTTCTAAAGTGGAGGAGTCAGAATAAAATTTCCAACATTTTTAGCTATGGAAACTTAAAACAGATTCTTTGTAGTTCATACACGTGATGATCGGTGTTCACACTCATACGTGTGATGTGCCACCCTTGGACCTTGTTGCGACATCAGCACATTACCCCTCTACATGAAATTTTTTTTTAAAGGAAACTTAAAATCAAAAGCATTTTGTGGGCTGGGTGCGGTGGCTAATGCCTGTAATCCCAGCACTCTGGGAGGCCAAGGCAGGTGGATAACCTGAGGTCAGAAGTTCGAGACCAGTCTGACCAACTTGGTGAAACCCCATCTCCACTAAAAATACAAAATTAGCAGGGCGTGGTGGCACACACCTGTAATCCCAGCTACTTAGGAGGCTGAGGCAGGAGAATCACTTGAGCCCGGGAGGTGGAGGTTGCAGTGAGCAACCTCCTTGAGAGTTGCGCCACTGCACTCCAGCCTGGACAACAAGAGCAAAACGCCATCTCAAAAAAAAAAGCATTTTGTGCAGACCTCCCAATACATAAAACAGATGAATGAGGTCTCTGGTTAAAGTGAGTGAAGAGGGTGGTACACTCCAGGCTGCATCTTACCCACCCACCCCATAACCCCTAAGCACTTCTACAGAACTAAAGGAGCCTTTGGAAACCACAGGTGGATCACCTCTTTTATATTTTTTGGTTGTGACACTCATGGTTCCTGCCCCCAAATGCCTCTCTGGCCAGAGAGATGCTTCACATGTGTGAGGGGAGGAGTGTTGAGGACTAGACTTCTACTGGACCAACGGCTGCATGTTAGAGTCAGCTGGGAGCTTGCAAAACTACTGATGCCTCATATTCCTTCCCCAGAGACTTTGCCCCAGAGATTTAACTGGGCTTCAGTGTGACCTGGGCATTGGGATTTTAAAAATCATCCCAGAGGTCAGGTGCAGTGGCTCATGCCTGTAATCCCAGGGCTGTGGAGGGCTGAAGCAGGAGGATTGCTTGAACCCAGGAGTTTGAGACCAGCTTGGGCAACAAATCAAGACCCCATCTCCACAAAAAATGTTAAAACCTTGTCTGTTGATTCTGATGTATAACCAGGGCTAAGAACCGCTGGATTAGATAGACTGCCTCTCCATATAGAACCAGGGCTAGAAAAAGAAGTAGGAAAATATCGTCACAAAAGCATTGGCCTGAGAGACAGGACTTGAGTCCTAGTCCTGATTCTGCCATTAATTTGCTTTGTAACTTAGGGCAAGTTACCTTCCCTCTCTGAGCCTTCACCTCCTCATCTTGGAAAACAAAGGGCTGTTTCCTTCCAACCTTTATAACCCAGTTGTAGTTCAATAAAAGAATGATGGCTGGGAAATGAGAACAGGAACATCAAGGGAAATGGGTCAGGGCCAAAGCCGACTGCCATGCTGACCTCCAGCTTGATGGGTGTTGATTCCATTAATAAAAGGACTTTCTGATAATCAGGCTGTCTGGCATAGGATGAGTTGTCTCGGGGAGACAATGAGTTCCCTGACACTAGAAGGAAAATTAAGTGCTGTGAAAAGATGTTACAGTGTCTGTATTGGGAGAAGGTACAATTCAGAAACCTTAAAGATCTTTCTAGTTATCTCTCTGGGATTTGACAAAGGAAAAGATGGAGGAATCTTAGGAGGTGATGTAGGTAAAGATGCATTGAGGGGCCCCTTGGAGCTTGGGACTCACTTGTGCAGTGACCAGATGTAGCCTCCTGGGCCCCTGGAGGGGTGGGGCCTGTGAAGAGGCATGAGCAGCCTGCGACCCCCTGTTTTCTCAGCCATCGTTTCTCTTGTATCCTTGCTCCAAGCACCCTCAGGCTTCTGCATGAGAATCAAGGCAGGCCTCTGAGATGGGAAGCGAAGGCCCACCCTTTAGATGAAAGAAGTCAGGATGGCTGGGAGGGTAGAAACATTAAGCAGGGCAGAGGGCAGGAAATGTCCTGGATGGAATGTTACCACTGAGTGAGGCTTTATGCACCTTCTGGCAGCCTCTTCCTTTGAAAGATGAAGGAATCAAGGTCCAGAGGGGGGAGAGGAAGTGACTTACTCAAGTCATCCAGTAAGTGGTAATACTGAAAAGAGATACTAATAATGATAATTGATAGTATCAGTGAATGTGCTATTGAACTTGTCCTCTGTGTGAGACACTGCCATTGAGGGCTTTACAGGGGTGATTTTATTTGATCCACACAATCAGTGCATGAGGTCAGTATCATCCCCAACTTATAGATGAGAAAAGAGAAAACTAAGGCCCGCGGTGCTTAAGTAGCTTGCACACTACCCCACAGCTGGAAAGCAACAGAGCTAGGATGTGGATCAGGGCTGTCTGACTTCAGAGTCTGCATCTGTGACAACTATACTGTAAGGAAGCCCAAGAGACACAAGTTTAAATTCCAACCCTGAAGCAAAACTCTGTAACTGGAAAGGCCCCTCTGGCATTGGGTGGAGCCTGGATCGAAGGGGCCACTGGAGGCCAACAGACCTTCAGGAACACGGAGTTTGCATGGAAAGGGGCCGAGCCCTCCAGCTGCTCACAGCCCTGGGCTCTGCCCCTTCCTGCAGCCAGGCCCTTCCCCTGTGTGGCCCTTGCCCCTTCCCCACCCCTTGGGGTGGCAAGGAGGAACCCAATCCCAGGGGTCCCCAAAGTCTGTCTTTGTTCTTTGTTCTCCCTTCTGTAGCCTTGCCTCTATGAAGGGCTCCTCCTATCCGCACCCATTCCCACAGTGAGCTCAGCATTCTTTTGTTCTTGTGATGCTGAGGTTGGGTTCATATTTGAGATTTTCACATACCCGTAAGAGGAGTTTAAGAGAGATGACATGTGACTCTGACCAGGACGTCACATAGGAGGCATGGAAAACGACTCAGGCTCATCATCTTACTGCTCAGCATTTTCTGGCCACTGCTGTATCCCACCACTATGATAGATGCTGTGGTGTAATGGTTAAGTGTCTAGACTCTGGACCCAAACTCTCTAGGTTCAAAGCCTAGCTCTGTCAATTAGCAGTTGTGTGTACCCTCAGCATGAGGATGATAATAATCCCTATCTGTTGGAGTTGTAACAAGGGTGAGTTTGAATTAATACAAGTTCTAAGACCAGGACCTGGCACATTAGCCATTCCTATTATTAAACTAAAGGACCAGAAATTGGGCTACTCTTCCTGAAGCGTGGAATTACCTGAATGATTGTGCACCAAGGCTTCCCCCTCTGAAAAATGGATGGATACACCATAAAGGGATAATTGAGTCTCCTAGGGTAGGGCTCACTCACTGTGCTCAGGGCAGCCAGCAACTTCCTCCCTTCTTGCTTCCCCAGCTCTTCCATGAACTCCCTGTGTGCTCTCCTTCTCATTTCTGGATCTAAAGGCCTGGAGGATTTTCCTCCCATGTCTTTACCCAGTTCCTTCTCTTGCTCAGGACTCTGTGCCTCAGGGGACTCCCTGCGCTTTCGAGTGCTATCCTCAAAACTTTCTAAGACCCCTCTGATGCCTGGGGTTGGCTAGAGTCAGCAGTGCCACCTGGAGTGGCGCCCCAGGCCCTGTTTCTCCCCTTGTACATGCTCTCTGACCCTCTACCCTACACATGGGGTTCCCAGGTGCCCTGAGGAGCTCCAGGACTCCTGCCTATGGAGTCATCGTGGGGTTTTGGGACTTGGGTCCTGGTCCCCAGAGGACAGCTAGTGAGCAGATCGTTTTCATTGGCTGGCACAGCATTTCTTTGAGGGATTAGGTGAGATTGGGCCATGAGAATAGTGCAGATACACTCCTCTGAAATACTTCGAATTGTTCCTACAGACAAAGGCTGAAAAAAATGTATTTGCCTGGGGCACTGACACCCTAAGGGCAGCCTTATCTTCATCCACATCCTCCCCTTCCATAAAGAAACCTTTAGCCTTTCAGATGAATAGACACGGAAACTGACAACCTACATTTTCCCACATCCTTCCTGACCAAACTTTAACAAAATCCCAAGTACTCTGACTTCAGAATGTCTTCTCTCCTTCCTCTCCATGGTCTTCTTCACCTCTGCCTCCTCCTAGGGTCCCTTCTGAGATGCTCTCCCTGAACACTGGGCCTCCCTGCCCCATGTACAACCCCCCAGGGACCTCAGCAGCCTCTGAATCTGCACTAACAAGGCAGGGGAGCTGGACCAGACTCTCTCTGGGGCTCTGAGGCTGGGGTAAGAAGGAGGGGTCTGGCTTGGGACTGGGGGTTCAAGGGAGGAGTCAGCACCCTCCAGCCAGCTCTGCATGCCATGTGGGTCCTTAAAGCCCTTTCTCTTCTCCCGTAGGATGCTGCAGAACAATCAGCTGGGAGGAATCCCCGCAGAGGCGCTGTGGGAGCTGCCGAGCCTGCAGTCGCTGTGAGTCATTAGAGGGCTGGTCTGGGAGTCACCAGCTTCCTGGGGCCTGAGTCACAGCCCAGGGCCCCCTGCCTCAGCTTTCCCTTCCCTCTGCAGGCGCCCCCTCTCCCAGTCCACGTTCCAGACAGCATGCCGCTCCTGGCTTTGGTTTCTCGGGGTTTTCTGTTGTCATCAGTGTGTGGACGTGTACACTCCTATGCGTATTTCAGGAAAAGAGTGCTCCCACGCCCCACTGGGGGACTGTGGGAATGGGACCTCCCTAGGTGAGGCCACCAGGCCAGCGGTCCTGGGGCGACTGGTGTTCTGCCATTGGAGCCTGGGTTTAGGGGTGTAGACTGCCGCCCAAAAGAAGCATCAGGAAGGGGTTGTCTCCTCTACCTAGCCTGCTCTTTCCCCTGGGCTCTGTTGTGGGTGGGAAGCAGGCTAGGCTCAGATACTCATTTTCTCTACTTGGGGGTGGGACTGTCCACAGGGACTCACAGGCCACCCATAACAGATCCCTCCCTCCAAGGAGCCCCGTAGTTCCCTTCTTGTCCAGCAGGGGCATCGTGGAAGCCAGACCCAGCCTGAGGGTGGAAGCGGGAGCAGATGCTCCAGGGTGATGTAACCCAGCCCAGGGGGAGCCGCTGGGCTTCATCCACATAATGCACAGCCCAAGGCCTGGAACACAGTAGGTGCCTCATACATGCTTGATGAACCTAACTTAATTATCAGGTACAACTTCATCCGATGGGAGAGTGAACAGATATTTTGGGAGAAGTCAAAGTTGGGGGGCAAGATTGGGGCACAGCAGTTAGCTAGTGGGGGAAACTGAGTCATAGTGGGCATGCAGTGTGTCCGGACAAAGGCCTCTCATATTCTCAGACTTTGGCGCTGTTCAGTCTGTGGATGTGGAAGTCAGACAACTTCTGACTTCTCCTTGGGTGGAAGGAGAAATGAGGTGGGAAAAGGTGACTTTCCTTCTCATGACTGATATTTAGGCCCCATTCCACCTTACGCAGAGGGCCAGCTGTGGGGGTCCTGGCTAGCAGCTGTGCCACACCCCCCGTGGTGAGGGCTTTCCTCTCCTACTCCTTCCCTGGGTGCCCTCTACCCTCCTGCCTCTGTGTCTGGTCCCTGGCACCCCTCAGCTGCTCGATCGATCAGCCCCAGTGGCAGAACCTGCCTCCCTGCACTCTCTCAGCTTCTTCCCCCCCTTCCCAATGAGTGCTGGGCGTCTGGCCCCAGCCCTCTCCTCTCCCTCCATCCAGCCTCACCCTTGGACAGGGCCAGGCAACCCAGTGTGCCCCTAGAGGCCAACGTCGGAAGACCAGAGGCCAGGCAAGCCTGTGCTTGCTCCCCACCCACAGGGGCAGACTAAACATTTGCCTAGGGCACCAGCGCAGCAGGGACAGCCAAAAATAAGGGAGGAGGAGTGAGGAGAATTTGACATTTCATCCACAGCCTCAAAGAGGACTTCATAGGGGAAAAAAATTAGACTTTCACTGGACTTCTTCACACTTTTAAGGTTGTTAATTAAGTTTACTTTTTTTAAAAAAATCGTGAATCACATATTCTGAGTTCTTGGGGCTTCTAAAGGTCTTGCTTTCGGACTAGGCATGGAGCTTTTGGGCAATGCAGACAATTTTCCCTATACTTTCTGGGAAGTGGGCAGCCCTTGTGGCTGGGAGAACCAGACCATTAGCTTCCACTTTCAGCCCCATTATTCTCCTTTGCCTGGGTATAACAGGGCAGGGGACAGAGGTCAAGTCCCCCACTCCCCCAGTTATAAGGCAGATGAGAAGATTTTGCTTTTTGCAATCCTGCAAGAAGAGCACTGGCCTGTGTGACAGAAAAATGTGGCTTCAAGTCCTGGCTCTGATCGTGACTACTGTGTCATTTGCCCTCTCTGCACCTCAGTTTCTCTATCTTCAAGGTGGGGATAATTATCTTCCCTGCCTCACAGGGTGTTGGGAAGATCAAATATATAGTCAATGTGAGGGGGATTTGCAAAAAAAAAAAAAAAAAAAAGACTTCACACAGCTATAATGTATGATGATGTTATTGTGAGATTGTTCATCTAACCAGTCATTGATCCTCCGCCGTTTTTTTGTTTTGTTTTGTTTTTGTTTTTTGAGAAAGGGTCTGGCTCTGTCACCCAGGCTGGAGTGCAGTGATCTGATCTCAACTCACTGCAACCTCCACCTCCTAGGCTCAAGCCACCCCTCACCTTAGCCTCCTGAGTAGCTGGGACTATAGGCGTGCACTACCACGCCCAACTAATTTTTGTATTTTTTTGTAGAGATGGGGTTTTGGTTTTGCCATGTTGTCCAGGCTGGTCTCGAACTCCTGAGCCAAAGCAATCCACCTACCTCGGTCTCCCCTCCCACAGTTCTGGGATTACAGGAGTAAGCCACTGTGCCCAGCCTGATCCTTTTTTTTTTTTTTTTTTTAAGACAGAGTTTCGCTCTGTCGCCCAGGCTGGAGTGCAGTGGTGCGATCTCAGCTCACTGCAACCTCTGCCTCCTGGGTTCAAGAGATTCTCCTGCCTCAGCCTCCCAAGTAGCTGGGACTATAGGCGTGGGCTACCACGCCCGGCTAATTTTTGTATTTTTAGTAGAGACGGGGTTTCACCATATTGGCCAGGCTGGTCTCGAACTCCTGACCTCGTGATTCACCTGCGTCGGCCTCCCAAAGTGCTGGGATTACAGGCGTGAGCCATGGGGCCCAGCTCTATTTTTTTTTTTTAAACAAAATTTTTTGAGGTGGCAGAACCAGAGTTGAGCCTTGAAAGACTAGTATGAATCAGGTGAAGAGGCGGGGAATGACGTTTCAGACAGAGGGAACAGCACACGCTGCAAAGGCACAAAGTTAAGAAGGAACCTGAAAGGTTCTTGTATCGGTTGGAATCCCGAGAGCTCCCCAACAGCTAACACGAGGCGGTGTGTTTTAACAAGAGCCTGGGTGCCGGCGGGCTGAGGCGTAAAATGGCGTCAGCCCCAAGTGAGGACGGGGCAGGGGTTTTATTGTCTCCTGTAAACAGGGGGCGTCTCAGTCTGACGTAACTGCTACGCGGTACCCGGATGGCCTCTTTCTCCATCTCCAGGGGTAGGTGTCTTCCAACCAGGGTAGGTGTCTTCTGGCCGGCTCTTTTCCTGCTTCTGCTATCTTGCTGGCGCACGCTGCTGGCGCAAGTAGCCCTGCGCCTGGCGACTGGGCCTGAGAAGGGAGGAGTTACTCATCCCCTCAAGCTTTCAGGCCCCGGGGAGAATCTTTCAGAACCGAGTAAATTCTGAAGAATTTGGAAGGAAGTGAGTTTGGCTGGCTGAACTTGTGTGTGTGTGTGTGTGTGTGTTGGGGGACTGGTGGGAAGGGCAGTAGTGGGGAAAGATCTGGAGTTAGACGTGGTCATACCTGAAAAGTAGGGAGGACCTTGCTAAGGATTTGGACTTTATTCTTAAGACAGCGGGGAGCCATGGGAGGGCTTTTAGCAGGAAAGCAAGGTGATAGGGTTTGTGTCTTTGAAAAGTTACTTTGGCAGCAGTTATAGGGGGCAGTCTGAAGGTGGGGAAGTCAGTGAAGAGGCTCCTAAACCAAGGCAGCATGTTAGTGGCCAAAGGAAAGACAGACAGGGGCATTGGTGAAAGGAGAAGCAGACAAACTAGAAATATCTAGAAGTCATGCCAGTGAGACTGGAGTCGGATTGTTTGGGTTCACCTCTCAGCTTCTTCACTTACTCACTGCCTATAAGACCCTGGGCAGACTACTTACCCTCTGCGTTTCCATTTCTTTATCAGTAAAATGGAAGCGATAATAGTATCTGTGTATCTCAACAGCGTAGAATGAAATGATTTAATATACATAAAAGAATTAGAACAGCACCTTTTGTTGCTGCTTCTACAATGATCATTAGTAGTAGTAATGCTGACTGGATGTGGGAGCTGAGGGAGAGGAGAAGTTGAGCTGACACCCAGTTCTTGGGCTTTGACATCAGGGTGTACCGTCAGCAAGAGTCTGGCACGTGGTAAGAGCTTATTAAGAACATGCAGGCTGGGCGCAGTGGCTCACGCCTGTAATCCCAGCCCTTTGAGAGGCTGAGGCAGGTGGATCGACTGAGCTCAGGAGTTCAAGACCAGCCTGGCAAACATGGCAAAACCCCGTCTCTACTAAAAATTCAAAAAATTAGCCAGGTCTGGTGGTGGGTGCCTGTAATCCCAGCTACTTGAGAGGCTGAGGCACGAAAATTGCTTGAACCTGGGAGGCAGAGGTTGCAGTGAGTTGAGATTGCACCACTGTACTCCAGTCTGGGCAACAGAGCAAGACTCCATCTCAGAAAAAAAAAAAAAGACATGAAAGAACGAATGAACAGCACAAGGTGAGTGCTCTGGGGAAGGTGCAGGGAAAGGGGATGTGCTGAGGCCCCTGTGGGACATGTTGAGTTTGTGGTGCCTGCAGGCAGGATAACCAAGTATCCTAGAGAACCTGGAAAGTTGGTCAGTTGACCTGCAGGACATCAGTGTGTGTGTGTGTGTTGGTGGGAAGAGGGGAGGTCTGTAATCCAGCTCAGAGATTCTGTATGTAGGTGTTATGTTCTAAGTGTTTGGAAATTGGGAGATTCAGGGAGAGACCGCCTCAGGCCCCACAGCAAGGTGCTGCTCTATCTTATTCAGGTCCTTCCGTCTTAGATAGTGACAGTAAAAGCAGGCCCAGGTGGCTAGGCTGAAAGGAGACAGTGGGGAAAAATGACAATTTTTTGGACTTCCCTGTGTGCCAGCAGGGACCCATCATTCCATACCTCTGACCTTCCTCCAAGGGACTATTGTGCCCCCAGACTAATGCCCAAGGCCAGGCTAAAGCTCCCCTAAAGCTACATGAGATGTTCTACGTATATTGTCTGATGATTCCTCACAGAAACCCCTCTCTAATAATCACCGTCTCTGTTATCAGATGAAGAAATAGGGGCAGACAAGTTCAGGGCCTCTTCCAAGGTCAGAGCTGGTGAGTGGGCATGGCAGGCCTGTACCCAGTTGTTGGACTCCAAAGGCTACAAGGGAAGCCGCCTTTTGATGGCTGTCATTGGGTGACCCTCCCTGCTTCCCAAGGTGTACCAGCAAATGGAAGTGTCTTTCCTGTTGGAAATCAACGGATCAGGGAAGTATGTAGAGGATGCACCCCCTGCCCATGCTCCTCCTGGGGTGATGTGTTCCCAGAGCAGACCAAGCCACTTAGGAACCTGAGCAAACTCTTGTGGACATTCCTGGAGCCTCAGGGAAGGTTCAGTCTTGTGGTCCACTTTCTACCAGCTAGAACCAGATGGGAGCACAGTAAGAGGTAGGTTTGTGTGAGTGAGGAGTGGGGCTAGGGCTAGGGAATGGGGGCCAGCCAGGCATTCTAGGCCCAGGGACCCAGCTGAACGTGGTGCACAAACTGTTTGGCTTGGCACCTGGGCAGGCAGCACCCAGCTCCACAACACCCTCCTCCTTGGATACACTTGCTTCCTCCCTGACCAGTGTGGGAGGGGGGAGAATGGCCATGCCAGACATGTCATGCCAGGCTTGAGCCAAGGCCAAGAGAAACCACAGGAAGCCAGCAGAGCCTGGGGGAAAATAGAAACTGGGTGGGGGCGAGGCAGGGCAAGGGGGAAACAGCATGGCAAAGCAGAAGAAGTGGGGGCTGCGCTGGTCTGGGTCCTGGGGAGCTCCGGCGGGCTGGTCCCAGGAGAAGAGTTGGAAAAGCACAGTGGCAAGACTAAAGGGGAGAAAACAACCAAACAGCCCAAACCTGGATACTCTAGGGGGGAAATGCATAATGCGAAGGACAGCCACATGAAACTAGCAAACATTATCTAGAGCCGGGGAAATGAATCAAGAGCAGTACCAGACTCCAAATTGAAACCCAAGGCAGAACTACCCCAACCCTCTCAGCCCAAGCCAGCCAATCCAAAACAAATTGGTTGCCTGCTGAGAGGAAAAAGGTGGAGAAGCCAGGATGGATAGATGATGTGCTGGTGTGCTCGTGGGCCGGGGAAGGCAGCTGGGCTCAGGTGACGTGGGAAGGAGGAGTGGCTCCCTCTTAGCACATTTCAATATGCTAAGCACATTCATATATCTCATTTAATCCCCAAAGCCCTGTAAAATAGTGTCTGTTATTCCCATGTTATAGATGAGGCAACTAAAACCCAGAGGAGTTAAGCAACTTGCCTGAGGTCACACAGCTAGGATGTAACAGAGCTGGGACTTTAGTTTAGCTCCAACTCCAAAGTACCAGGTTCTTAACCCCTATCCTTTAGTACATCCCTTAAAGCTATAATCTTTGGGATCCAGAGACTTGGGTTCAAGTCCTAGCTCTATCACTAGCTACGAGGCCATGGCAAGTCACTTCCTCTCTCTGAGCCCAAGGTTCTCTGTCTCTAAAATGAGAGAGTCCAGTGGGATGATTGGCAGACAGATGTCCCAAGTGAATATCATGCATAGAGGTACAGGAACTTCCTAATGGGGTTACTGGCTCTGCTCTTGAATTGTTTATGCTTACTGGGTGCTTGCCCTCTCTGGGTCTCAGTTTCCCTTACTGTGCAATGGAAAGTATCTTTTTGGAACCCTTCCAGTCTCCTGGGAATGCTGTGAGTTGAGATGAGGAGGAAAGACCTGAGCTGCTCCAGGAGAAAATGGCTGAACCATTTTGTCCAGCGTTGGAGGTCTTAGGAGGGATTGGCAGTGTTCCCAGGGAGAACCAAAAGCAAGGGACCTCTGGACAAGCCCCCGTCATCTCATGCCTCTGATCGCCCTCCAAAGGACTATTGTACCCCCAGACTAATGCCCAAGGGCAGGCGAACAACAGTAACCAACACTTAGATAGCACTTTCCATGTGCAAGTCATTGCACTTATTCTCTCACTTAACCCTCACAGTACTCTTCTGGGATGGCTACTGCTAGATGTCTTGTAATCCGCATTTTATAGACGAGCAAACTGAGGCACAGAGCCATAAAGTGACTTATAGCAGAGCCTGGGTCAGAAGTCAGGCAGTCTGGCCCAGAGTCCACGCATTTAACCAGGGTGCTGGGCTGCCTCTCAAGAGCAATTCTGAGAGGGCTGAATGAGATGACAAGCCTTGGGAAGTGGCCCATCAGTGGGGCTCAGGAACCATCGTATTTCCAGGGTACCTGCTCCCAGAGCTGACCTTGGGTTGTGAGCTCTGCTGGGGCGTGCCTGGGGCTCCTGGATTGCCCTATTTCTGTCATTACCCTAGGTATTCTAGAGTTAAGGGGAGCCTGGGTTGAGGGGATGGTTCTGGCTGCCTGGGGAGGTAGGGGATGTGAACACTGTGGTATCAGCATTGAGCCCTGGAGACCCTTGGCCTTGATCAGCACCCACAGAGAGTCCACAAGAGAGCTTCTGAGGCTGGTCATGCCTAATAACCATCTTCTTATGAAGAGCATTAAGACATTTCTAGGAGCTTTTCACCAGAAATGGCTCTTTATCTTCCCTTGTGAGGAGTAGCAATGCAATTATAGCCCCAATTTACAGACAGACCTGCAGGGGAGGTGTAGAGCAGGAGGTGCCTTGCCTGGGATTCCCCAGTGGGTTAGAGATGAAGCCGGGATGGAGCTGAGGAGGATCTTGTGGTGACAGGAGAAGGGTCCAACCATGACTGACCTTACCACTCACAGCCTCCCGGAAGCAAATCTTCAAGAGGGCCCAAGTGGGAGCCCTGGGTGATTCCAAGAGAAGGAGCCAGTTGTGCATGAATTTGGAGATTTTTCTCAAGGAGTCATTTTCTTGGGTCTCCTGAGCACTGAGGAAAGGAGGAAGACATCATGGGGTTGGTGGTGGGGGCAGGCGGCGACAAGGAAATTGTCCTTGGGTGAAGGACTAAAGATAAGAATAAAAAGCAAAGTCTTTTTGTTGTTGTTGTTGTTGTTGTTGTTTTTGAGATGGAGTCTCGCTCTGTCACCCAGGCTGGAGTGCAGTGGTGCAATCTCAGCTCATTGCAACCTTCCACCTGCCGGGTTCAAGCAATTTTCCTGCCTCAGCCTCCCAAGTAGCTGGGACTACAGGTGCGTTCCACCATGCCCAGCTAATTTTTTGTATTTTTAGTAGAGATGGGGGTTCACCATGGTGGCCAGGCTGGTCTCGAACTCCTGACCTCGTAATTCGCCTGCCTTGGCCTCCCAAAGTGCTGGGATTACAGGCTTGAGCCACCACGCCCAGCCTAATCACCTGTGTCTTAACAAGCCCTCCAGGTGATTCTGACACACACTGAAAATTAAGGACCACTGTTACAGAAGAAAAGGATGTGGTATCGGTATGCTAGGGCTGCCTTAACAAAACATCAAAAACTGGGCGGCTTAAAACAACTGAAATGCATTCACTCATAGTTCTGAGGCCAGAAGTTCTAAACCAAGGTGTCAGCAGGGCTGCAGTACCTCTGAGGGTGCTGGGGTGAGTGCTTCTTTGCCTCTTCCAGCTTCCGGCAGCTGCTGGCATTCCTTGTGGCTGCATCACTCCAGTCTCTGCCTTCTGCCTTCACGTAGCTTTCTCCTCTTTCTCTCTGTGTCTCTCTGTGGTCTCTGATAAGGATACTTATCATTGGATTTAGGGCCCACCTGGATCATCCTGACCATCTCACCCCAAGATCCTTAATACATTTGCAAAGGCCCCTTTTCTAAATAAGGTCCCATTTACAGGTTCTGGAAGTTGTATATCTTCTGGGGCCTCCATTTCACCCACTACAAGGCGAGGAGGGAAAGTGGGCCTGGACCCTGTGAGAGAGCACTTGGGGGTAAGAAGCTGAGGCTAGAGTCAGGAAAAAAAACAGGAGGGTTAGAGTGGGCAGTAGTCGCGAGCCGGCTGTGCCCACCATGTGGGCATCTGGCCAAGTGAGGCCCAGAGCTGGTTGGAGAAGGGAGCAACAGGGGCAACAAGGCCAGAGGTCTGGGGTGCTCTCATCTAAGGCCTTGTCCTGAAGGTGCCGTCTGCTGTGGAAAAGCCTCCCCCCCAAAATCTGCCTGCAAGCTGTGGAGGTGATCTAGTGAACCCTGTTGGCACCACCCATCCTGCTTGCCAGCCAGAGGGCCCTAAGGCCCAGCTGTGCTGTAGGGCCCAGCCGAGGGGTCCCCAGGGATGCACGAGGTGGCAGATGGCCTCCCTGGCATGGCTATTTTGGGCTCCGTGATTATATGCTACTGTATTTGGATCTTCCCAAGGTTCCGGGAGTTGATTACCACATGCGTTTGGGGCAGAGGCTGCTCTGAGGTGGGTGGGTGGGCGGGCAGGCAGCCCCCTGCAGCCCTCAAGGGTCTGAACATGGGTAATTTGGCTCCTGAGAGATGCTAGGAGAGTGTTCGTGGTGGGCTGGGCCAGGGGATCAGGGGTGATTTTTTCAGCCGTAAATGCCGGTCTGGGACAGAGTTGGCCCAAGTCGGGCCACCCAGGAGCAGTGCGGGAACACCTCAGCTCAGACTTGTGGGGCTCCTCAGCCTTCCTGCTAGCCCTCTCTGGCTATGGTGCTAGGGCCTTCTTGGGCCAGAATGTTCTCCTCTGACTGGACCACTCCTGCCCTCTGCGCCCCACAGAGCTCAAGCAGGCCAAGGCCTGAGAGGCCTGAGGCAAGAGTACCCCAGGTGTTGCGAACTGATAGCTCAGATTTGGTGTAGGTGCAATTAAGCCCCCAGTCGGGGCCAGGAGGTGGGTGATCCCTCCCCCATGGGGAGACGACAGAGGCAGGCTTTCTCCTCAGCTCTCCTTCGTCTTGTATTATTGCCCCTTCCTGAGCAGCTGATGCCAGTGTAGCGCCCTGGCCTGAGTTCTGGGTCTGTCAGGAGGGAAGAGGAGACCGAACTATTGGTGTGTCTCTGTCCATCCATCCATTCATCCATGCATCCATCCATGCGTCCATCCATCCATCCATCCATTCATCCATCCCTCCCTCCCTTCATCTATCCATTCATCTATCCCCCATCCCCCCTTCCCTCTGTCCCTCCCTCCCTCCCTCCATCCATCCATTCATCCATCCCTCCCTCCCTTCATCTATCCATTCATCCATTCCCCATCCCTCCCTCCCTCCCTCTGTCCCTCTTTCCATCCATATATCCATTCCTCCATCCCCATCCCTCCCTCCCTCCCCATCCCTCCATCCCTCCATCCATCCATCCATCCATCCATTCATCCATCCCCCATCCCTCCCTCCCTCTCTCCTTCCATCCCCCATCCCTCCATCCATCCATCCCTCCCTCCCTTCATCTATCCATTCATCCATCCCCTATCCCTCCATCCATCCCTCCATGCATCCATCCCCCCATCCGTCTGTCCATCTGTTTGTTTTTGTAAACTTTGACGAGTGCTTGAAATGCCTAACACAAGAGATACTGAGATAAATAATAAAACAAGGGCCCTGCCTTTTCAGCAGCTCTTGGTCTGATGTAGGAATATTAGATACACCAAGACCCCATCTTCATCCTTCCTTTCCCATACATTCTCCCATTCTGTGCACTTAAACTTCTGTGACAGAAAAGTCAGTGCAAGCAAACATGATGTAAAATGTGTATATAAAAGCTAAAAGAGAGTTGACTAAAATGATGAAAACCGGGTGAAGCCCAGTGTGTGTAATAAAAATCATATTGGTAGTTAATGTTTGGTGAGTGCTTACTATGTTACCAGGCTCTAGGCTAATCCTTGGCAGACTACCTCATTCCTTGCAACAAGCCTCTAAAGGAGGCCCTGTGATCCTTTTTTTACAGATGAGGAAGTGAGGATGTAGGGAATTGATCAGTTGGTAAAATGGTTCATCTGCATACAAAGCTCATGCATGCTCTTAGCCATGACTTTAGACTGTGCAGAAGGGCAGCTGTGAGGGACCCTTGAGGTCTAGTTCCCAAGGCTGTCTACCTCACAGCACTAGGGAAACTATAAAGTGCAGATCCCCAGGCCCCTTCTCAGACTTAGTGAACTGGAATCTTCAGGGCTGGGGCCCAAGAATCTGGATTTTTAAAAAATCTTCCCAGGTGATTCTGATGCAGAGCTAGGTTTGGGAGCCACTGCTCCAATCCTTGCCACTCAAAGTGAGCTTCATTGGCCAGCAGCATCGGCATCACTTGGGAGTATAAGTGCAGAACCTCAGACCTGCTCATGCAGATTCTGCATTTTAACAGGACCCATCCCTCCACCGCCCAGGGGATTAGTATGCAATTCAAAATCGGGAATCACTGTTCTTTTGTTCAGGAGCTTCTGGGACATTCTGCGCCCTCTCCCAACCTCAGCTGAGATGGACAGCAATCATTATCAGCCGTCCATAGGTCTGTCCCCTAGGCCCTAAGGACTTTCTGCAGAAAGTCTCCAACCCTTAGAACCCCTTTTTTGTACCCCCGCAGTCACTTGTACACATGGGATGTAAATGTAAGGTTTAGACTGGTTTGGTTGTGGACCCACTTGGAGGCAGTGAAAGGTACTGGATAACCTTTTGGGCGATGCAGTTGGACAGATAAAGGTTAGACTTTGGGAAGAACATCCTAGCTGTCTATACCACACAAAGGGGAAAAGGCTAGAGTATCTTCTTGGGAAGGTACATTAGAGTCACACTCTCCTCACCTGGCCTGGGGGCAGGAGAAAGTGTATGACGATCTCACTCTGATCCCATCATGACGTTTTCTGGGAGTATCCTTAGAGAATCCCAGAGAGGTGAGAGAAGGCTCAGGCTGCAGCCAGGAAGAGTGGAGCCAGCACCT
The DNA here is from genome assembly GCF_029281585.2 of Gorilla gorilla gorilla. Classification (NCBI taxonomy): domain Eukaryota; kingdom Metazoa; phylum Chordata; class Mammalia; order Primates; family Hominidae; genus Gorilla; species Gorilla gorilla. The sequence continues at coordinate 54,513,345 of NC_073224.2, read as the reverse complement.
GTGGCCTGCAGCAGCCTTCCACTGGCCACACCCCTGGAGCCTTTGCCTGCCCCCTCCTCCTCCCCAGCGCCTCAGCCATCCTGATGAGAGAAGAAGGGTCGGGGGCTGGGAAATTGTGATCTTTTTCGAGAGCGTGTGAGTAATTTTCCATCTGTTTATGAGCTGTTGCAGCCCAGGTGGCTGCCAGCCACTTGCTGGAGGGTGAAAATCCACACAGCAACCGGAAAAGGCGGCAAGCACACCAGGCTCCTGCCCTGGCCACCGGCTGAGGCTGCGTGGGTGGAGGCTGCCCTCCTAAGACCACAGGACCTTAGAATACTGGGGCTGGAAGGCGTCATGGAGGTCACTAAGTCCAACTGACTCTTTTACAGGTGAGGAAACCAAGCAGTTGAAAGAGGAAGTTACTTCCCAGTGTCGCCCAGTGAATCAGTAGCAGCGCTGCAGCTAGCTGGAACCCAGACCAGGCCTGCAGATGCTTTTTTGGCTCTGGAAGGGGATGATCTATTTATGAGCCTCTGTGACCACTGCAACCAGATGGCTCTAAGATCAGTTGTTCTGGAATGTGACCCCATCCGGGGGACTCTCGCCAAAGTCGCTTCCCTCCCCTCACCACCCTGACACCTGTTTTGAGACTTGGAGCCAGCTCCTTCCTTTGCCCTCCCTTAAACGACTCTAGCAAGGCCTGGTCTGGAGGGCTCTGAGGGTCCTGGGAGGGGTCTGGACTATGGAGAGGGAGGAGCGAGGCCCTTGGTGTTTGGGGGGATGTGCTGCTGTGGCGTGGCAGTCACTGAAAGGTTGCAGTGCCTTCAGGGCCCTGGCAGCCCACAGAGAGGACATCATTGCTGTCCCCTCGCAAAGCAATCTCTTCCCCAAGGAAAAAGGACAAGTCCAGCTCTCTCTGCCCTCCCCATGTTTCCTAGAAGAATTCCACTTTTTCTCCAGAAGGTGTCCTGCCTTTATTGCCTGGCGAGTGGGGAGTGCAGCACCTTTCTGGGGCTGGAGGCCACAGAGGACCATCAGCACAGGTGACCCTGGCCCCATCCCTATCCTGGGAGCCGAGGCACCACAGTTGGGAAAGAGGAGAGAAGGCAGGAGTTGGAATGAAGGGAAAGAGGAAAGAAACTTTCTTTGAGCATCTCCTGCGTGATAGATACCAGGTACCTTCCTCAGGCTGATCTCCATTCAGCAGCAGGGCCACCAGTACCACTCACTGAGGCTCCACTGCAGCCGACTCCTGACTTCGCTCTCTCCTCCCCTTCACAGTCCACACCAGTGGTGTCCATCAGTTCTTCATCTACAGGTGAAGCATTCTTACCCTTCTGATAAGGTGCTTTCCAGCCCTTATCTTATTTGATTGCATAGGAGCATGTGATAATGTTGCCTACTCTCTCCTTAAAGTCCTTTCTTCCTGTGCCTTCTGTAAGGAGACCCCCTTCTCCTAGATCTCTCCTCTCTAGTCACTCCTCGATTCTCCTTGGAAGCTCCTCTTCCCCTGCCCATCCTATAAATGGCAGAATTCTTTGGGGGCTCTGCCCTATCTGTGCCTCAGTTTCTCCCTGGGAGGTTTCTCATCTGCCCATGGACTCAGTAACTACCTGTGTACTGATGGTTCTCAAGTCCTAGCTTTAGCTTAGATTGGTACAATGAACGGCCTATTGGAATCTCCACTTGCATGACTCACGGGGCTTCAAACTGAACATTTCTCAAAGTAAACCCATCATCTCCTATGCATATTCCTTCTCCACATCCTCTGTTTCGAGAAATAACATCATTTAGTTCCCTAATTCGGAGACTTGGGTGTCATCCTTAACTCTTTCACCACTGCATCCAATCAATCAAGTCCCAGTGACTGTACATCCTGTTCACTCTGGAGTAGGTCCTCTTTTCCTTACTTCCTGGTGGCCACCATTGTCTGCCCGCCATCATCCCTTGCCTGGGCTGCTGTAACAGCCTCCTTACAGGCCCCCAGCTTCTACTCTGGACTTACCCCAGTCTTTTCCCCACATTGCAGCCAGATGGATCTTAAGACACGAATGTGATCATGTCACTCCCCTGCTTAAAATTCTCAATTGGCTCCCAATTATCCTGAAGACAAAGCCCAAACTCCTTGGCTAATGTACAAGGCAACCCACGACCTGGCTCCCGCCCATCTCTCACCACTTCCCCTCCCACTCTATGCTGTAGCCAGACTGAGTAACTTGCAGTTCTCTTGGGCGTGCAGCCTGTGCTCCTGTGCTTTGCTGTTCCCTCTGCCTGATATACTTGCTCCTAGTTCTCCTTCTTCTCACCATCCTAATTCATCCTTCCCACCTCCTACTCATCCTTTAGGTCTTACCTTGAATGTCTCCTCCTGAAGGAGGCCTTTTCTGATTCATTCAGCTGCCTCTGTGCTGCACTCCCAGAACAGCCTGCAATCCTACTGTTATTCTCTTATTTCATCCTGTTTCCCTCTATACTCTGAGTTCCACAGGGTTGGAGACTGAGTGTCCTTTTTTATTTTTTAATTTATTTTTTATTTTTATTATTTATTATTATTATTATTATTATTTTGAGACAGAGTCTCGCTCTGTCACCGAGGCTGGAGTGCAGTGGTGCAATCTTGGCTCACCGCAACCTCTGCTTTCAAGGTTCAAGTGATTCTCCTGCCTCAGCCTCCTGAATAGCTAAGATTACAGGGGCCCACCACCACACCCAGCTAATTTTTGTATTTTTAGTAGAGATGGGGTTTCATCATGTTGGTCAGGCTGGTCTCAAACTCCTGACTCAGGTGATCTGCCCACCTCGCCTCCTACAGTGCTGGGATTACAGAAGTGAGCCACCACACCCAGACTGTATGTCCTTTTTTAAAATTCAGGATTCCCCATTGCTGGTACAATATGTGGCGCATAGTAGGCACTGAGTGATCTTTGCTTATAATTGTACATTTTAATGAATGGGGAAAGAGGACCAGAGAGGTTAAGTAATTTGCTCAGTAACACACAATCTGTAAGATCTGGAGCTTGAATTTAAACTCAAGTATGTCTGATTCCTGAGTCCATGCTTTTTCTGCCATAACTCCCTGGTTCCCCTTTCCTCTACATTCTTCCTCAGAACACCCAAAAAGTTCTGAGGAAGAATGGACCTGGGGGAGAAGGGCCCTGCCTGCTCTCTGCTGTTGTGTTTCGGGGAGGTGGCATAGCAGACAGAGCTGAGAGGGGGAGTAAAAGCAGGAAAGCTACCCAAGGGGTTTAAAAGGAGACGATCACAGATGACGGCCTGATATAGGCAATGCTGTTGGCTTCCGGTTGCAAGCACTGGCTCTCTGTGCTGTGAATTCACAGAGAGAAGGTGTTTGAGGAGGCTGCAGGCCTCCACTGTCTGATAGTGTGTTGTCAGAGCCTGCACGCTCGTATGTGGATCACCCTAAATAAAACAGGAATAAGAAAAGAAACTTGTTATTTTAAAAAAGCCATACAGTGTCTTCTGCAGCCAACAATAACATAATTTAGAATTACCTGCTATATGAAGATGATCTATGTCCCTGCAGCCCCTGAGCCTTCATAGGGAATGGAGAGGCAGGAGCTACAGGTACAGCATTGAAGACTGCATAGGGGCATTCACCATTTCCAGAGCTCCAGGTTGGGGTGTGGGGGGCAGGAGAGGGAAGAAGAGGAAGCCTCAGATCCCTCCCAGCTGGGAAGCCAGGAGGCTCTATTCCCCAGGCAGGACTCCCCCAGCCATTTCCCCTTTCCTTCCTGCTGTCAGCTGCAGCTGACAGGAATGAGGCTGCTGGGCTCCTCGGGGAGCCACCAGGCCTTTGGGGCCAATGCAGCTGCCTCTGCCCCCAGCCCCAGGCCAGCATCCTCCCCTGGCCCCCATTAGCCTGCCTCTCAGCTGCACATATGCTAACTGGGGGCCTGAAGGGCCTTAGAGTAAAACCCCCCTCAGAACATCTGGAGTGTGGGGGGCTGGAGGGGAGCCCACCTGGAAGGGAGAGGAGATGGGAAAGTGGAGAGGGAAAGGGGAAAGAGAGAGAAGAGGAGGGAGAAGGAGGACTCATGAGCGAGGGGCCAGACTGGTGTGTGTCAGACTGAGGGGATGAGGGGGAGATTGGAGGCAAACGAATAGTCCCCGGATTCTTAGTTCTGCCTTCTGTTGAGGTGAAACGGGTTGGAGGGGGTGTGGTGAAGGGGGTGCCCAGGGCTCCTCCAAGTCATCAAATGACACCACTTATGTCATCTCACTCCTCTGATCAGAAACCGCCCACAGACCACTGACCAGCTGGGGCAAATCTTCCCTTAAATTATACCTGTTTTCACCTTTGTGTTCCTATACCCTGCTCTCTACTCCAGCGAAGCCACTTCCCTTTCTTCCCCCTACCTCCCCAAACCTGTCCTTCTACCTCCATGCATTGGCTTAAGCTGTTTCTCAGACTAGGAAGTCTTTCCTTTTCCTTTCTGCCAAGCCTTGACTATACTGCCTGCATCAATACAGCCCTCTCCTCCCCCAGGAAGCCCCCCTAGAATAATTCCATCTGACTCTGGGCCTGCTGGGGAACACTAAATACCAGAGCCAGGCATCCTCACTCTTTGTAACTATTTCTTGTCTCTTAGCCTTGGCTTTCCCATCTGTAAAGTGGGTGCAGCCCCTGGGCTCCTGTACGTGAAAGGTACCATGGGTGATTAGTGGCAGGATTGCTCTGTAATTCAGCCAGCACCAGCTGAGCCAAATGCCCTGCTGGACCAGAGTCTGCCAGCAACTACTTGCTGCCAGAGGCATGGAGAAGAACCTGACAAGAATTCAGGTTGTGGAAAGGAACAGGGCACTGACAATACATAGCCTTTAGGTACTGCCCAGAAATCTGGTTTCAGACTTGTGGGATTGGGACACTAAATGGTAGCCTTTTGGCAGGTGTGAAAAGTTTGGAAAGGGCTGAATGCCCAGCCCAAGGCAGATGGGTATGCTTCCTGTCTCCTTTCTCTCCCTGACAAGTGTCCTGAATCTGACTGTATCCAGACTGCTTTGAGACTTGAAAGTCAGAGGGAAGAAGGAAAGTAAGCCTTAGGGAGCATTTGCTAGGTGCCAAGCATTGTGTCAGGCACATGCATGGGCACTCTCACCACGCTCCTTAATTGAGGGCTTCAACGCACCCAGCAGGAAGACATTCTGACACTCTCGAGTCATGGCTCAGTCTGGGGACTCCAGACTGTGGCAGTCCAAATAATCTGTCTACTTTTAGCTGGAAGGGTGATGTTTGATTTTAGGGTCTCTGAAAATAGTGCTGCTTTTCTGTGAAAACCAGCTCTGCCATTTTCTAGATAAAGTATCATAACCAAATTGTCTAAACATTCTGAGCCTCAGTTTTGTGATATATAAACTAGGAATAAAAAAGTGGTTGTTTTGAAGACTTATGAGATGACGTATAGGAAGACTTAGCACAATGCCAGGTACATCCTGAGTGCATGATAACTGATGGTCCTAATACTCTTTTTTTTTTTTTTTAAGATGGAGTCTTGCTCTATTGCCTAGGCTGGAGGGCAGTGGCGCGATCTCGGCTCACTGCAATTTCTGCCTCCCGGGTTCAAGCTACTCTCCTGCCTCAGCCTCCCAAGTAGCTGGGATCACAGGTGCCCACCACCACGCCTGGCTAATTTTTTGTATTTTTAGTAGAAGCGGGGGTTTCACCATGTTGGTCAGGCTGGTCTCGAACTCATGACCTCGTGATCCACCTGCCTCGGCCTCCCAAAGTTCTGGGACTACAGGTGTGAACCACCGCGCCTGGCCAAGATGGTCCTACTATTCTTTTTTTTTTTTTTTTTTTTTTGAGACGAAGTCTCACTCTGTCACCCAGGCTGGAGTGCAGTGGCCCAATCTCAGCTCACTGCAACCTCCGCCTCCTGGGTTCAAGCGATTCTCCTGCCTCAGCCTCCCGAGTAGCTGGGACTACAGGCATATGCCACCACACCTGGCTAATTTTTTGTATTTTTAGTAGAAACAGGGTTTCACCGTGTTAGCCAGGATGGTCTCCATTTCCTGGCCTAGTGATCCACCTGCCTCAGCCTCCCAGAGTGCTGGGATTACAGGCATGAGCTACTGCACCCAGCCTACTGTTCTTATTAGACTAATCTCCAGAACTGGCTCCTACCACATCATCATTTTCCACCAGGGTGGGAGCCTGAGGCAGGATGCTTTGTGCAGCTCAGGGAAACTCTGGCTGTGAGGAGCTGGAGTAGGATAGGCTGGAGGGGTTCCTCACCTCTGGTCAGGCTTTGCTGCAAAACTAGATTATCCAGGAAGGGAAAGATACTTCCTCCACCCCTGACCTCAGGAATGGTCCATCTGGTGGTGAGTTGCCCCTGCCGTGAGTGAATGTGGGTCATTCATTCCATTATGTTTGCATTCTGCAGATCTGTGTTGTACACTTCCCCATGCCAGGTGCTGATGTGCCTGCCTTCAGTGAGTTTGTTACCAAATAAAGGCTGTGAGACATGTTCACAAATAGTACATGCTAGAATAAATATAGCTGGTGCATATGCAAAGTCCAGAATGCTGTGGGAAGGGGAGGAGCAAGTGTTTGCTGGACGAGTGTGCCAGCACTGTGCCAGTTTTGAAGGTAGAATAGGAGTTGAACTGGTGGACGCTGAATGAGGTAGCTCATGCCTGTGATAGTATTTTGGGAGGCTGAGGCGGGAGGATCTCTTGAACTCAGGAGTTGAAGATCAGCTGGGGCTGTAACAATAGTGAGACTCTGTCTCTACAAAAAAAAAAAAAGGAAAAGAGAAAAGAGTTGAAAAGACAGTTTTTGCTAGGAGGGAAAAGCCTGAGTGAAGTGTGAAGGCAGCGAATTGGGGGCGTGGGGATAGGGTGTGACATTGCTTTAGAGAATGGCAGCTTGGTTTGGTGCAGACACAGCTTCCTGTGCTTGTAGCACTGTCTGCCTGCCCACTTGAAGGAAGACCTGTGTGTAAGAGATAAATCTGCAGAGAGGGCCGTGGCTTTTGATGACCAGCTAAGGACTGCCTCACAGGCAAGGGAGGTTCACCACAGGGTTTTCATGGAGACAGATGTGTGTCCCAGAAAAGCACTTGGACCTAGCTGTCCATAGTGGACCCCAGAGCTTCTGCCATGGGCCACGAGTGAAGCCAGTTAGGAGATCACTTCAGGAGGGGTCCTGGACCACAGCAGTGGCCTTGGGGTCAGGAGGAGCAGGCATGGCCTTGAGATTCCATTACCAGGACCTGGTGACTGATTGTATAGGAAATCCAGGCAAAGGTGGGACACAGAGCAGGTGAAATGAAGCAAATAAATCCCTTTCCACTGCCTGCTCCTCGTCTCTCCCTCCTCAGCGCCCTTCCCCGCTCAGGCTGCAGAGTCCATGGAGCACTCCCTTGCCGGCCCCCCTTAGCTCAGCTCTCCAACAGCCTGGGAGTTAATTATACACTGACGTACTTTGTTTTTAAAAACATGTTTATTTTTGCTCTGACTCATTGTAGAAAATTTAGAAAATACAAAAAATAAAAAGAAGAAAATAAAAATCACCCACAATTCTACCACCCAGACACAATGCTTGTTAACATTTCTGTGTATTTCTCTATGAGCACACATACTCTTACAAACACACATGCTTCCTTTATGATACATTAAATCTTTACATATTATGTCAGCATCTGGTTTATTGTCTCTTTACAATTGTGCGAGTACATCACTAGTGTAAGACTTTTAGCTTTAAATATTTAACAATTGAGATATAATTTACACAGCATAAAGTTCTCTCTTTTAAAATATGCAATTCAGTGATTATTAGCATATTTGCCAAGTTGTGCAACTATCACCAATAAGTCTAGAACATTTTTTGTCACCCAAGAAAGAAAATCCTTACTCATTAGCAGTCACTCCCTATCTCATCTTCCCCCAGCCCCTGACAACCAGTAATCTGCTTTCTGTCTCTTTGGATTTGCCTGTTCTGGACATTTTATATAAATGGAATAATACAATATATAGCTTTTAATATCTGGCTTTTTTTACTTAGCATAATGTTTTCAAGGTTCATCCGTGTGTATATTTATGCATGTAACAGCACTTTATTCCTTTTTAATTTTTTTAATTTTTTTTTTTTTTTGAGATAGAGTCTCACTCAGCCACCCAGGCTGGAGTGCAGTGGTGCGATCTTGGCTCACTGCAACCACTGTCTCCCGGGTTCAAGCGATTCTCCCGTCTCAGTCTCCCAAGTAGCTGGGATTACAGGTGCATGCCACCATGCCTGGCTAATTTTTGTATTTTAGTAGAGACGGGGTTTCACCATGTTGGCCAGGCTGGTCTTGAACTCCTGACATCAGGTGATCTGCCTGCCTCGGCCTCCCAAAGTACTAGGATTACAGGCGTGAGCCACCGCGCCTGACCACCTTATTCCTTTTTATAGCTGAATTATATTCCTTGGTATAGATATACCACATTTTCTTTTACCTCTGTATCAGTTGATGGATACTTGGGCTGTTTCCACGTTTTGGTTATTATGAATAATGCTGCTAAAAACATTTGTGTGCAAGTTTTTATGTACACATATGTTGTCAGTTATCCTGGGTATCTAACTAGAAATGGAATTGCTGGGTCATATAGAAACTCTATGTAAAACTTTTTGAAACACTGTCAAACTCTTTTCCAAAGTGACTGCACCATTTTATATTTCTGCCAGTATTGTATGGGCATTTCAATTTCTCCACATCCTTGCCAACACTTGTTATGTCTTTTTGATTATAGCCATCCTAGTGGGTGTGAAGCGGTATCTCGTTGTGGTTCTGATTTGCATTTCCCTGATGATTAATGATGTTAAGGATCTTTTTATGTACTTATTGGCCATTTGTATATCTTGTTTGGAGAAATGTCTATTTAGATCCCTTGCCTATTTCCTGACTGGGTTGTCTTTTCATTGTTGAATTGTCACAATTCTTTATATATTAAAGATATAAGTCCCTTATCAGATATATGGTTTGAAAATGTTTTTCTCCCATTCTGTCTTTTGTCTTTTTCACTTTCTTTATCATATCCTTTGAAGCACAAAAGTTTTTAATTTCAATGAAGTCCAATTAGTCTATTTTTTGGTTTGTTTGTTGTACTTTTGGTGTTACATCTAAGAAACCATTACCTAATCCGAGGTCAGAAAGATATATGCCTATGTTGTCTTATAAGGATTTAACAGTTTTAGGTCTTTAAACCATTTTAATTTTTGTATATGGTTCATACATACAAAATGTAGGTAGAGGTCCAGCTACGTTCTTTTGCATGTAGATATCCACATGTTCCAGCACAACATTTTTGTCATCCCAAATGATATTCTTTAAAAACGCTGTTTTCTCCTATTGAATTGTCTTAGCACTGTTCTTGATCATCAATTGCCCATAAATGTAAGAATTTATTTCTGGACTCTGAATTCTATTCAATTGATCTATATATCTATCCTTACCATATAGTGCTATATGGTCTGCATTACTGTAGCTTTGTAATAAGTTTTGAAATTGGGAAGGGTGAGTCTTCCTACTTTGTTATTTTCAAGGTTTGACTATTCTTGCTCTCTTGCATTTCCATGTAAATTTTAGAATCAGCTTGTCAATTTCTGAAAAAAGACCACTAGGACTGTGATAGTGGTAGCATTGAATCTGTAGATCAATTTGTTGAGTACTGCCATCTTAACAATATTGTCTTCCAATCCATGAATATGGGATATTTTCCGATTTATTTAGGTGTTTTTAAATTTCTTTCAACAATGTTTTGTCGTTTTGAGAGTATAGGTTTTGCACTGTTTTTGTTAAATTTATTCCTAAGTATTTTGTTCTTATTGATGCTATTTTAAATGGAATTGTTTTCTTAATTTCTTTTTTTGGAATACTCATTGCAAGTGTACAGAAATCCAATTGGTTTGTATATATTGATCTTATATCTTGCAGCTTTGCTGTACTCATTTACTAGATATAATAATTTCTTTGCGGATTTTTATTAAGTTTCTAATGTTTAATAGGAGCAGTCCCTGTTCATTTTTCTCTTATATTTTGCTCATCTATTTATTATATGACATGAACTTTAGTTTTATTTTATGAAGGTGCCGTCACTTCCTGCCAAAAATGTCCCACTGGGATCTTAATTGGAATTACGTTGTCTATAAGTTGATTTGTAGAGGCTTTACATAATTAAAAAATATAGTCTTCTCCTACAAGATTTATTATTTCTCTTAATTCAAAACATCTTTTATATATCTCAGTAATCTTTTTATAGTTTTTGTTTTTTTTTCATTAATGACTCATTTCTTGTTAGAATTACTCCATGATATTTATTGGGTTGTGTTTGTTTATGAGCTTTCTTTGGTGGCTATTGCTAATGTAAAGGGGGTATTTTCATCATTGTCTCTTTTATTTATTGTTGGAATTTAGGAAAATATTGAGGTGTATACATTCATCTTGTATTTGATCACTTTATTAAATTCTCTTATTAATCTTAAGGCTTTATCATTGATTCTCTTGGAATTTATAGATATCTAATATTATTTGTAAGTAATAATTATGCCTCTTATTTCTGTTTCCTGTCTTATGCGTTAGAGCTTTCAGAACAATGACTATTAGCAGTTATGACAATGAACATATTTATCTTGTTCTGGATTTTAAGAGGAAGATCTCTGGTATTTTCTCATTAAGTATGATACTGGATATCGTTTGAGATAATAGACTTTACCATGTTGAGAAAGTATTTCTCTGTGTCAATATTTTACATTTTTTTAAATTAGAAGTTTTAAATGTTGCTGAGTGGTTTTTTTAGTATATATTATGGTTATATATACTAAACCCATTATACTATAATAGAATTTATTATTTTAACATCACAGTATTCTTTGGATAATCCCATCTTGATGGTGGTAGACTATTCTTACTGTGTTTTATTACCAGTATTGTAACTACAATATGTACATCCTAATAAAATATTCATAAATGAGAATGGGCTATAGCTTGTTTTCTGTGCTCTCTTTGATCGCTTTTGTTATTGGTTTAAACTGAGTTCCAAGAATGAATTGAGTATCATTCCAGTTTTTTCTATCCCTGGAACAATTTATAGAGCATGAAAATTATTTTTTACTTGAAAGTTTGGAAAAATTTACTGACAAATTTCCTGGCCCCAGAACCTGTGTTTGAAGAGCAAATTCTTTGATAACATTTCTAGTTTCTTCTTTAGTGTTTGATCTCTTTGGTTTTCTACTTCTTAGATAGTTTTGGGCATTATCTTTTCCTGAAAACTATCCATTTCATCAAAATCTTTTCCATCTGTGCTAATATATTAAATTATTTTAAGAAAATGAGTTGTATCCCGGAAAGATGTAAATGATGTTTTGTCTCACGTCAATCATGTTTTATACTTTTTAAAGGCTTAATTGATGTTTCCATTGTTCTCCTTCTCCTTGCCTTCTCCTCCTCCTTCCTCCCATCGCTCTTTCCCCCTTTCCCTCCCTCTCTCTTTTAGGTACTCTATCCCTCAAATTTTAGCCACCCTGGCTTCCCTGAACTCTGCACGCTATCTCCTCAACTTAGAGTGAACCCAAGTTCTGCCTGAGTTCCCTCTCTTTGTCCTGCAGCCTGGACACCCTCTGCAGGCAAAAGCCTGGCCAATCATAAGGCTCACAGCATGTGCCTCCCAGCTCTCAGCAATCACAGTCCTGCGCTGCCTGTTGTCCAATGCCTCAAACCTGTTGCTTTTCAGTTGTTTGAGGCAAAAACAACTGCTACTCCAATCCTGCCTGGAAGTAAAAGCCAAGAAGAATTCCCCATTATCTTATTTTATTTTATTATTATTATGGTTTTTTGAGACAGAGTCTCGCTCTGTTGTCCCGGCTGGAGTGTAGTGTCTTGATTTCGGCCTCAGCCTCCTGGGTTCAAGTGATTCTCCTGCTTCAGCCTCCCGAGTAGCTGGAATTACAGACATGTGTCACCACGCCCAGCTAATTTTTGTATTTTTAGTAGAGATGGGGTTTTGTCATGTTGGCCAGACTGATTTCGAACTCCTAACCTCAGGTGATCCGCCCGTCTCAGCCTACCAAAGTGTTAGGATTACAGGTGTGAGCCACCGCTCCTGGACTATTTTATTTTTTCAGACAGAGTCTCGCTCTATCACCCAGGCTGTAGTGCAGTGGCACAATCTTGGCTCCCTGCAGCCTCTGCCTCCCGGGCTCAAGCGATTTTCCTGCCTCAGCCTCCCAAGTAGCTAGGACTACAGGCATGCACCTCCATGCCCAGCTAATTTTTGTATTTTTAGTAGAGAAAGGGTTTCACCATGTTGGCCAGGCTGGTCTCAAACTCCTGACATCTGCCTGTCTTGGCTTCCCAAAGTGTTGGGAATGAGCCTCCGTGCTCTGCCAAATTCCCCATTCTTGAGTTCTTCATTTAAACATTCTCTCTCTTGATTGCCTGTAGTATATTTTCAAGTAATTTTTCCCCCAAGAACAACAGATGGCAACTATATTTCTGATCTTTTATATAGTTGAGAATATATTTTTTTGTGGCCAACTAATATTTTTTTTGTGGCCAATATAAAATTATTGGATCACAATCTATTTTTCCCAGAATCCTGTAGATAAGACTCCATTTCCCCCTGACATGCAGTGTGCCAGGAAATTCTGAGGTCAGCCTTATCATTTTATTCATTCAAGGAGAGCATATTTTTTCTTTATGAATGCTTACAAGATTTTTTTTCTTTATCCTTACAACTGAAATGTTTGCCAGAATGTGTTGAGGTATTCTTTCCACTTAGTTTGCTTGGGATACAATAAACATCTTAAATCTGTACTATTCTTTCAGCTGTAATGTTTTCTTTTTCTTTTTCTTCTTCTTCTTCTTCTTATTATTATACTTTAAGTTTTAGGGTACATGTGCACAATGTGCAGCTTAGTTACATATGTATACATGAGCCATGCTGGTGTGCTGCACCCATTAACTCGTCATTTAGCATTAGGTATATCTCCTAATGCTAACCCTCCCCCCTCCCCCCACCCCACAACAGTCCCCAGAGTGTGATGTTCCCCTTCCTGTGTCCATGTGTTCTCATTGTTCAATTCCCATCTATGAGCGAGAACATGCGGTGTTTGGTTTTTTGTCCTTGTGATAGTTTACTGAGAATGATGATTTCCAATTTCATCCATGTCCCTACAAAGGACATGAACTCATCATTTTTTATGGCTGCATA